>NC_090933.1:16027657-16342844 GCF_040938575.1 Ambystoma mexicanum | reverse complement strand
TGGATTTTAACACCTGCTAAAAGCATGTGTTAAGTCCGCCATGGCGCTAAGGGACCTCGTACTCAGGCGGTAAGGGTCGGCGCTGTTTACGCCACCGTAAAACCCTTACCGCCTGAGTCGTAATGAGGCCCAATGTATTTGTTTCACGGGTCATGGAAAGGCGAGCAGCAGATAAATGGATGTAATGCAACATTTAACACGGTCATGTGAGAATGCAGGGTGCTGTTCCTTGTTTAACAGTGGCAATTATACAGTTAGGAGTACTGTAGCCACCCATTGGTAGGTTTGCAGAGCCACCCACAAAGTCGACAGCAGTACTTTAAATGCGATAGCCTACTGCATGATTCTGTAGGGCTGGTGACAGGGGTGGTGTAACCAGCATACAGTGGATGACCTATGCATGGGTCTAGGTGTGGATCGGCAACACGTGTGCTTCCACAACTACTTAAAAGTGCATTAGAAGATGCGGCAATGTAGCCACTAATGGAGTCCTACGGATACTTGCAGTGTGATTGCACATACGCCAACCAGGTGCAGTGTCCCAACAAAACGTCTGAATTGCTCATTTGTAGTCATCTCGGCCAGTACTGTGCGGCACAGATTTATCATGCCCTGTTCACACAAAAAGAGACCCTACTGCCACACTACACAACATGTACTATGTACATCTATAATTGGTACGATAAGCTAACACTATTCCGAAAAGTAAGGGGTAGCGCACATGGATACATACACCACACAATTTGCCCTTTCCACACGTTTATCATGAGGGCAGCCAAGGAATTAGTAACAAACCGTGGTTAACAGGACGTTATGGTTATGTTGCCGTACGACATACCTATCCTCTTTACAGAAAACGCTATGCTATAGCAACGTTCTGCTTACAGTGCCCTACTAAAAACCTATGAAATTCACTAACAAAAACATTGTTAAAGGGACGTTATGGCCAAGTTGCACTAGCAAAAAGCTATGCAATTCTATGGAAAAACATTGTTACAGGGACGTTATTGTTGCAGGTAAAATTGAAGAAAAAAAAAGAAAATTGACAGTTATGGTAAGCTAAGCAACCATAACTCACGCCACCACCGTGCATTGCTAAGACTAACACCCATAACATCAATGATGACATCACATGTGAAATAAATTTTGATGTAAAGTTCCTCCAAGGGGTTGTGTTTATAATGTTGGTAACATGATGTCAGGGGGGATTGTATAATGTTAAAGATGTAATAACTAGCTAACAATTTAAGACTTACTACACACTTGTGCTAGTACAAAGAATACATATGAAGACCCACAATGCATTCAAATCAGAGGCACATACCGGGAAACTAAAGTAAGGAAGAAAGAAACAGCATCATCAGAAAATGTTAATACCATTAAAGTTATTTTTCATGTATACAAATGAATTGTGTGTTTGAGGCCTGCCTATTGCCCCATGTATGTGCACCATGAGCTGAGCCCAAACCCTAAGGAAAGTACTTTAAGAACATATGAAAAGGTTAACATCTAGCTATACAGCACCTTTTGCATTTTAATATTCTGACTCTCTGTGACCAAAACCACCAGGCCTACATATTTCAGTGACCAACAATAAGTGGGCCACATATGTAATGTCATCAGTGATGTCATCAATGACATTTGTGATGTCCTCTTTGATGTTATGTGTGTTAGTCTTAGCAGTGCACAGTGGTGGTGCGAGTTATGGTTGCTTAGCTTACCATAACTGTCGAATTTCGTTTTTTCTCTTGGTTTTACCTGTAATCATAACATCCCTGTAATGGTTTTCCATAGAATTTCGTAGGTTTTTGCTAGTGCAACTTAACCATAACTTCCCTTTAACAATGCTTTTGGTAGTGAATATATATGTATAGATATATAGATAAATATCCACTTCCACTGGAAGTAGCCTAAGATATTATTGATAAGGGAAATAGAAGATGCAAATGATAAGTGGTCTCTTTACATGGAGGTTCTTCCAAGAATGCAGTCCGCAAAGGTACTTATGCGGTATTGCCATGACAGTACTATAGCAGTGTTGAAGGAATGCTGCCAGCAGAACACATTTTCTATCTAAACTTTGCAGAAATCATTTTCTATGGAAGGAACACTCGGCCTTCAGGAAGAAACTCTGGTTCTATGGGGATAGTAAGAAAAACACCCTGTTAGAAAAGCCTTTGGTCCCCTGTCTCCGGTAGCAACGTTGGTCATCACTTCCATGAAGAAATTAAAATACCATCCGCTTAATCAGAACTATGCCTAATCTTGCCTCCAGTGCATTGCCAATGCCATGTTTACATTGCCCGTTTCAATGATGCATGGCCCTTTCATAGTCACACCAGAGGAGTGCACCATTCAACTGCCACGCTACCCCAGACATTTCCCCATGCCACTGTCTTCATGTAGCAGAACATCACCATCTACCAATGATATTGCTCCAGACCTTTGCCACCTTCATGTTGCCAAAGAACATTGCTTATATCACTTCACCTTGCCACATAACAGGCATCATATGTAGGGAGGTTAAGCATTGCCTAAATGTACTACACACAGATTTTATTCTGCAATAAGGAATAGTCTAAAAAGAGTAGGGAAACACTTATTAAACTAGTGTTGAGAATAGGATAACTTAAAGTGAGATTCTCACTACACCTCAGATTAATTATGTTGTTGAACATCAAAGTATGAAATCTACACTGTTTCTTTTCTTCAAGAGACACCCTATGCTAACACCCAAAATTCCAAAGGTAATGGCCAACAGACAGTTTAAACCTAGTGTATTTATGCCACAAAGCTTCCCGGGTAAGGTAAGCTACAACACAAGCGGTCTTCAACGTTATCCAAAGAAGGGTTCATAAATCAATACTTGCAAAGTCTATCCTTCTTCTTTGGATTTGCCTGGATGAATGCCATCATTATTTTTGATTTGCACCCCCAAAGTATACCCTGGTTATAGCAAACACACATACACCAGATGTTATATTGGACGGTGCCGATTCACTATTCTGCCTTCTTCCGGGTCTCTGATCAGCAGAGACTATTTATACCTCCCCATGGCCTCTTGTCTCCCTTGGCACATCAATCTCCTTATTTCTCTCTACGTCCTCTGGCTGTAGTGCAGTTCATGTTGGTCCCTCCACGGCCACTAGCCACAACCTCCAGTCTACTCGCAATGAAATAAGTAGTAGTAAGTATTTCTCCACCCAACCCCCTTTCCTTCAGTGCCCTTTTCAAGCAGACAATATTTTCTCCCTTCTGCCACAAAGTCTTCAAGGAAACACTTGTCCTCAGGCCTTCCTTCTAGTATATGGTTTGCTGGATAGAACCTGATTATTGGTTCTCTTGTGCCTTAGCAACTGCTGCACAGCGTATAGTAACTGCACTATCGCTTCCCAGTTAGTCTCCTTTTGTTTCCAGGGAGCGGATGAAAGCATGTCTGTTTCCTTTCAAGACTTTTCCAGCCTTTCCACTGGAGATGGTCCGATGGCTGGTTTGGTCTTTTAATTAGCGACTTGTTTTAAGTTTACTGACTGATTTTGTCTCTCATGACATTTAATTTGAAATGTGTTTTCTTTATTATTTCCCTTCTGTTGTTGTTATACATAGGACTATTAAATATATCATAATATTTTAATGATTTTTACAACTGTTTCTACTATTTTTAAAATCATAAAAGGTGAAGGATTTGATATCTATCATTTGACTAACTAAACATACTATGGAGAGATGATATTTAAGTCCCACAGACTTCTTCATTCATTTGATGGTGCAGAATGACATGAGTGTGGTTGTTGTGGTCACAGATGCACAGAAATAGAAAATGAAAGCCCTCTGACAACTTCTTGAACACAATATTGGCAGGATCTTAGTGATGACTTTTCCACAGAGTACCAAAAAAAAATTCAAACAAATCACCAAATCCACACCAAGTAGTACTGAAGAACACTTCTAATTTTATTCTAAAGAATTTTTATAAGGCGCCAATTCGCCCGCAGGCCTCAGAGCGCTCACAGAAAAAAACAACAAAAAACACAGAGGACAAAAAGATGGCAGTGAGGTGCAGTCAAAGATCAGGAGGATGAAGGGAAGAACGGGACCTAAATTCTTCCACCATCAAACAGGTGAGTTTTTAAGGCTTTCCTGAATTGAGCAATCGACGGAAGTTGCCTGCTGGGGATAGATCATTCCAGAGCCTTGGACCCAAGGCATTAAGACTCAGTTCTCCACATCTCTTCAGTTTGAAGCTCGGTTGCAATAGGAGGTCTTTGTTATTGGACTGCAGCTTTCACATATGAGGCAGTCTCCTGTTACATGATTGAAGGTAACTAGGAGCAATACCTGCAAGGCATTTATATACCAGGCAAGATGCTTTATGAATCCTTTGATGGACAGGGAGCCAGTGCAGTTTCCTACAGGCATTGGAGACATAATATCTATGTCCAATGCTGCATACAGCTCTTACAACCCCGTTCTGAATAGTCAGTAATTTTTTTACATTTGCTTGTGTGGTGCCGACTAGTCGCCCATTGCAATAGTCATGCCTGGAGTTAATGGTAGCTGTGGCTATTGGGGCCCTGTTTCCTTCTGACAAGTATGGCTGAATCTGCCATAACAATTGTCATGTAGGTGCAGCTAGAGCTTAAGTTGGAGACCTGTTTATTGAATGTTAAATTACAATCAAAAACAACCCCCAAAGTTTTAACATGGCTAGAGACCTGAATACTAGACCTTCCAATTGAGAAGGTCTCATACTGAGGGCCCAAGGTATTAAGCTTAGCCGCACTACCAACAATTAAAATCTTGGTTTTCTTGTCATTTAATGCCAGAGAGTGGTTCCCATGCAGACTTTGATGGCATCAAAGACCCCACTGACCAACAATGAGTCTGCCTCATAGGAGCATGACAATTCCAGGATAAGCTGGGTGTCATCTGCATATTTGCGTATTTGCCACCCAGACTATCCAAGAGATCAAAAAGAGGCTTTGAATAGATGTATAGTAGTGGGTTCACACTGGATCTTTGTGACTTAGTGTCCCCTGGCTACCTTGGCCCATCCTCTGTACAAGAAAGGATCTAAACCAGTTTGCTGCCAGCTTGGAGCAATGGCCAACCTCAATTAGCCTGTCCGCCACCCTATCATGATCAACCAGATCAAAGGCGTTGGACAGGTCCAGCAACAGCAGCATAACCAACAATTTCGGCTAGGGCAGATTTAACTTCCACAAGCTGTTTCCATTCCGTAGTTTTTTCTAAAACCAGACTGGCCCTTAGACAGAAGGCCCCTCTCTTCAACAAAGGCATTGTACTGCCTAGAGGCGACTTTATCGATAATCTTTAGTAAGAAAGGGACATTTGTAAAAGGGTGATAGTTCAGGGATTCCTGTGGATCTAAGCCTTCCTTTTATAATAAAGGGGTGATCGAGCGAAGCCGCCTGGAGAAGGCCGATGGACAAGGCCTGCAATTCTCTTTGCAGCTCCGCTGCAAGTGCCCTGCTTGCAGGATCAGTTGATGCTAAACAGAATAGCCCTGGTTGTCATGATGACCATCAATAGCAAATTGCCACCGTTCCTGATGGCTGCAGCAGACCCGCAACCCCATTTGTCGACCAGCCCTGCCAGTTCCTCCCTCCCCTCCTTAAAAGGAGAGGGAGTGAGCCGACAGGCGAAGCCTCCTGGACTGGAGAAGGCCGACGGACAAGGCCTGCAATTCTCTTTGCAGCTCTTCGTTGTTCGTCGGCTGCCGTCTGCTCACACTCCATGCAACTCAGACAAGGTAAGGAGTGCGCTGATCCTCATCCTCTGCCCAATACTGCCCTAGCCACCAGGCTAACATGGCTAGGTGCCAGCATCCATGCAGCACCATTCACCGCCTACCCGCCGCCAACAGCACTCAGAAATAAGTGCCTGCAAGTACGGCTCCATGAGCCATCCAATGCCCGCTATGCTCAATGGCCCATATCTGCCAGTATGTCCTCCAAACATACAAAGTCAAGTCCCACGCCGATGACTTGGACACCTGCCACACCACCTCCCCACTGCTCTCCCCCAGAGTCCACACGTACCTCAATTGTTCCTGTAAGGCAGCTGCCACGTCCGACACCAGCAACGGCAGCCCACGGAACTCCGGAATGCACTCCCTCTGCTGTGCATGCAACATTGGCACCACCCGAGACACTGCCCCACGCTGATCAGTGCTTTGCCTCCCCCTCCTCCTATCCCCATACCGTCACCCTGCCGAACACTGCTATCGACGTTATAACCACCAGACATCCACACCCATCAACAAACAATTCTGCTCGATCTGACCTACTCTTGCGTAATGTGATGAATGCCAAACCTACTGTCATGTATCCAAATGTATCTACTGCCACTCCTACGTGTATGGGGGTGACCCCCACAGCTAATGTCACGCTCACCTCTTCCAATATTACTTTGAATGCTACTGCCATGTTGCCTCCCTGTACTACTGCCAATCTAGCTTGTTTTGCACTTAATGCCCCTACCACAGCTGATGATACTTGTACCTCTACTATTACTACTGTAAATGGCACTGTTAGAAATACCATGTTGCCACCCTGTACTACCACCAACCTAATGTATTCTTTACCTAATACCCCTACCACAGCTGATGGTACTTTGTACCTCTGCCATTACTACTGTGAATGCCACTGTTAGAAATACCATGTTGCCACCTTGTACTACCGCCAATCTAACTTCTTTTGCACCTGTGATTGTTACCGCTGCAAATATCATGTGCCACCTACTGCGCCTACCTTTGATGCCCATACTGTCAAAGTTATCCCTAGCTACACTAACCCCACCCCAGTTAGCACTAGGAACAGCTTACCCAAACCACTACCCATAGCCCCATCACTCACCATGAGCCCCACCTCAACTTCGCCCTAGTTAATGCCCGCTCCATCATTGCCCACACACTAGATATCCATAATCACATCATCACCTGCAATATCAACCTCCTCATGATAACCAAAACCTGGCTACACGATGCCTCAAAACCTGCGCTTGCCCTGGCCCTCCCACCAGGATACCCCACCACCAGACAAGGCTATCATAGCGAAGGACTCCCTCTCCATCAGAAAGGTCAACAAAGACATGAACAAAAATAGTGACTACTTCCAACTCAAACTCAACCTATCTCATCATAGCACAATTGCCTTACACCTCGTATACCGCCCACCTAGACCTATAGGGGACTTCCAAGCAGCCCTCACACACCTCTTATCAGACAACTTAAAAAACCCACTAAAGCTATCCTACTTGGTGACCTCAATCTAGGTCTTAACGATGTCAAGGACCCAGCCACCATGTCACTTAATGTCACGACTCGCTCCCTTCGCTCCCGTTCCCACCACTTGGGGACATGATTTGGGGTTTATTCCCTACTGGACCTTTCCTCCGAACCTTATGCTACAGTGCTGTGATGAATTGGGAGCGCTAAATCCCTATTTTCCAAGCTACTTACCTTCCGGATCCATTCCAGGTTTTTGGCAGCCAGCATGCTTCTTTAACCAAATGACTATGCTTCCCAGAATGCCTGGCCCACTGCTCCACCTCCACCCTTCCAGGACAAGGTTGGGTGGACAGTAGGTAACAGCTGTGGCTGCAGGTGCAGCAATCAGCACACCTGAGGCGTGTGCTTGTTAAGCAGCTTTAAAAGCCTCAGTCTTACTTCAGTCCAGCGCTGGTCATCGTTTGCAGTGTTCCTGTTGTGACTAGTCCCTTGTTCCTTGTTCCTTGCCTTTGTACCTAGTTCCTAGTTCCTGTTTTCTTGTTCCTCCGCCCTGAATCTCGGATTCATGCGCTAATTGATTTCTGCTCCCTTGATTCCCTTTTTGTCTTCCTCTGTTTGCAGGCAGCATTTTTCAGTGCTTTCCCCTTTTAGATGCAGCCCAGTTTGTCTGTGTTCTATATTTCTTTGACTCTGTCTTTGCTGCTGTAAACGCGTATGCCTTAGCCTTCCTCTTAGATTAGCTTCCTGTCTTTTCCTTGGAGGGGTAGGGAGAAGTTTGCATTGGTTATTTCGTTTTTCCCTGCTCCTGATCCTTACTTTCTATTGGGATCCATTCCATGTTTTCCATTGCACTTCTGCATTTATTTCCCATTTGATTATTAGGTGTGGGTTGCGGTTGTAGCTAGCTCCTGTGTGAATGCTTATGTTTTCCTCACTAATTTGTAATCACTATTCCAACTTAGGTATTTAGTTTTCCTCCCATTGCTGTTCTAGCCTTTCTGGGTCCCAGTTTCATCAACAGGATTCGTGGGCTAGCTGACATTCAAGAGGTTTATCTCGTCCTCGTGAGTACAGTTCTTTAGTTCCCTTATTTAATACCATCAAGAGTGTTAGTTCACAGATCCTGTCATTGCTTGCCCTCCACGTGGGTTTAGCGCTGTCAGTACCTGTAACAGCAATTGGGGGTAAGGCGCTTGCCGACTTTCCTCGCGGTCAGGTGCTTACCCCACATCCCTTTTCATATATTGGTTTTGTTGTCACACTCTATTTGCACTCCTGGGTTCTAGCATACATGAGTCGTTGTTCCTGTGTGCACGTAGTTTAATTTGAAGCTATTCACTGTGTGATTTAGTGCACATTTCCCTTGCCATATTCGCTGCCTTTGTACTCGCCTGACTAATCCTGACAGAATGACCAGCCCAAAATTCCCATTGAATATGGCAAGTTTAAGAAAGAAAGGCAGCAAGGCCTCTAACAAGTTTGTACAGAAAGCTTCCCCTACATTTACCTGTGACAATCAAATCACTAGTCCTGACTTAAATGAACTCCTTGTCACGAATGGGCATTTACGTGCAAAGTATTTTTCCCATAGGATGGCACATCCTACATTGCCTGATCCTAGTTCTATCTTTTGTTTTGATCCCGATTCTATGTCAGCGCAAGCCTTAGCCGCAGAAAACAACACACTGTTAGACTTATTATACTAGAGTACCTCTGTTGTTGAACCCCATGATTCCAGTTGTGCTTCACCTCAGATAGAACAGTTTCATGGTACAAACATAAAGAATGGAGGGGTTCCTTGCATAACTTCTGTTTTCTACCCTCAGTCTAAAGCATACTCCTTTGCACAGGTACATACTGTAGTCCCTAATGCCAAGAGGTCTAATGTCAATAGTTTGCTTAAGGGAAACACAGACCAAGTTTGGTAAGAGAAACTATAAATCACAGAACCTGCAAGCAGTAGAGGACAATGTACAATCGGTGCACATCCAGATTGCTAGTGCAGGATCCAGCCCTGATGCCACTATGCCTCCCCCTGTGCCTACTGATAGTGATGTACAGTTAATGCAGGGCATGCTAAGAGCTAAGCTTGAGGAGTTAAGACAAAAATTCATTTCTTTACAAGAGGAGAATAAAACCTTGCACTCTTTACTGAATACACCTCAGACTTTATCTGTTGATGTTGAGGAAGTGAACACTGTTCAGCCCCTGAGTGCAGAGACTTTGGTAAACCATGATATTTGTCAATATGTTAGATCTTTTGGGAGTGAAGGTCTTTCGTCTAGCACAGCGCTTAATCTGGGCACAGTTTCTAACAATTGTTCTGCTGTTTGTCAGGGATTGCAGTTAGCTGAAGATTTACAAGCCACTCCTTTACCTAAAATTTCCTGTGTAGCAGTTTGTCATAATTCTGAGCTAGCACACATACAAGCTTCTGATTTCCAAACACAATCCACAATGGTGGCATACACAGATTCAGTCACTACAGTAGGCTTAGGCCCTGCTCTTGATACAGCTGCTGAGACTGAAGTAGATGTTAAAGCTGATGTGGAAAACGATGTTACCTCTGGGTTCACTCTTCCTTCTGCCAATTCTGATCAATACGAACAGTCAGAGACAGTACAGATTTCATGTTCTGATGGACTCATTCCACAGTATACAGAACCAAAAAACCGGCAGGCGATTCCTGAACTGTTGATTGTTAATCTGCCTCTTTCAGAAGCTAAAACAGAGGAATGGACAATTGACGAAATCCTGATTAACAGAGACTTTACTATGGTGATTCCACTGGTTGATTTTGATTTCTACAAAGAAAGAGACTCTGTGTCACCCACTAAAGAAAGGGACTGCAAGGGTACAGCTCAGTCTTTGGTTACTGGTGCCAAGGAGTCTACTGCCCTAAAGGTGCCCTCCATTCCTGAGCCACCAATGTGTCTGTCAACTTCTGAGACTTCTGTCTGTCCTCCTACAACCATTGACTCTTCTATGATCCAATCCACAGCCCTGCAGCCATCTTTGGCACACGTGTCTTCAACCAATGAACCGCTGCCATGTCTGCCATTTACTCAAGAGCCAGTCCCAAAGACCTGGACATGTTTGTATCCAGCAACCGAGATTGCTCCAGCTTGCATGCCTTCAGCCTCAAGGTTTCCCCTGACCTGCCTGTCTTCAGCTACAGTGACTCATCCTGCAGATCATCCTTCAGCTTTAGAGCCTCCGGTAGTCCATCAAAAGTGCATGTCTTCAGTCCCGGAGTATACTGAGTATTTGCCTTCAGTTCATGAGACGCCTGTATCCTGCTTAGCCTCGCTGCCAATATCAGAGGTATACCTGTCTACACCATCAGATCCTGCTGTATTTTCTTCTGCTCCAGCGATTCCTCCTGAATCCCAACCATTTACTGTCGATGAACGTCTAGCTTGCCTTTCTTTTGCTTCAGGAGGAGCACCAGAATGCCTGCCTTTTCCACAAGACGATTCTCCCAACTGCTTCACTTTAGCATCAGAGCCTCCTATAAATGCAGCATCAGAGTTTGAGACTTTTGCCAGCTCCCGCTTCAGAGTCATCAAGCTGGACCAAGTGGTGAGTCAGAACCACTCACTTGGGTGTGCACAGGGGGTGGTGCAGACTGGCGTATTACCTACAGGACTTGTGCAACAGAATTCCGCCAAGAAGCACCAGTTGGGTGCTAGTAGCCAAAGGAAGGGAATGACTGCTGCAGTTCAAAATGTGTCTGTTATTGCTCCTTCTGCGAGTGTGCCTGAAATACCAAGTACTGCGTCTATCACTCCTATCAGTATGCCAAACGTCCCTGCTGTTGTATCCCACGTGCAACAAGGTGGTTACACGACTGTCACCAGGAGTACCAGCCTTGTACAACCCATTGGACTTTCAGGTCTCCAAGGCGTAGAACATGTGCAGTCAAACCTTAGTCACTTTCAACCACAAGCCTTTTCTCAGATGGATGACAGAAGAAAATCTGAACCTCTACCTCAGCCGCCACCTTCTCTAATGGCTGAACATAAACCTTTCCTGAAGCCAGCAATTTCCTCACCTCCCGCATGTCCACTCTCGGCAGAAAGGCTAACAGGGCTTCTACCATTGTCTAAGGCATGTTGCACCAGCCTGCCTCCCTCCTCAAAGACTTATAAGGGTCCACTCCCAGTAACTGAGCTTCCTGGACCTTCCAACTCTGCTTCAGGTCCTGCAAGTCCTTCATGCCTTTCTTCGAACCATGAGTCTCTTCCTCACCAGAAGCCACCGTTTCCATCAGTACCACCTCCAAAGACAAAGCACTCCTATCATGGAAGTCCATCTGCCTTTGCCCACAGGCCACCATTTCCATCAGTGCCACCTCCAAAGAAAAAGCACTCCCATCATGGAAAGAAGATGTCTCGTGCGGGTGGCGGGCACCCGAAGACGGCCGTAGGAGGGGGTATACTGTCACGACTCGCTCCCTTCGCTCCCGTTCCCACCACTTGGGGACATGATTTGGGGTTTATTCCCTACTGGACCTTTCCTCCGAACCTTATGCTACAGTGCTGTGATGAATTGGGAGCGCTAAATCCCTATTTTCCAAGCTACTTCCCTTCCGGATCCATTCCAGGTTTTTGGCAGCCAGCATGCTTCTTTAACCAAATGACTATGCTTCCCAGAATGCCTGGCCCACTGCTCCACCTCCACCCTTCCAGGACAAGGTTGGGTGGAGGATAGGTAACAGCTGTGGCTGCAGGTGCAGCAATCAGCACACCTGAGGCGTGTGCTTGTTAAGCAGCTTTAAAAGCCTCAGTCTTACTTCAGTCCAGCGCTGGTCATCGTTTGCAGTGTTCCTGTTGTGACTAGTCCCTTGTTCCTTGTTCCTTGCCTTTGTACCTAGTTCCTAGTTCCTGTTTTCTTGTTCCTCCGCCCTGAATCTCGGAATCATGCGCTAATTGATTTCTGCTCCCTTGATTCCCTTTTTGTCTTCCTCTGTTTGCAGGCAGCATTTTTCAGTGCTTTCCCCTTTTAGATGCAGCCCAGTTTGTCTGTGTTCTATATTTCTTTGACTCTGTCCTTTGCTGCTGTAAACCCGTATGCCTTAGCCTTCCTCTTAGATTAGCTTCCTGTCTTTTCCTTGGAGGGGTAGGGAGAAGTTTGCATTGGTTATTTCGTTTTTCCCTGCTCCTGATCCTTACTTTCTATTGGGATCCATTCCATGTTTTCCATTGCACTTCTGCATTTATTTCCCATTTGATTATTAGGTGTGGGTTGCGGTTGTAGCTAGCTCCTGTGTGAATGCTTATGTTTTCCTCACTAATTTGTAATCACTATTCCAACTTAGGTATTTAGTTTTCCTCCCATTGCTGTTCTAGCCTTTCTGGGTCCCAGTTTCATCAACAGGATTCGTGGGCTAGCTGACATTCAAGAGGTTTATCTCATCCTCGTGAGTACAGTTCTTTAGTTCCCTTATTTAATACCATCAAGAGTGTTAGTTCACAGATCCTGTCATTGCTTGCCCTCCACGTGGGTTTAGCGCTGTCAGTACCTGTAACAGCAATTGGGGGTAAGGCGCTTGTCGACTTTCCTCGCGGTCAGGTGCTTACCCCACATCCCTTTTCATATATTGGTTTTGTTGTCACACTCTATTTGCACTCCTGGGTTCTAGCATACATGAGTCGTTGTTCCTGTGTGCACGTAGTTTAATTTGAAGCTATTCACTGTGTCATTTAGTGCACATTTCCCTTGCCATATTCGCTGCCTTTGTACTCGCCTGACTAATCCTGACACTTAACATAGCCCTTGAAACCCTAGGGTTCAACAATTCCGTCACCGACCCCACACACACCCACAAGGCCGAACACTTGACTGGATAGCCCAACACAACTGTTCTCTCCTCATCACTGATAATTCTCCCACCCCGTGGTCGGACTACCACATTATCACATTCAACATTCCTACTTCAAGAGCCAACTTCCCCTCTCCTCTCCCCCTACCCCCTGCACTTGCCAGAAGCTCTAGACAGCTCACAAAGGAAAGGATTCGCCCATATCTTCAGGTACCTGCCCTCCAGCCCCCTTCTCCACTGACCCAGAGGCCCTTGTGCTAGCCTATAACATGGCCATTATATTGGCTGTCAACTCCATTGCTCCACTCAAGCCCCGCAAAACCAAACCTACCAGCCACACCAATGCCTGTTTCACCACACACCTCCTCGAACTCCGCTCTAAAAAACATACAGCCTTATCCCACGGCCCATCCACCTACCCCGACACTGACAAACAGAATTTCCAAAATCTCTCTAAAGCATACAAGAAAGCTATCTTTCATGCTAAAGCCAACTATTTCAAAACTAGAATCTCTGGAGCCAAATCCAACACTAAGGAGATATTCTTGAGCTTGAGACCCCCACTCCTCCTCCACAGAACTTAATTAAAGACAACGTCTGGTGCAACGAAATTCAAACGCAATGTGCAACAAACTCAACACCCTGCAAGCTAAAATCCAAACCACCCAACATCTGCTAACCAACACTCCAATCCTCAACGCTGCCCCACCCACTGACACTGACAACCCCGAACCAGCCCCCTATTCTCCTTCAAAGCTATTCAGGAACAGGACATTATCAACATTATGAAAAATATAATGCCATCCAACTGGAAAGGAGACATATGCCCCCTACTATCATTAAGGACTCTGCCAACACTCTCGCACCATTCCTTACAGCATTTGTTAATGCCTCATTTGGCACAGGCAAGGTTCCCTCCTGCCTCAAGGAAGCCTGGGTTCAGCCCCTCTTAAAAAAAAACTTTCTCGATCCCACTTCTCCTAACAACTACAGGCCTATTACTACCGTCCCTTTTTTATTAAAAATACTCGACAAGGCAGCTTCCCTGCAAGTGAAACAGTTCATCGAGGAGAGCAACCTCCTAGGGTTGCGCCAATCTGGTTTTCGCCCCAGGCATGGGACAGAAATGTCCCTACTCAACCTGAAAAACCAGATGGACGAGGCCAGAGACACGGGCGAACCAGCACTACTCCTACTCCTCGACCTCTCCATGGCATTTGACCTCGTTGACCATGACATCTTATGCCACCACCTCACTACCACCTCACTACCACGGCCAAATTCTCCCCTGACGCTACTGCATGGATCACATCCTTCTTACAAGGTAAATCCATGCAAGTATTCTCTGACCTATCATCCACCTCTCCAACCATCATACTATGTGGAGTGCCCCAAGGCTCATGCCTCTAACCCACGCTCTACAACATATTCACTTCACTTGCCCCCTCTTCCTCATCCTTGACGCTCTGGGTACCTCCTACACCAACGACGCGGACGATACCCATATCCTACTCACGCTCTCCAGTGACTATGACACTGACTCAAGAACCCTGAACATCATATACAACACCATCCAGACTTGAATGGCAGCCAACGGGCTGTGCCTGAACTCAGACAAAACAGAAGTTCTCCGGTTAGGTTCCACCGAAACACTCAAGAACCTTGACTCACACTTCAGCCACTTCACCATCGATTCCATCAGAATCCCAGTATCGGACTCTGTGAAAGATTCTAACTTATCTCTGACTAAGCAGGTTAACGTTATGCTATGATATGGCATTTATAACGCGCCTATACACAAGTGTTTCAAGGCGCGATGAGGCAAGGGAGGGGGAACAAAGGGAAGACAGACAACAATCCTACTAGGCCCAGTGTCATTCACATCGCGCAAGTGCATGGGAAGGGGGGAAAGGGAGAAGTGTGGGGGGGAGGGAGAAGTGCAGTACATGGAATAATAGCATAATAGGATAAGATAAATAAAAAACGGCCAACTAGCGGCAAGTGCACGGTACGTTGCAGACATAAGTGCTAGTCGGGGGGACTGTAGGGATATAGAAAACAGTCTCCAGGTGCAGGGGTTGCCAGGGAGGCAGTGCAGATGGGCAACTGGTGTGGCCCTGGCCCGAGTTCAGAGGGTGGACAGGTAACCAGTGCAGTTTCTGTCGGGAATTCAGCAGGGGAGAGGCGGAGAGAAGGTAGATGCGAAGAGGAAGGTTTTGAGGTGCTTCCGGATCCGGAGATGGTTCTCCTCAAGTTTCAGGGATGCAGGAAGGCTGTTCCAGAGGGAGGCCCCTGCCGCAGAGAGAGATCTACCACCAAAACATTGCTTGGAGAAGCGACTGACCCTGAAGGAGTTGGAGGTGGATGAGCGAAGAGCTTGAGAAGGAAGATATTTAGGAAGAGAGAGTTGAAGGTACTGCAGCCCCAAACCCCAGAAGGCCTTGTGGACAATGCAGAGGGTTTTGAACTTAATCCTCACAGCCACTGGGAGCCAGTGCAGAGCTTTCAGTCCTGGAGAGATACGGTCCCTGGGCTTGAGGCCAAGGACAAGTCTTGCAGTCCTGTTTTGGAAAAGCTGCAGAGGGTGGAGAGTAGAGGCAGGCAGATTTAGATAGAAGCTGTTACAATAGTCCAGCTTAGAGAGAACCAGGGCTCTGGAGACAGTGAGCTTCTAGGGGAAGGAGAGGAAAGGGAGAATACCTCTGGGGAGGTGTAGCTGGTAGTGTGACTTCTTAGAGACATCAGAGATGTGAGTAGAGAAGGAGAGTGTGGAAACGAAGATGACCCCAAGGTTTTTAGCCTTGCAGGTGGGAGCAGGAAGAAGGCCAAGAGAGGCCGTCCAGAGAGCTGGAGGGAAGGGGGGAGGGGCGTTGCTGATGAGTAGAATCTCAGTCTTACTGGCATTAAGGCAGATGTCGTTAGCGGCACACCACTCCTGATGGCAGACAGGCAGTCAGAGATGAGGGAAGGAGAGGAGGTGGCTGAGGGGAGCCTGAAAATGAGCTAGGTATCATCCGCATAGCACTGAAAGTTGGGGCAGAGAGCGGCGATGCGGTGGGCAAGGAGTGCCAGGTATTGGTTGAACAGCCAGGGAGAGAGGTTAGAGCCCTGGGGGACACCAAATGTAGAGAAAAAGATATCGCCTCCTCTGCAGCCTACCATGCTAAGCTCCTCAACACAGCCAGACCTTTCCTCTCTAAAGAGAATTGCACTAATATTGCAAGAGGCATTTTCGGCTCAAGGTTAGACTACTGCAATGTCCTCTTCCTAGGAACTTCAACAAAAAACCTAGACAAGTTGCAAGTCATCCAGAACAGTGCATTACGCGCAGCTATGTGCATACCCAAAAGAGAACACATCACTGCCGCTAGACAACAAGCCCACTGGCTCCCTATAAAAGAATGCATAATATTCAAAGCCCTGGCACTGACCCACAAGTGCATCCACCTTACTGTTGCTGCCTACTTGTCACAAAGGATTCACCCATCCACGACTGTAAGACCCACTAGAAAGCCTTACTCTAACATGGTCACTGTACCCTTGGTCAAAAGAGTCAGAGCAGGTGGCATCAGCTTCCCCTACCTGGCATCCCTACAATGGAACGCCCTCCCTCACCATTACGTGCAGAGGGATCACATAGGGCATTCCGAAAGGCCCTGAAAACCATGCTCTTTACCTAAGTCACTTAGACACCTAACACAGCATGCTTTGCCTACCTAAATATGTTGACTGCTGTTTTACTCAATCTGTATGTAAAAGTATAAATGTGCATAAAAAGATCAAATGTAAATCCCAAAATGTATATTTAACCTGTACCCCCTCTGTAACTAAGTGTCCCTCGAGTAACAGCGCCACGATGCCCGAGGGCTGCTTGTGCGCTATCCAAATGTAATAAATAAATAAATGAATGCTTCCTTAATACAGTCTGGGACTTTCCCTTCCGAGAACGAATGATTTATAAAGGACGTAACTTGTGTGGCAATACTGGAGAAAGAATTCTTCAACAGTGATGCAGGAAAGATATTGCCCTTACACAGGGTAGGTTTCAGGTTAGCGGCCATTCGGCCATTGTTGATAACTCATGAACGGAAACCTGCTTAAACAAGAAAACATCAGCATCTATATCCTCCTCCAGACTAAAGGTTCTGGTGTCCATGCCAACTGCATGAGATGTATGAGGGGATGTTGGTGTACTCCCTTGGGGCTGTCTGACCTTTGGTACAAAACTTTTGTGGATCCTTTGGCACCCTACATCGTCCACAGCTAACTGTGGCTCTTGTGCTTTCCCCTTTAGCTCGTTCAGAATATTGAACAGCTCTCTAGTGCTAGATTTTTCCACCAAGATGCACTCTTCCATCTTAGATTGTTTCACTCTCAGAATAGCATTTCTATAGTATTTGGCTGCTTCTTTACACAGGGCCAGGGTGTTTTTAATGGGATTTTCCCACCATCTTCTTTCAGCCACCTGTTTGAACTGCCTTGCTACCAGAATATCTGGAGAGAAGCACTGGTTAGCACTGGGATGTACTTCTTTTCTTATTAAAAAAGGTTTAAGGATTGCTAACTTGTCAAAGGCACCATTTAAAGTGTCTCGCAACAGGGCAGGAAATGATTCTAGTGAACCATTTCCCTCAATAGCCACTAATTGGGAAGAGACAATGGAATTAAAGGCTTCCTGTGAGACATTGCGAGTGCCTCTACGCAAGATGGATTTTGGGCACGTGCTTGCTCTATCCGTAACATGACGAGATATAATGATCGAAAAAAGAATAAGATTGTGGTCTAACCAACAGCAGGTTTTTACATTTATTGGCGAGGTGGTCTGATTTCTGGATCCAGTCCAGTATTTTTCCCTCCTTGGTGTGTAGAGACGGTAACATGTCCATTTAGCTCTATGCTCTCCATGAGGTTCAATAGAGTGCCCGCCTCCCAGTTCGATGGATCATTAGCCCAGAGATTAAAGTCACCCACCACTATTATTGGGGTCTGTAGTTTTGAATGGGATGCCAAAAAAGCCAGGAGTTGTTCCTGAAAATCTGGCAAGATTGCTGGAGGGCGGTAAAGAATAAGGGGGCTGAAGGTGGTTGTGGAACTCAAATTGAGTTTATCCAGCAATCCCTCATAAGCATCAAATACCGGTATGCCGGACACAAAGAAGTTGAGGTTTTCTCTAAAAATGATTGCCACTCCTTTGCCCTACCTGGTCAGTGTGTAGAATTGTATAGCCAACAGGTGTGGCTAGTTGGGGAGTGTAGGCTAGCCTCACAAAGCCAGGTTTCTGTCAGCAACACAATGTCCAAAACCGCAGACAAGATGTAGTCTGCTACCTCTGTTGCATGACCAGCCAGCGAACGAGTGTTTAATGACACCATTTTAAGAAGCGTGCTAATACTGGGGAAGACACTGATTCAGGTGTTTTTTGGTAGTTGGTAGCAGCCCCCTCGGTCTTCATCATAGCAACGGGCGTAACCGTAGCTAGTTTAGACGACTCTGCTATATGTATACTAGTGTGGGACCATCCAACATAGGAGAAGAGTGATCTGGGCTTGCAGCCTTATTTGGCGGTTTAAATTAATGCGCCTGATTAAGTTGTTTCTTGACGTTTTGGAAAGTGTAAAACGAGCTTAGGTATTTACAGCAGTTATGACACCACAGGCAGTAGATGCAGTATGACAAGCCCTCCTGCCCTCTCCTTGCACAAACTGGCACTCGCCTTCTCGCGCTCTGAAACACTTTTGTCCGAGCGCGATAGAAATAAAATATCAATATCAATATCAATTAATATAGTATGCCCTGAACTACAGACAGTCTGGGATGTGTAGTTTCTAAGGACTCGAGCGTGCAGAGACTCACAAAAAGCTCTGTTTTAAGTCACCCGAGGAAACAGATAGAAGCAATACACATCTAACATCTGATACCAAACAATCAAACTTGGACTTTGTATTTGCTCCCTAAGATCTTCAACCCAAGAAATTAGAACCAGCCAGTCTTCTTGGGAGCATATCCATTAATGAATACCACATCTGGATATATTGAAATGATCTTAAATACTCTTGTGATAGCCAAAGAACACTTTGTACTGGGCACAACACACTTCCTCAAACGTTTCTTGGTTGGGTCCAGAATCCAACAGGAAAATCCACACAGCAAAAAATGAGTTCATGCTCTTGCAAGGATAACAAGATTCATTACATGCAAACCTGCCAGGGGGAGTGAAACCAGCTCCTTGGAACTGAAAACTATCACTCGCTCTGCTTACACATAGAAGTCACACGTTTTTATAGCGGTAAACCCGTGGAATTAACATATCAGAAAAACATTCCCACGTTCTCCATTGGACAAAACCCTATACAACCCTGAACATTCAGATATGTTATTACCCTATTTGGATACACATTCTCTGGAATGTCAAGCCAATTCGTGGTGCTTTGCCTGCCTTTCAATACTTTTGAGCGCTGCAAAGACCATCTGAGCTACCTTTGACATTCTACAAGCACCATCAAGTTATGCTGACTGGACATTGCCTGCTCATTTACTGGTTTCGTCAAGCCTCCCACCATTGCTCCAGCTGAACCGCATGATGACTCAGTTAACAGCTAAAGTTGAATTGTCAAACTCATGCCGTGAACCACTGTTGAGCCTTTGAACCATAAGGATCTGCATAACAACACTTGTCCCAAGTTTCTTCTAGCCTCAAGCCATTGCCACTTGTTGAATGGCACCATATTCTTAAATCTCATCAAACTTGTTTGACCAACTTAATCCCGAACTGACTAATAGTAAAGCGCCCAAAAGCCCAGCTTGATGCTGTGGAGCCCTGAAAGAAGACCTTAAGGTAAATACAGTGTATCTGTCCCCTTGGCCTTGTTGTATGGCCCTAATGACAATACCCCACTCTTTACTTTGAAAGACTATTTATTGAACTTGAAGTAGCTACAAACTCTATTTATCTGCATACCCCTTGTTAGGGAGAATTCTCTTATAAGGCTGATTTCCCAAACGTAGTGAGTCCCCCAGCAGCTTTGCTGGATTTTTGGGGTTTGTTTTTTTCTCCTGCTAGGAGTGAGACTCTTTTCCTCCCACTCTTAGGCATGATTTGAGGTATTTATTTGACTTATTGTGTGCTTATGGGCTATGGGGCCTTTTACTCCTTAGGGTAACATTTGTTTTAGTGTATGTGTTACACAGCACCCTCAGTGAAGTAACACAGGGGTGTCATAGTGACCCCCAAACATAGACTCCATACCCTAGGACTGACTACTGTCTCCCAGGGCATGTAAAGTCACCATTGTTTTATTAGTCCAAAATTGTGAACAGAACCAGTACAAACCATCATATTGTGGAAGTACTGGAAGGGGTTAATTAGATTGCCCCTGGGTCTGTTTCCAAGGGGGGCACTGTCCAGTCCCCCCTTGTCGAGTTTCTGGCTGGTGTCAGTGGTTACCACGGGAAATATTCCACCTGAATATTTCCTATGGGTTTTTCCCATTGATTTTAAACGCACCACTTTTTTGGTGCAATGTTAAAGATACCGCTGGTTTATTTATTTAATATCAAATCACCGGTTGGGTCTTTTCGCCAGAACTCTTTTCCAAAATGGTGTTTGTGTCAGTCTCTGTAACTCCAACCAAGGTCGGGCCCTTTATTCCACGTTTTTGGCAGGGTTCTCCTCAGAAAGCCCTACAACTGGTGTCTCTCTGTCTGGGTTCCACAGGATGTGTGGGTGGGGGAATTGCCTTAGCCACCCAAGTCGCACTCTGTTCTGATTGGCCCAGTGGTGAGCCACCCGGCTCACCACTTAGCATGTATGAGTGACAGCTAGGCTGTTGAATGGGGGTTTTTCTGCATAAAAGCAAGACTTTTGGGACTGGAACTTCAGAAGTCGCCACTGGACTTAAGAAATCCGAAGAGGGGAGAAGCTGAGCCATCTGTAACGACGACACAACTGGTGAAGCCCTGCTGTAATGACCTCACCACTTTCCCGACATGAGAAGATCTTCTGCGTAAGAATCTTCTCCCTTTGAGCTGGTGGGAACAAACAGTTCACCATTCACCTTCCAGGACGTCCCTTGGTCAAATCGCCAGTGCCAAGCACCCCGGCGGCCGGATAGCCAAGCTTCACCACTGTGACCGCGAATAAAAGGAGCACACCTTTTAACCGAACTAACTCCGCGGCTGGTCTCTTCCCTGGGCAGTGCAACAACTCCAAGTTTCCTCCTCGACGAGATCTTCTCTTCCCCTGGTCGAAACCATGAACTGCACCCGCTGCCAGGAACAACTGCCACCGCTGGAGCTTCCCCACTTTTAAAGGTACTGTGTTCCATCTGGCCTCCCTTTCCATGGTTTGCTAAAGGTGACCCTTAAATCCTTGGCTTTCCAACTGGGTTGGCCCCCAGACCTTCTAACTTTACCTTTTTCATCAAACCAACCTCTTTTGAACATTTTTGCAAAGACTTTAGTGCATTTTAAACTGTGTGATCTGGGGCACATTCCGCCTTGCTCCATTTAAAGTGGGCCCGGCCTATGAACTTTGGCTCTACAGTAGACTCTGCCTTCACTAACTTGCTCTGGTCTTAGAAAAGTGTTGGGAACTGTTTTATTTTCATGACTTGCCTTTGTCTCTCCCTTTAACTTAATTATTCGAGTGCCATCTAAGTTACGCGCTCACATCTGTTTTTACAAATAGTGGTGTTTTGACCTAGACTTGTTTAATAATTATTAAGGGAGGTGTGTATACTTTTCTGATTGTGTTTGAACTTGCTTTGATCTATAGTGCTTAGTGTATTTCCTAAAGTGTGTTTTAAATAAATAATTATATACTTTTGATACCAAGCTCTGGTCAGTGTTTGCTTGCTCTACTGTGTTTTTAGCCATATTGTATATCCTCTGTATTCTGCCCTACTCATCTTGAGAGAAGTCTGACTGCTCAGCCACAGCTACCAGGTAAATCTGGGTGGTGCAGACTGCTACCAATTGGGTTTACTGCTTGCTCCTGTAGTCTTAATCTTCTTGCGGTGTTCCCCAAGGGAACTGCACAGGATTCTGCCTAACACTGGTGTACAGCGGTGGGATTTGTATTGAGTATACATTATAGAGTGCTTCTGATACTTTGGTAAATCTAACCACAAAGCTTAGCACTAGAAATGTTTATTTTCTAACAAGTCAACTATGGAAAGTTACAGCTAGGAGTCTCTTACTGCAAATACAGCTGATTGTTTAAGGGCCCTTTGTAGACATAAGAATCTCCCTGTAAAAGGCAAGAAAATAGAATTGATTGAAAGATTGTTAGAAAACCAAAGTCTGGGTAGTGGTTCAGCAGGGCCTACCTCCCCAGCAAATGTAACCAACAGTAATGAGGTTAATATGAATCAAAGTCTTGATAGTATTGTTGTAGAGTCAGAGGAGGAAGGTGAGGTCAATGTAACTATCCTCACTGGCCCTCTGCCTGCTCTGCCACCTAAAGCTGTGTCTACTGGACCTTTGTCAGGTCCCACATTAAGTCCTGCATTCATTGAACTAGAAAAAATGAGGCTTGAATTAGAGTTCAAAAGAATTAGTGCCCAATCTGAACAAAAGCACCAAGAACTAAGGCTCAGAGAAATGGAGCTCAAACATGAGCTAGAGATGAAGAAATTGTCTGTGGAAAATGCTTCTCTCCCCGGATCCTCTAGGAGTTCCAGTCCCAAAAGACCCTGGATGCCTAACGAGATTGTGGGTATGTATGAACCTAAGTTGGATGTGTTGGATTGGTTGGCTATGTGAGTATAATGAGTATAATCATGGGCTCCAGGACATCACAGGGAATCAGTTGCTTCCTTGGTTGTTCTCTATGCTCCCCCCTGTTGCATCTGTTGTGGTAAAGGAGTTGGGGGCGGTGGATAGGATGGACTATGAATGTGTGAAGCTAGCTTTAATAGCTAGATTTGGGAAGACCCCTTCCCAGTAGCTTAAGAGGTTTAGGACCATCAAAAAGCATGATGGTACCCCTTGGGTTACCTGGGTCAGTGAAAGTTTGAAGAATTTAGAGGGATGGATTAAGGGTTACAGAGTGAACACTTATGAGGGACTGAGAAATCTTGTTATGTTGGAGTCAATTTATGATGCCTGCTCTCCTGAGCTCAGACAGCACTTGGCTGATTCGAAGGAAATAGATTCCAAGAAGCTAGCTAAGGCTGCTGACTTGTGGGTTGCCAACAAGGCTACTCACAAGGATTCTGGGGCAACTCAGAAAAAGGATGAGGGGAAACAGCCTAAAAAGGACTCCAAAGAGAATTCCGATAATTCCAATTCCAAAGAGGGCCCCAAACAGAACCATAACTGTAAGCCATAAGGGAAACCAAATCAGGCTAGTGTACCTTCTGGTCCCAAATCAGAAGGAGGTCAGAACAAGCCACCATTTGTGAAGGCATTTGGGAAATACTATGTTTGTGGCTCTACTGACCATGTGAAAGGGGATCCCAGATGTAAGGGTAAACCTTCAGGTGTCCACACTGTCTCCTTAGCCTTCGCTCCAGAGGAGGAAGTACAAATGGCAAGTGGAAACTTTCTACTACTGGCTGATGACCCCATAGGAGTCTCAGCTGGTGTTTCTTTAGTGTCCCTGGGGTTGCGGGAACAACAGAATTTAGATGTATATAATTCTATCCCAGATAATACTAAAGAGTATTATAAGGACCGTGTCTAATTGAATGGTCAGGTGACTCCTGCCATTAGGGACACTGGGGCCAGCATATCTGTGGTGGACAAATCTTTTTTCAGGGCAGAGGATGTTGCTAAGGCATCCACACGCCTCACCAAGCTAGCTGGAGGGCCTGTGCAGAGGCTTCCCCAGTTACCAGTTCTCATCCAGTGCAATGATATGACTGTGAAGATGCCTGTCAGTGTACAATGTGAGGTACCAGGAAGGGTTCTGTTGGGAAATGATCTGAAAACTCTTGGAGTAGTGTCTCATATCCCCAGACCTCCTAGTAAAAGGTTACAGGAGCTAACCAGACCTGCAAGGGAGAAAACCATGAGAGCTTCTCCTAAGGAGATGATAGAAAAAGAAATCACTCCTACTCCACTGGAGCTACTTACTGCTATATCTGAGCAACAAGAAGCAAAGGGGAAACCCAATACTTCTAGAAGGAAACCAGCAGCAAGCACTCCAGTGCTTCCAACTAGGACTTCCCCTAGGTTGTCCAAAGTTACACCTGTAACTCCACCTCCATGTGAGGCTGAGAGGGAGGTACAACGCTGTGTGGTTGAACTAGACTCTGAAGAGACAGAGCTAGTAGAAGGCCAAGAACGTATTGAAGATCTGGATCCTGTTAACCATCCTGAGCTGCAGTCTTTACTGGCAGAAGGTGGACCCAACAGGGCAGACTTCAGTAAGGGACAAAGAGAATGTCCAACTCTGGAAGGTCTTCGCCACCAGGCAGCTTCTCAGGCTGATGGGTAAGAGCCTGGGAAGTATAGGTTGCACTGGGAAGATGGCCTCTTATACAGTGAACCGACTGAGTCTGCACCTGGAGACTACAAGCGAATTGTAGTGCCTCAAGAAAACAGACTCCAGTTCTTGCAACTAGCCAATGAGATTCCTTTGGCTGGTCACTTGAGTTTCAAGAAGACCAAGGAAAGGCTCTCTCTCTACTTTTATTGGCCAAAAATGGGGGCTAGGGTAGATACGTTCTGCAAGAGCTGCCACACCTGCCATACTTCTGGTAAGAGTGGTTCCAAGAATATGGCACCTTTAGTGCCTCTCCCAGTAGTGGGAGTCCCATTTGAGAGGGTAGGAATCGACATTGTTGGTGCCCTTGATCCTCCAACCTCCCCAGGCAACAGGTTTATCCTTGTTGTAGTAGACCATGCTACTAGGTACCCTGAGGCAATTCCTATGAGGACTGTTACAGCACAAGCTGTGGCTAAGGCCCTCCTTGGTATTTTTACCAGGGTTGGGTTTCCTAAGGAGGTAATCTCTGACAGGGGGTCAAATTCTATGTCCCACTACATGAAGGCTATGTGGAAAAACTGTGGAGTTACATACAAGTTCTCGACCGCATACCACCCTCAGACAAATGGATTAGTTGAAAGGTTTAATAGGACCATGAAGAGCATGATAGGTGCTTTAGAGGAACCCCTTAAGAGAAAGTGGGATCTTCTACCGCCATGCCTTCTCTTTGCTTATAGAGAGGTCCCTCAGGAGGGAGTAGGTTATAGTCCCTTTGAGCTTCTTTATAGCAATCCAGTCAGAGGTCCATTGGCCCTGATTAAGGAGGGGTTGGAGAGTGCTCCTTCCCCCAAGCCAGTCAGAGTGACTGACTACGTGATAGGACTCTGGAGGAGAATGTCACAGATGATGGCCCAAGCTAGTGATAACCTGAAGGCTGGTCAAGCTTTGGTCAAGCATTGGCATGATCAAAAGGCTAACATGGGTGAGTTCACTCAAGCCCAGCTAGTTCTTCTTATGATACCAACAAGGCAGAGGGCCTTGTAGGACAAACGGATGGGGCCCTTCAAGGTTGTGGAAAAACTTGGAGAGGTGAACTATCTGGTGGACTTGGGCAATGCCATGGAGGCTCCCAGAGTCTTCCACACCAACAAACTGAAGGCTTATGTCCCTAGGCCTGAAGTAGGAGCTTTGCTTCTAGCTTCAGCAGAAGAGGAATAAGAGAGTGAACCTCTCCCTGATCTCCCCAGAGGCTTACCTTTGGATGAAAAGATTGAAGGAGTTAATCTCTCTTCAAATCTGACACCTGAGCAACAAGAGGACTGCACATCTATGTTAAATCAGTTTGCCTCCCTGTTCTCACTTTCACCAGGCTTGACCCCTTGGGGCCAGCATGATATGCTCACTTTGTGACTGTCTGCCTGTAAAAATCAGAGAGTACAGAATGTCAGAGAATGTAAGAACCCACATCAAAGGAGAGGTCAGCAAGATGCTTGACCTTAGGGTAATAGAGCCCTCTACTAGTCCATGGTCTAGCCCAGTTGTGTTAGTACCAAAGGCAGGATCCAAAGAGTTGAGATTCTGTGTGGACTATAGAGCTCTTAATGCAGTCACCAAGACTGATGCCCATCCTTTGCCAAGGACAGATGAGTTGGTGGATAGACTTGGTTCAGCCAAGTACCTCAGCACATTTGATCTAAAGTCAGGCTATTGGCAAATAGCCCTGACAGACCATGCCAAGGAGGAAACTGCATTTTCTACACCAGTTGGCTTATACCAATTTAAGGTTATGCCTTTTGGACTGAAGAATGCATCTGCTACATTCCAAAGGATGGTAAATCAGGTTCAGACTGGGATGGAGGACTTCTGCATGGCATACTTGGATGACATTGCAGTGTTCAGCCACTCCTGGGAAGAGCATGTTGACCACCTAGGACATGTTTTTCAGGCTCTTGAGAAGGTCAATCCGAACATAAAGGCAAGTAAATGCCAGATTGGACAGAGTAAAGTGGTCTATCTTGGACATGAGGTAGGAGGTGAAGCAATAAGGCCTTTGCCCAGTAAGATTGAAGCTGTGCAAAATTGTACAACACCTACTACTCAGACCCAGGTGAGAGCCTTCTTAGGTCTCACTGGGTACTACAGGAATTTCATAGAGAACTATGGGACCATAGCTTCTCCTCTGAATTTGATCTCCCCTCCTAAGTTCCCTAAAAAGATCAGATGGAATGAGGAGTGCAATCAGGCCTTTGAAAACCTGAAGAAAGCCCTTTGTCAAGCTCCAGTACTAAGAGCTCCTGACTACCACCAAACTTTCATTTTACAGACAGATGCTTCAAATGCAGGTATAGGTACAGTCCTTAGTCAACTGGATGGGAAAGGTAGTCAGCACCCCATATGCTTCATCAGTAGAAAACTGAAGGAACCTGAGACAAGGTGGGCAACCATTGAAAGAGAGTGTTTTGCTATTGTGTGGGCTCTGAAGAAGTTTAGTCCATACTTGTATGGTTCTAATTTTGTTATTCAGACTGACCACCAGCCCTTGAGATGGTTGATGCAAATGAAAGGGGAGAACCCAGAACTATTGAGATGGTCAATCTGCCTCTAGGGGCTTGATTTCACTGTTGAGCCCAGGTCAGGGTGTCACCACCAAAATGCTGATGGTCTCTCTAGGATGTTTATAACCGATTAGAGGTATGAGATTCATCCAGGAGTGGATTCAATCCTCCTGTACCCTAGTCTGAGGGTGGGGCGAGTGTTAGGGAGAATTCTCTTATAAGGCTGATTTCCCAAACCTAGTGAGTCCCCCAGCAGCTTTGCTGGATTTTCTTTTTTTTTCTCCTGCTAAGAGTGAGACTCTTTTCCTCCCACTCTTAGGCTTGATTTGAGGTATGTCTTTGACTTATTGAGTGTTTATGGGCTATGGGGTCTTTTACTCCATAGGGTATCATCTGTTTTAGTGTATGTGTTACACAGCACCCTCAGTGCAATAACACAGGGGTGTCATAGTGACCCCCAAACATAGAATCCATACCCTGGGCTGACTACTGTCTCCCAGGGCATGTAAAGTCACCATTGGCTTTATTAGTCCAAAATTGTTAACAGAACCAATACAAACCATCATATTGTGGAAGTACTGGAAGGGGTTAATTAGATTGCCCCTGGGTCTGTTTCCAAGGGGGCACTGTCCAGTCCCCCCTTGTCGAGTTTCTGGCTGGTGGCAGTGGTTACCACGCAAAATATTCCACCGGAATATTTCCTATGGGATTTTCCCATTGATTTTAAACGCACCACTTTTTTGGTGCAATGTTAAAGATACCGCCGGTTTGTTTATTTAATATAAAATCACCGGTTGGGTCTTTTCGCCAGAACTCTTTTCCAAAATGGCATTTGTGTCTGTCTCTGTAACTCCAACCAAGATCGGGCCCGTTGTTCCACTTTTTGGCAGGCTTCTCCACAGAAGCCCTCCAACTGGTGCCACTCTGTCTGGGTTCCATAGGATGTGTGCGTGGGGGAATTGGCACCCTGGACTATGTTGCCTTAACAACCCAAGTCGCACTCTGTTCTGATTGGCCCAGTGGTGAGCCGCCCGGCTCACCACTTAGCATATATGAGTGACAGCTAGGCTGTTGAATGGGGCTTTTTCTGCATATAAGCAGGACTTTTGTGACTGGAACTTCAGAAGTCGCCACAGGACCTAAGAAATCCAAAGAGGGGAGAAGCTGAGCCATCTGCAATGATAACACCACCGGTGGAGCCCTGCTGTAACGACCTCACCACTTTCCCGACGACAAGAGAAGATCTTCTGCTCTAAGAGTCTTCTCCCTTTGAGCTGGTGGGAACAACCAGTTCAGCATTCACCTTCCAGGACGTCCTTTGGTCGAATTGCCAGTGTCAAGCACCCCGGCGGCCAGATAGCCAAGCTTCACCTCTGTGACCGCGAATAAAAGGAACGCACCTTTTTACCGAACAAGCTCCGTGGCTGGTCTCTTCCCTGGGCAGTGCAATGACTCCAAGTTTCCTCTCCGACGATATCTTCTATTCCCCTGGTCGAAACCATGAACTGCACCCGCTGCCAGGAACAACTGCCACCGCTTCAACTTCCTCTCTTTTAAATGTACTGTGTTCCATCTGGCCTCCCTTTCCACAGTTTGCTAAAGGTGACCCTTAAATCCTTGGCTTTCCAACTGGGTTGGACCCCAGACCTTCTAACTTTACCTTTCGCATCAAACCAACCTCTTTTGAACATTTTTGCAAAGACTTTAGTGCATTTTAAACTGTGTGATCTTGGGCACATTCCGCCTTGCTCCATTTAAAGTGGGCCTGGTCTATGAACTTTGGCTCTACAGTAGACTCTGCCTTCACTAACTTGCTGTGGTCTTAGAAAAGTGTTGAGAACTGTTTTATTTTCATGACTTGCCTTTTTCTCTCCCTTTAACTTAATTATTGGAGTGCCATCTAAGTTACGCGCTCACATCTGTTTTTACAAATAGTGGTGTTTTGACCTAGACTTGTCTAATAATTATCAAGGGAGGTGTGTATACACCATTCTGATTGTGTTTGAACTTGCTTTGATCTAAAGTGCTTAGTGTATTTCCTAAAGTGTGTTTTAAATAAATAATTATATACTTTTGATACCAAGCTCTGGTCAGTGTTTGCTTGCTCTACTATGTTTTTAGCCGTATTGTGTATCCTCTGTATACTGCCCTACTCATCTTGAGAGAAGTCTGACTGCTCAGCCACAGCTACCAGGTAAATCTGGGTGGTGCAGACTGCTACCAATTGGGTTTACTGCTTGCTCCTGTAGTCTTAATCTTCTTGCAGTGTTGCCCAAGGGAACTGCACAGGATTCTGCCTAACACCCCTCTTCGGTATACCCCAGATTTTCCCTTCTCCACAAAAGAACATTTTGTTGACATTTCTCTTACTTTGGTACCACAGTATATTGTTGCTGTTTGGATGTGTCCTTACTCGTTCACACCCTTCTGAAGAGCATAGCTTGCTCTCAGAGCATGCTACCTTAAAGAGAAGGAGGTATACCTTTCATGTTGTGCCTTTGTCAGTTAGATATGTTATATGATATGGCATTTATAGCACACCTATACACAGTGGAGTAACTTTGCTGAAAATGTTGGGGGGGGGGGCATGACATCTGAAGAAAAGTTTCCCCAGCCAAATGAATGGGGACATAATGGTGTGAAATGAAATTTGGGGGGGACAAACACCCCTGCCCCCCTAAAATTACGCCCATGCCTATACACAAGTGTTAAGAGCACCACTTTTTTAGTAGCAGTGTGGGACTGAGTAGGAGGTTAGTAACCACATCTCATCAGTCTGCTCCTGGAGAGCAGTAGTCATTACGTCACTTCTGCCTTCAGTATTTTCTTTACGATTTTAAGAACCCTCACAGGAAATGAACTGTTAAATGTGTCCTGGTCTCTTGTGAGAAGTGTTACCTGAATCATGCCATATCAGATGACCACTTGATTGCCCCCAAATTTCCTAATTCCGATAACTCATAGATATGGATTGCTTTGATTGCCTCGCAGCTATTTCAGCTGAGCCTCTAGAAATCTATGGGTTGCTGGGGACACGGACGAAGTAGGGACTGCTCTGTAAGTCAATATGGACTAAGCATTTTCACTTCTGTATGTTTCTTCCCCTGCTCCTTGTTCAAATAAAAGAACGATAACTCTTTCCACACAACAAATTAGTTAGGACAGTTTTTAGGTCTTGCATTCAGCGTGCAACTGGTCTTACTTTTGCCTTTAACCACCCAAGTGATGCACTTTGTTTTCTGCGTGTGGTTTTCTTCTGGTGAGTTTCACCATGTTTTGTGTTGATATTTTCTTATTTGCTCGGTGAGCCACTCAAACAGGATACTTCAGAACATGATAGAAAGGAAAAGGAAGGGTAGGGATGAGGGGAACAGGACAGTGGAAATACAAGGGAATACGGGAACAAGAGACCATGTATGGCAAGACCAAAGTCGTCTTCGATGCAGTCTGTGAATTCTAGAACAATTTATTTCTTTAAACTTCAGTGACTCTGTGATATGCCTATCATTTTGAATACCCCCTTTCACGGAGTACCCAAATGAAAATAGATGTCTAAAGGTCTTTCTTAATTCAGAGGTCTTCTGGCTTTTTTGGAGGAAGGCATTCCATTGCATAGCTCTTTGCGAGCAAAACAGCTTTCACATGCTTTTCGTAGGTTGGAGTCTTCTGCAGTTGAAGATCCCATGGTTCTCGAGAGGGATCATGGTTCTTTTTGCAGAAGCGTTTTGAGTCACGCATAAGATTTTAAATTGTATTCTATTTTGCACAGTTGTCCCTAAAAGTGTCAATGCAAAAGCTGTCCTCCTTTCCACCTCATCACCTTCATCCCATTTCTTCTCCTAGCTCTACCGTTGACATTTTGGAGAGCATTCGACCATCATGACAGGCGCTTCTCTTCTCTAAAGGGCTGGGGTAGGGAGGTTCCCTTCTTGATCCTTCATGCTATTCGCTACAGACTAATTGGGAAAATATATACATCACACATAATCAGATCCTCATGTTAAGTACTGGTTCTGTTATTGTAATGTACTTGGGACTGGTGTTGCTCTTACATTTTTGCCTCTTGAGTCTTACTCAGAGGTAACATCATGTGTTGCTGGAATTTTCAGGTTCCAAGCAATGAGTGTGTTAGGGAGAGTTCTCAGAAATGTGCTAATTCCTCTCTATCTTAGAGACCTTCAGCAAATTTGCTGGATTTTGAGAACTTGCATTTTTAACCTGGAGAGAGTTAGACCCCTTTTTCCCACTCTCATATATTTTTTATGTGATTTGAACTCTGTGTTTCTTTTGGTTGTGGAGTCTGACAAACTCCATAGGCATCATCTTTTACACTGTATCACACAACATTTTTAGTGCAGAGGCACAGGGAAGTCTTTCAGATTTCCCAAAGGTTTAAATACCTTCTCTTGGATAAACTACTGTTTCCAAGAGCAGTAAAGTGAAATTGACTTTACTTATATTTGTAACTTTCTAGACCCAGCACACAGTATCTTACAATAGGGCGCTGGAGGGGTCACTTCCCCTTTGTCTAGTTTCTCATGTAGCACTTTTATGTTACCCTTTCCTAAATGAATGGCTGGTGGCAGTGGTTTACTTTTAAATACCGTGGTGTGCGTTTACCGTGGGCTGCGTTCTCAGCTGCAGTAAAGCACCCAAGGGTGCAATTTTTGTCAAAATGTCCCCAGTCTTCTTTTTTCGCTGTTTCTTTGTGGAAAGGTCCTCTTGAAAATTACTCTGCTGACCAAACCAGGTTTGGTCCCTTTGTTCATTTTGTCTTTGGTGGGATTCACGAGTGAAGCCCACCTCTGGCTCCAGGGTGTCTGACGGAGGTGGGAAATGAGGGAGGTGCCCGAAACTCACTGTGCTTAGTGTCCTAGGAAACAGGAATGCACTCCTAGGTGATTGTCTGGCAAGCACAGCCACCCTGCTGGGTGACTGAAAGCAAGGCTGGAATGAATGGGAGAAACCTGTATGAAAGGCAAGGCTTTTTGGCTTGAAGTCGACCACTGCGCAAAGGAATCTGAAGAAGAACTTGGAAGAGACGCCTGCTGCAACTCCTGGACCTGGCTTGCCGAGTGAAGGCCTGCTGCTGTGCTGAAGCTCCGGATTCGTCTCGACTAGAAAAGCCCTACAAGAACGACTTCTCCCCCTGAGTTGGTGGGACCAATCAACTCCAAAAGTAAGCCACCTGGACATCCTCTTGAAGCTGGTTGTATTTCCACTGCAGTTGCTGCTGTAACCGAAGAGACAGGGAGAGGAACACCAGTTTGTGTGAGTTGCTTTTAAGTTGGCCAAGAGCTCCAGGAAGATCCTCCGGACTACCAGGATGCAGGACTGACCGAGCCTGAGCCACCTCAACAGAGTGCTGGATCCTAGATGCAAGGAAAGCCCATTTCGATAGCCAAGAGTCCGCAGTGTTGCTATTTGCTAAGAGACGCGAGGAGCTGAAACCACAAAGTGCCACTAAATAGAAGTTGGTCCTTTTCTATCGCCGACCGTCGCATTGCAGAAGTCCTCCAGATGTCCTCCCTCTTGTCCCCACGACTGAGGCCCAGGAACACAGGATCTGCAGAGCGGCACAGAACAGAAGCCAGCTGGAACCGTTTTTCTTCTAACCATAGGTACTGTAAAGTCTAAGAGAAGTTGCCTCTTGTTAAAGTAACCTCACATGTTCTCAGCTGAGACTTGTCTTGGTTGCTTCTGTAGAGTTGCTAACAGCTTCTTTACCTCACAAGCCTAATCAGCTTGTGGCCCTGCATTAATTACTTCTTTTCTACAAAGACTTCTAAAACATTGTGCAAGCCTTTTACCTACCTGCAAGAATTGCTTCAGCTCACCTAGACTTTTGTCCAATTGACTTTGGCCTGGCCCCCTGAATGACTCTTCTTCCATCTGACTGTGTTTCTGTCTTCCTTCCAGGAAGGGGTTAACTTACTTTGCTTTCGGGGTTACCAAAAGTACTTACATGCTTCAGAATATTTGTGAGATGTCTTGTGTTGTACTAATAACCTTTTTCTTTGACATCCTCAGAAGTATTGCTCTAAATGCAACAGTGATATATTAATGTCCACAGTATCCTAGTATTTTAGTCATCTGAGGGTGTAGGAAGTGTCTGTGTGCCATCCCAAATAGGTATTTGCTGATTTAAAGAAACTAAGAGTGTGTATTTTGGAGTGTATTTGTGTGTTACTATTATATTGCCCCTTCTGAAGAAGGCTTACTCAAACTGACTGTTAAATAAATGAATCATTGTTTAATCAAGAAACCTTGTGTCTAAGAGTATATTTGAATACTTGTCACTGTGAATCTCTGTGTAACTCCACTACAGCTCACATTGCCCCCTCTTGAGATAAGCCTGGCTGCTCAACACACTACCAACCTGTGTAGTACAGAATTATACCAAAGGTTGGGTTTCTATTGCCAGGAGGTTAGGGTTGTTGTAGTGCACCCAAAAGGTACTGCAAACAATCTTGCCTACCAGAGTGATATTCTGTTCTATGCTTGGCACAGTTTTGAGATTGTCTTTACTCTTGCAATGCTTACAATTAAGAGCTCTCATTAGGCACAACTTCAAGACTCGACTGCCTTGTGCAGTGTGTACCCTGGTCAGAGGCAATGCATGTCAAACAGAGCCAGTTGTCTGGTTGCATGTGCTGAAACACACTTACTTTAAAGCATTTCACTTTGCCGCCTTTCACACCTAGAAAGTATTGTTCGGGCTACACTTGCTCGGAAGATGCTCAGATCACATGCACATGTTAAATTCCTTTTTGGCACATTCAATTCGTTGAAGATGAGATGTGGTTGCTGAAGATAAAGATCATCAAGAAGATTAGTTAAATACAGAGGATTCATTGATTTAAACAGAACTAATATGGAGGATTGCACATGTACCTAGGCTGTATGGTAACAAGCATAGAAAATGCAGAGGTGGGGAGACTTTCAAAAGAGGTGAGTTTTCAGTTATTCTCTAAATGGCATGAGATTGATGGCATTAACAATTTCCGTGAAATGTAAATTACATATGTGGGGGCAAGTAAAGAGAAATTATTGTTCCCACTCTTTGTGCATTTAGTTCTAGGAGGGGTGGCATGATGGGAGAATAGGTGTGAGCTTCTTGGGCTTCCTGAATGGTGTCTCCTAAACTGAGGGGCAGCATGCCAATCATGTTTTCATATTATGTGCAAAGAGCCTCTAGGTGGTTCAGAACTGCTTAGGAAGTCAGTGTTTCTCTCTGAAATGTAATGACAATGGATGGCACTTGTAGATGCTGAATGTGAACATTCCTAATGGCTTTGGCTATTTGTGATCTTTTAAATTGCTAAGCTAGCAGAGCCATATCATATGGGTAAGTAAGGTCAGGGCAACCACCTCGTAGAATTCAGTTAAATCCATGTTGTACATTTGTAAGGCCAGAAAAGGGTAGTAGCCCAAAGACTCATATAGTGTGGTGTTGGAGATTTTGACCTTCTGGCTCCTGGCTTTTTCTGGTCTTAAGTTCCAAAAGAGATTTAGCTAAAGCACTGCTTCCCACCAGAATGCGGTTTTCTAATGGAATGAAAGGCAGACTTTTAGTAGTTTTAGTTGGAGTGGCCAATTGATCTACCCCATACCTGGGAATTGAGCCTTTCTTTGGTGCCCCACATCCGACGTTGCTGATTTGGGAGCTTAAAAGGGTCAGACTTACTAGTCAATTCAGGGTACACGGCGTCAATTTATTTAAAAGGTGTTACAGATGCATTACGTTTATGGATTTCGGCCCATCCAGGACTGAATGGCGCTAAGGTCACTGCACAATGCAACAAACTGGTTTTCGTTTGACATTGGCTTTGGTTTGACATTGGCTTTGAGACATACTTGCATGCCATCCAAGTAAACATCAAAAGTAGTTAATGGGAGGGTATTAGATCAATGAGTGTTTCCTCCTATATGGTACACAAGAGGGATAAAATGGCCGATTATTGTGAAACTTATCAATCATGGTGTTGTGGGATAAAGTAGGGCTCCCAGTCTTATGTTGTGGAAGCGATCAGAAACCATGGTTTGGAAATGCCAGCCATTGTTTGATGCAGCTGGAGGTGGATGCTTTGGTCCACGGGGAATCAAAACCTTTGAGAGGTGTAGGAATATCAGCATACTCGGATCTGTCGAATGCTGTAGTTAGTTCCCATACTAAGATCAGTGTTGTCTTCATAGATTCTTACAGGCGGAGCAGAATTGTCATTTTTCCTTGATTCAATGTGACGTTTGAATTTATAATTGGATAGTTGCATTTTTACAATGCAGTGATGAATACACGGACTGGGTTGCCAAAATCTTTTCAGGGTCTGGATTCTTTTGAAAGGGGGGAACTTGTGTGTTTCAATATGGGAACATCAGAAACTTTCGATCTGTGCTGTACATGTTTATTTGTAGAGTGGGGCAGGAGTGGATTGTAGGGCGTGTTTGAACTAATATTCTGGACCGCCCAGAGAGGCGCAGACAAAATTGTCTAAGAAGTGGGGCCTGTAACCAATGTAGCTTGGCACACTACAGTGACAACAGCGGTGAATGCTCTCAGAGCACTACTGAGTGGGCATGTACAGATCTTTGGTGGGCCTTGACCGCTCAAGCCCTACCCTGTTTACGCCTTTGCCTTCCCATTGAAAAAGGTAACAATGCTGTTGCAGAGGTCTTTGGTCTGTGATAAACATGGGTGTTATCCATCAGTCCCCCTATGCCCTAAATAGCCCTCTCCATTATGTGCTGGGAACGGGAATGGCCGCTTTGATCTTTTCCTTTAAGTGTATTTCATTTATATTGCTACAGGAGAATCAGGGTCAGACTCTAATGAACTCACTACTCAAACGTCACAGCAACCAAACCTATGTGCACAGCAAAAATCATTTTGTCCATTTTGTGTACATTAATTTTCCTGTTGACTCAAAACAGAAATCTATTGCACCATTTCAATGTCGGAAGGATAGCACCGGAGCAACATTCTGGACTTGGGAACACGACATGCCATGCAACATGGTCGCCTGGTGGCTAGAAGAGTCTGCCATTAAGCACAATATAAATAAACACATATGTGACGTCTCTTTTTGTTTTAAATGTGCATATATTCTTGTTTGTTTGCTTGTTTGTTTATTTATAGGGTGCTCCCCACCCAAAGTTATCTGGGCGTCTTACAAGAATAAGCATTTTCCTAGTTACAATACAGGTAGCAAAGGAACACGATATATTACAATACAGTTATAGTGTATGGTTATTACAATACAGTTATAGTACATGGTTATCTCTTAATTACAATGGAGAGAAGGATACGTGCGTGTTACAGCAAGTTATAATACAGTAAGTTATAATACAGTGTCAAGTTGCGTGTCAGTGCAGATTGACATGATGAGAAACGAAAGGCGTTCACGTTGGGCTACTAGGTTGCGGGTGTGGAAGGCTATCTAACAGGGTGGGAGGTCTTTAGAGGTGAGCCAAAAATTTATATTTTTCCTGAATTTGTGGACGGATTGGTCAGCTCTAAAGGTGGTGGGTAGAGAGTTCCACAGTTGGGCCGCCAAGACAGGGAAGCTGCTGCCCCCTGCCTTTTTCAGCTTCAATCTGGGTACGCTCAGGGATCTGGAATTAGTGGACCTGTTAGGTCTTGAGGGAATGTTCTTGGTGAATTATTTAGCAAGGTATTGTGGAGCTGCGTTGTTGAGGCATTTGTAGGTTAGGGAGGCTGTTTTGAGTTGAATTTTATCCATGATAGATAGCCAATTGCTGTTACGTCTGGTCATTGAAATGCGCTGTCTCCTGGAAATGCCCAGTGCTGTTTTGAGAGGATTGTTCTGGAGAATCTGGAGTTTATTGGTGATTTATTTACTGGCACCTAGGTGCAGTGCATTGCAATAATCGATTGTTGACAGAATGAGAGCTTTGGCCAAAGTCAAACAACTTTCTGTGGAAAGGGTTTGCAGGCATGGATCAGCTTACAGGTGTATGCTCTCGCCGAGGCCGTAGCACTGACTTGTTTGCGCAGGTTCGAGGAGGTGACTAAGTAGAAACCCATGTCTTTATCTCTTTAGTCACCTTGATGTCATTGCCATCAATGTTGAAAAAGAGAGATTAATTGCTCAGTTTCTTAGAAGCTCAGTCTTCTCATCATTCAGGTATAGACCATGTGTGGCCATCCAGGCTTGAATGATGAGGTAGATTTTTTTCACCACTGCTTGATCGATCTCGTAATTGCCTGTCAGAGGAATGAGGATCTGGGTGACATCTGAATAATTAGTGTAGGTGACACCCAGATCGTCTAAGTCATCAAATAATGGTTTGGTGAACACATTATACATGGTAGGCGATACACACGATCCTTGCGGGACAACACAGGTTTTGGGGATAGGGTCTGCTGCTGCCGATGATGAAAAACCTTATCGATCTATTATTTAAGAAGGATTGGATTCATGCTGTTGCTTCTGTTGAAAAGTGGGCCGCTGATGAAAGGTGTTTGTGATCGTCCAAGTCAAAAGCTGTTGACAAATCCAACAGGAGCAAAAGTGCAGATTTTCCTTTATCTTTCAAGTCCTCAATCTGGGTCTTCAGGTCAATCAGGGCTGTTTCAGTGCCATGTTGAGGTCTGAAGCTGGATTGTCGAAGTCCAAGTAAGTTATTAGTCTCTAAGTACGCTTGAATCTGTATATAGGCTGCCTTATCGATGATCTTAAGCAGGAAGGGGACAGTTCTGATGGATCTGAAATTGGTAGGGATACTTGGGTCTAGGGACGATTTCTTTAGAAGAGGGAGTACCCATGATTTTTTTAGGTTGGTAGGGACAGTGCATGTACGGAAGGATGAGCTGATAAGCGTGGTGATAAAGGGAGCAAGTTTACTGGCAGCTTCCTTGATGGTAGATGCTGGGAAAGAGTCTCCTTCACAGTTGGATGGTTTCAATGAAGAAATAATGTTTTCCACATCAAGGGTGGATACTTGGGTAAATCTAAAAGGATGAGGAGGTATGGGAAGATCCGGACATATTTCAGTGATATTTACTTGAGTGGGGAGGTTGCTTTTGTAGGTAGTTATTTTGTTTTGTAATAAGGTGATCTTGTTAGCTAATGCGTCTTGGATTTTGGTATAGCAAGTTTTGTCTTTAATGAAGTTATCTGCTGGAGAGGTGGAGATTCCAGTTCTCTTAGTATGGTAAAATGTTCTCTGGAACTTGAACTGGCTTTCTCAATCCTATCGTTGTAGGTGTCACGTTTTGGCTAGTAGGATTTCATAGGGGTTGTTTTTCCAGGACTTTACGAGTCTTCTTTTTTCATTACGTAGGGCTTTAAGTTTAGGTGTGAACCAGGTGTTCAAGTGTGTTTTAGGTTTGCCTTTGCACAGTTTGAGAGGGGCAATTTTGTCTAGCGCTGAGGTGATGGTCTTGATATAGAGTTCCACCATTTCTGCCAGATTGGAAGTGGCAGGTAGAGGGCTGAGTAGAGGTTGGAGAAACGGCTTGAGATTTTCCACAGTGATATTCCTTTTATTTCTGGTCAGTATCTGAGGAGCGATGGGGTTATGTTTAACTGGAAGTTTGCAATTTTGGATAGTGAACGAGAGCAGGCAGTGGTCAGTCCAAGGGTATGGTTCGATGGACGATATGGTGGTTTCACATTTAAGGTCCGCTATCCAGTCCTGGATTCTTCCTTTATCATGAGTGGGGTGGAATACTCTTTGAGTGAGACCTAGGTCGGACAATGAGTTCACCAGTGCTATGGCTGGTTGGTCATTGGGGTCATTGTGCCCCAAGTTAAAGTCACCTAATATTTGAATTTGTGAGGAGGGTTTGGTGTTAGAGGTAAGAATGGTCCTGATATCTTCTTCGAAGGAGCCGATAGGACCAGGGGGTCTGTAGATCCGATGCGTTGTTATGGTCCGTGAGTTAGTGAGCAAATGTTTTACTGACATCCGTTCACATGACTTGGTTGGAAGCTGTGGGACTATTCTGAGACCCAAGGAGGATTTGACGATAAAGGCAATTCCACCACCTTTGGCTAATTATGTCAGATCTTAGGACTGTGTAGTTGTCAGGGGTGGCAATAAGAAGGGAGGGGCCTGCAGCTGCATATAGCCAAGTCTCTGTTATTGCAAGGAAATCCAGTTCTTTAGTGGTAATTAGATCCACTATTTCTACTGTGCCACCAGGGATCTGGCATTGATCAGTGCATCCTTGATAGCAGTGGGGCTATTGCTTTGGACAGTGGTGTCCAGAGCAGCTGTTGTCCGTCTAGACTCGGTATAGGATTTGTGGGTTTTAGGTAGGGTTATATTTTGCTTTTGAGGTTGGCTGCAGCTGTGATTGGTTGAAGGAGGAGGGCTAAGTGGTATGGTGTAGGATTTACTTAGTCTAGAGTCAAATCTGGTGTTTCTGCATACTATAGGGGAGGGCTTGTTCAGTGTTATTCTGGGTAGGTCATCCACAGATGTTAGGGGGCCATTTGGTTTGTTGATGATAACATCTGGACGGTAGTTATGGGGGTCGTTAGTGTTTTTTTGGCACTGCAGTTCAGAAGGTTCAATGGAGGCAGGAATGGTGTCAGTTTGATCCGATCTGGGAGGATCAGAGGTGGCAGAAAGCTGGTAGGCTTGGTCCAGTTTGCGGAGTTGACATAGGTAGGCATAGTATCAGCCTGATGATGTAGGTGTCTTGGGCCATGAAGTTTGGGACAGGGGTGGGTTGGCTCTGTCGCCTGGTAGAGGAAAGGCAAGTAGCATGCTCTCAAGTATACTAATGATGATGATAAGGGTGGCATACATTATGGGTGATTCTCAGGGTGCGCTGCTATGGGTCACAAGTTCTAGGTGCATCTAGGTCACACTGGTCTTCAAGTGGTAGGGGGCACATGACTCTGCCAGTCCCTGAGGGTTCAACATTACAAGTAGGGAGTTGAATGTCGAGGAAGACTAGATCAGGCGCTCTAGGGTGCTACAAAGCAATGGCAAGACCTATAAAGTGTACCTGTGAGGTGGTCACAGGTTGAGTATGTCGCTGACAGGCAATAGGTGATGAGAATGAAATGCACCGAAATTGCAGTCGGCTAAATATGGCACTCAGGACAGTGGGCAGTAGGGCATAACTACGCAATGTCGCTGTAGGCTAGATATGATATGATATGATTACATGGCCGCGGTAGTGGCCATGTAGTTATGGTTAAGTTGCTGTTTCAATAGGAAGAGCACTTTTTGGGCGGCTTATAACTCTGCTCCCCCTGGACGAATCCTCACAAACTGTGCAAAAAAAGTATATGGGGCACTCTGAATTTTTCTGTAAAGTTTGGTGAGGATTCGTGCCGGGGAGCGGAGTTATAGGGGGGTCCCAAAATGTCTTTTTTCCCATAGACTGAATGGGGGGAAAAATTGCGCACAGCTACAGGTGAAACCGCTGTATGGATTTTGACAAAATCTGCGCAGGTAAAGGGGCTTGGTCCAGAAAGCGTGCTTTTGTAAATTGTGCCACCATACATGCATTACGTTTATTTATAATTATGAAAAAGTAGGTCTGAAATAATTAGTGATATCTATGTTCGCTCCGCGGTCACACTTCCCTGTTCAGTCGACGAACAACAAACCGATTGGCTAAGGGGCTGCCGTCATGACCGCGTACACGCGACGTCTCTGCCCATTGGCTGATGCGAGACGTGTTCTGCGTCAGATAGTTTGGATGCGCCGACATCTTGGATCCGCGGAAAGCAGAGCAACAACCAGCGTACACATGCTTTTTTCATAACCCTATTTTGCTGTGTCACAGAGCATTGGGAAATGTTCAGATAGTAAGAAATAGGTGATCTATGCGTTTGTTCTTTGGCAGTCATGTAATTTCTATGGACACCTTGTACGTACAGTAAATGATGTGGGTAATAACAATAGCACTTAAGTCCATATAGTGGGCAGGAAATTTGTAACACTTTACTCCATGTAGTGGACAGGAAATTTGTAACTCATAAATGCACACGGTTATAAGTAGGCAACATTGAAATTGACAACATGCCATGAAAGCATTATTTTTCCCAATGGCTATTTTTATATTCATTAGCACGCCGCTATGGGTGGCACCTGCTACGGGAGTAGTGGTCAGGGGCTACAGTGTTAACATATGGGTAATTAATGCAATTGTTCTGGAGGTCGGTCGTCATGATGTGATGTGTATGGACATCTTGTACGCACAGTACGCTTATACCTACTTAAAGACGTATGTTCTATGGCCTCCTTGTACGAACAGAAAAGCAGGGGTCCAATAAGGCCAGTATTTCAGCCCGTGCAGTGCACGTCGAGCTGTTGCATTTGTAGGTAAACGTACATTACTGTTTCCAATGGCTATTATTATATTCATTAGTACGCTGCCATGGTTGGCACATGCGGCGGTGGTTGTGGCCAGGGCCTAGAGTCTTGGATGGATGGCCGTCGGCCGAAGGCCTTTCTTCCAAGACTCTAGGCCCGGGCCACAACCACCGCTGCATGTGGCACCCATGCATAGACCCCTTGTGTTGCATTTTCATTGGCAAGTTGTGGGGAGTGCGTGCAGCGTTGGGTGCATGGCCAAAGGCCATGCACCCAAGAACAAAGAGGTGGTTGTGGGAAGATTCTGCACTCTTGGGTGCAGGGCCAAAGGCCTTGCACCCAATAGTACACTTAAACCTACTTTATGACGTATGTCCTCTGGCCTCCTTGTACGCATAGGAAATGAGGTGTCCAATAAGCCCAGTAAGGGGAGTTGTTAGATTTATAAGGACACGTGTGGTGTTAGGGAACATTGAAATTGACAACATGCCATGAATGCATTATTTTTTCTAATGGTTATCATTATATTCATTAGTACGCCGCCATGGGTGGCACATGCTACAGTGGTTGTAGCCAGGGCCTAGACTCTTGGATGCATGGCCGTCGGCCAAAGACCGAAGGCCTTACTTAGAAGACTGTAGGCCCTGGCCACAACCACCGCCACATCTGCCACCCATGCACACACCCGTAGTATTGTGTTTTCATTGGCAAGTTGTGGAGAGTGTGTGCAGTCTTGGGTGCATGGCCACAGGCCATGCAACCGAGAACAAAGTGGTAAATACTAGACTTGGAAGACACTGCACACCCATCCCATGTAAGATCTACAGACATACAGCTAGGAGGGAAGCCTCTGGGTAGAGGTACTGAAGGATAACACACCTATAGAATAACACCCACTACCACACATCACCGAGGTGGTTGTGGGGAGACCCTGCAGTCTTGGGTGCATGGCTAAAGCCCATGAATGCAAGACTGAAGTCGTAAGCAGTGGAGTTACAAGGTAATATGGGTGTGGTGGATTGTGGTTGTTGTTTTGATGCCCTAGTTTCTTCACTTCATGGCTGCAGACGATGGTCCAAAAAGTAAATTTATAAGCAGCTAATTTACAAGGACCATGTTTTACCTATGCAGCGATGGTTGTGGATAGGACCTGTACTGCTTGCAACTTGGTTGTAAGGCGTAGGTAGTAGGTTACTCACCACAGACGAAAGGCCAGCCTACAGGCACTGCAGCATATTACTACCATAGATTAGACGAGTAGATTCCCATGTGTAGAAAATGCCTGCCAATATACTGACTCCTTACTTTGTTCAGAATCCATAACCTTTTATAAAATTGGTTATCGTACTTGGTGGAAGTATCACTTTTTCCATTTCTGTGATGAAAGAAAAAGGTGTGGTAATGTTTGCAGTTTTTCCATATTTGCCATATTGCATAATAGACAGTTAACTTTTTTTTTTAGACCCTCATATTTAGTTTACAAACCAGTGTAATGTGCATTGCGCTCAGTTTCTGTGTTTGCTTTTCTAATCGTTGGGTCTGGGGAAAACAAATCCTTGTCGGATTAAAAAAAAACCTTCATTTCTTATGCAACTAAGTACTTTTTTTTCAGTGTTTTCTTCAATTTTCTAATTAATGTTATGTTTGTTGCCTTCCTGCCCATTTTTAACAACAGTTAGATACCTGTAGGCATATTCTAACTGAGCATTTGTTCCTACAAATTTTTGATACTCATTCATTTGTGTCGTTGTTACATCCTGTTTCCTTCATCTTCCCCATTAATGTTTTCTTTGTTGCCTTCCTGCCGATTTTTAACTACACTTAGAGATACCTATAGGCATATTCTACCTGTGCATTTGTTTCCAACGATCTGTGATTATCATTTATTTGTGTCATTCTTCCATCCTGTTGGGTAGTTAGATACCTGTACGTGTATTCTAACTGTGCATTTGTTCCTACAGATTTGTGATACTCATTCATTTGTGTCGTTGACATATCCTGTTTCCTTTATCTTTCCCATTAATGTTTTATTTGTTGCCTTTCTGCCGATTTTCAACATTAGTTAGATACGTTTAGGTGTATTCTGCCTGTGAATTTGTTTCCAACGATCCATCCTGTTGGGTAGTTAGATACCTGTGGGCGTATTCTGTTTGTAGTCTTTCACTTACTTTGTTGACAATTTTGAAGTACACATTATTTCGTAAATTTTGGCTTCAAGAACATTAAATACGCATTTGTTAGGTTAGCTGGCAACCTCTGCTTTAGAGTAATGGTGCTATCATTACATTCAAACCATCCACAATTATTTTTAATGTATGCAGTGTAGTGACCTGCATTGGTTGTAGCTCCTGCATGGTAGATTATTCCTACTGTTGTAAAGGTTTTCTTTCCAAGTGACACTTGACCGTGTGTAAATCCAGTTAGTTTGCAGTTGAATTTGGTGCCATCAGCTTTATAACGTAGAAGCATAAGTATTATGTAGGCACCATGTGATTTTATCAGTAAGGTAGAGCGATTGTCTGAATTGCAAATACTACATAATCTGCCATGGTTTGCATTTTGTACAAGTTGCTGAAATGGAATGCTCTCACAATTTGGTATGGAAATATACACAAATCGCTCATTTGGGATTTCTTCCTGTATCACTTTGTTACAGAGAGTGCATGTATGCTTCCACATGTATGAATTTTGGAGGATTTCATGTACAGGTATGCTTCTTTTTTCCAATACTAATAGTATGTACATTAGAAATTCTTGTGGATCTTCTTGTGAGTTCACAGTGAATCTCACCAGTACAGCACTGTTGTCCAATGGTTGCCTTACTCCATGAACACTGTATGTGTTGTCAGGATTGCTTGATGCATTTCTATGCAGCACTAACATTTGCAAACACAATTGGTCTGTGCTGTGCAGGTAAATATTGTTAACAATTGGTGGCAATTGAAATAGAATATCCATTGCTACATCTGCATAGCAACTCACCCCACTTTCATTTGTAAATTTGAAAGGTCCAGCAAGTTCTGTATCTGAGTGCATTTTTCGTTTTTTCTGTTGCTTCTTTGCCGACGTGCCTGGTTTACATTCCCTAATAGGTTCTTCTATGTTTGCGGCAATTGATGAAACTTTAGTTTCTTTTCTTTTTTTGCAGAATTTCCTGTTGCATTTGTTGCATTTCTGTTTCATTTACTTTTATTTTACCACGTTTCACTTTATCTGGAATAGGGTATTGTTTCAGGTGAGGGGTGTACAGTGAACGCAATCTATCATATTCTAGAATGCAAGGAATATCAGCTTTGACTTTCGTTGAATCAAAGTTTATTAGCAATAGACCGTCAAGTGTACATACGCGTGATAATGCTACGTAGCTCATGCCTTCCTTAAACACTATCTTTCCTATATCTATCAATGCTTTCTCTAGGGTAAGACTTTGGGATTTATGAATGGTAACTGCATATGCAAGAGTTAGAGAAAATTGCTCTCTAAGTACATACATGTCTTTGAAGAGAAGAAATTGAGCCATTGAGCGCCCTATCCTTTTCACTTCTGAAACTTTTTCAAAGCAAATATTTACAAACTGAATGCTACTATCACATGGGTATGATTGAAAGCCAACAACTGTGCCCAGTGCTCCATTAACTAGCCCTTGCTCTACGTCAAGGTTACGTTTAAGCAATACTCTACAATTTAATGATAATTTCAATACTTTTTCCAACCCAGCTGTGTTGGAGATTGAATTTTCTAAACTATTTAGTCTTGTTGTGGCTTGCTCACACATGGGCACTGCCATACCATATACGTCTAGTTTGTCTGTGGTGCTAATTTCTATTATTGCTTGCATTTCTTTCTTTAACATTGTTTCATTGAATTTGAAACAGCTTGCAAGAGTTGGCATTAAGGCCATACAATTGACATTTTTGTGTGCTATTTATTCCATAACATCAGTTGCACATGCATGATCGCCATAAAGTGCATGTATATGCTGCTTTTTCAATACAGCTTGTGCTTCTTGCGATAATACACCAACTCTAATACTTTTTAAGATGTTGGCATAAGTAAGATCTGCAGATTTCTGCATGTTCTCAGTTAATTCTCTGTTTTGGAAATGTTGCCATAGGTTAACATTACCTATGCTACCAACAGTTTTCCGGCAGAGTTTGAGGCCTAAGGTTTTAAAAATTGGTTCACCTTTTACTGGTGTCAATTGTAGGAGATCTCCGAAAACGATAATGTGTTTCCCTGCAAAGAGTTGTTCGTTATTACTTTTAAGTACTTCTTGCAATCTGAGATGAATCAAAGCCAACATTAGATTGAAGACCATGCTCACTTCATCTATTAGCAGCATTTTCATTTGTTTCAATACTCTACGTAATTCCATTGCAGTTTCTGCAGAAAGTTTGTAGTAGTCTAATTTATTTTGATGCTCTACTGGAAGCAGTAGTAATCGGTGTAAAGTCACATCGCCTGTGTTGTAGGCAGCGAAACCTGTGGGGGCTGTTACAACAGCTGACAGTTTGTTGTTTATCAATTGTTGAAGGAACTTGCTGATAATTTTGATTAAGAATGTTTTCCCTGATCGAGATTCACCACTGACGTACAGCAGTATAGGTTTGTAATTTTGGCAGGTACATTCTTTATTTTCGTGTTGAACGCCATGCAAAATTTGTTTTGTTACCTCTTCAAAAATGGTGCACTGATCATTGTTAAGTTTTGCTTGTTGTACAGCTAAGTCCTCTGTATCTTCTTGATACTGATACATGGTGTTTTCTACTTCTGCCATAGCAACTTCATCCTCATTTGCTATTAGTGGTTGTCCTAATGGTTCTTGACTTCATGTTACAGAAGGTTGACTACTGTCGGAAGAGTCTTTATCTAGTTGGGCCTGAATTTCTTCTTCCTGTTGCTGCTCATTGTGTAACATTGTTTTGTACTGCGTAAAGGTAACATCGGTTATAGTGCTTTCATTTGCTTTGAAAGCATCTTCATAGCGCTCATAATTATCTAGTATGTCTTCCTCTTTTCTCCATGGTTTGAAAAGTTGTAACAGAGACATGTAATATAGTCCTTTCTGTTGAGGAGTTTTTAATGACAATTTCACATGATTAATTAAGCTTCGTTTGTTAAGTTTCACTAATCTCCCTTCACAATTGGTCACTCTATATCTACATTTGCTTTCATCGGGTTTTACATTATTTTTGTATGCAAAGTTTTGAGCTATGTGGTATAGACACATGCTTTCCAGAGTGATACTCCTATTCGGATAGTATGTGGCCAGTAAATTGTTTTTTAGAATGTCTTGGCTGTTGGGATCATTTCTGGCAATTGTTTCTATGTCCTCATATGATTTTAGCACTCTTTTTCTAGATTTTGCAGTACCAAGACTGAGCCATACTATGTTGTCTGACTTTCCATACAAAGCAGTGACGGTTAAAATGATCTGCTGCTTCATAGGCCCCACATTCTCTATGAGAGAGCATTTTTATGCCTAGGCTGTACAATTTCTGTGATAATGTTTTGTCTGATGCTAGGTCATCCCAGAGGTCTTGAAGCTCTGTTTTTTCTGCTTTTGTTAAGTAGGCTGTAACATATCGTGCAACAGCAGTTGAATTGTCTGCAATGTACTGCACATCTATGTTTGCATTCCATAATAGGGCAATGATTGCACTGTAATCATTGATATATTTTGATTCTTCCCTTCTTTTTATGTAATACATGTTTTTAGCTGATTTACCTTTAACACTATGTCGAACTGAAGACATGAAGTTGTTTACTTCACCTGTTTCTGTAACTGGTCTATGGAAACCAAAGCGGTATTTGGTGCCGTATTTATCTTTGTTTTTGTATTTACGGCGACAATATTTGCCACATTTGTGTCTTTGAAATTGCAAAATCTGCCCATGCAGCTCACTGTGTGTCTGTTGTGAAGAGATTTCACATGTGACATATTTTTTGAATAAACTGCAAAACAGTGCTTCACTGTTGTGCCCAAATTTCGGAGCACCTTTGATCCATAACAGCATCTGAATATGTGGTGCTCCTTTCGCTTGATATTCTTTTCTCCAAAAGAAGTGTTGCACTTCTCCAAGGGGAGGAACAGTTTTATTGCAAATAAAGTGTAGCATTGCAATGAAACGATGATGGAGGTATCTTGAGACATTAACTGGATCTAGAGAGCAAAGTTCTCCAGGTGTTAATATATCTATGTTGTTTTTGTTGCTGTTTGCAATGCGTAGAAAGTCATGTAATTCTTCCCATGCATATTCTGCACAACTTAGCGTAACAAACCAAGTTGGTGGTCCAGGATTTCTGATCATGCAACGCACGTCTCCATGCCGTCTAAACCAGTATTCCTTTGTACCAGGCATGTTTGCAAACAAATTTGTTATACTTGATTGTAAAACCTCATCTTTTTCTTTTACTTTTTGTATTGACTGCGTAGCTGACATATTTTGAAAGTGCGTTCCAGATTTAAGAATGTGTGCAACTCCATAACATAGTGTTGCTAATTCACTTTCATAGAGTAGGCGGAATATGTATTCCACATTTTGCCTTAATCTAGGATCTTGCGAATACATTCGTAAGGAGTGGTATTCTGATGCCCCAATCTGAGTGGGTCTATCATCGTATCTCCCAACTTTGCCAGTAGGAAATAGCAGTGGAAAAGCACGTGCTTCTATACTTTTTTCCTAAATACTCATTGGTGACCCTTTGGGTTGTCGCATTTGGTAAGTTTCTAGTGCATCATCTATACTTTCATTGGAATGGAATGGATGAATTGTGTAATGGTCCAAAAGAGTGGATACTGTAGCTGGATCCAGAAGTTCGAATTGCCCAGTTTCTGATGGCTCTTGAATTATTTCAGTTGTTTGCCTTAAGCTTTCATCAATATTTATTTCCTTGTAGTACTCATTGTTGTCTTTTAGATATTTCAATGCTTGTGTAACTTTGTGTAAGTCTACTAATTGTTGCCAAATTTTTGTATCCTTTGTTGGTACTCCATTTAACAAGACTATTAAAGAATGCTCTATTGAATGCTCCACTCCTAGAGTGTGCACATTCTCCATTAGATCTAATGTCAAGTAAACTACTTTGCCACAAATTCCTTTCACCAATTCAGAGGAAGGAACATTTGCTTTTTTGGATGAAGGTGTATAATTGCTTGAAATGGGTGAACTGTTTGAATTATTATGCTCTCATACCAATTGAGCTGTTGCAGGATTTTTGTTAATGGAAACAATTCCAAATTATTTGTAATTGCACGTGAAGGAGTGTGGTTGTTGTCTAATTTTGCAGTACAGTAACTGCAACATATTAGGCATTCAGTTATTTCCTATTTGCTTTCAGCTAAAAGGTACAAAGCTAATTCAAACCATTTAGAGTCTTCATTGTTTTCTATTTTGTATGCTATGTCCACATTTTTTGTGTTCCTTTTGTAAAACGTTCTGCGGCAACATACACATGCATGGTTTGGTACTTCAGCCGATGACCTTTTAAATTTTAGTATTTCTTTTCTGTATGTGTGTAATAGAAGGTTGCCATGTGCAGAATTGTCGCTACTATGCTTTAAAACTGTTGCATTTTCTACGTGGCTCTCACTTCCAAAATACTTTTTCTGAATACGGTCCATTTCCTCTTGTAAGTATTTGGGTGTACCATGCAGAAGAGTGGTATTTAAATTGCCTAATTCTAAAGCTGGACTTTTTGCACAGTATATTTTATACACTAAATTTCTTACATTGGAATGATGTACTGCTATTCTTTTGATATCATGGAAGGTACTTTTGAAAATAGGGCCAGAAATGCAGGCTAATGAATGTCCTTTTAGTATTGTTTCTTTCCGCACTACACAAATATCCATATTTTGCAGCACTTTCACTTTTGTCTTTACCTTTTACATATTGATTGAGGAACTGACGTAAAGATTTGAAAGCTTTGTTTGGAATGGCACACATTGATGTGCACGGCCATTTGTATACTGGACGGTGTGATTCTGCTGAATCGAGAGGTAAGAGTTTTCGGAAGATAGTTTTCCATGATGGTAGTATTGATGTTCTCATACCCTCGTTCACTGCTATGGATGGCAATTGTGTTTATTTGATTTTGTTTGTATGCTTCTTCATTAAACTATGGCTCTGTGGTTGTTGTGTGACTCCATTCACCACCACAAACATGCAAAAAATTATTTTTGTTCACATTCCGTTTATTGCTGAGTTTCATTTGTAGTTTGGTACTTAGTTTTGTTAGTGCTTTCATCCTTTTTAACACTCATATGAACAACTTCCTTTTGAGAAGGATTGCACTGTCCACGAGTGCTTGTAGAATTAACTTTCTACGGTACGTTTTAAGGGGTGAGGATGATTTTGGTCCTCTTTTTAGTAGATTCTGAAGGACTCTGCGATGAAACATTTTTGCTAAAATACTTTTTTTACTATGGGTTCTTCTTACACTAACAGGATTATTAGGAACATTGTTAGCTGTACTGACAGCCTTTTTTTCTGACAACATTTCTGTGTTTTGTGACACTTTTTGATAGAGGAGGTACAGTTTCGGTAGTTGCGACTTCTTTTCTTATGTTACCCAACTGCATTAGGTGGTTTGTACCAAGATTCTCCACTAACTCTACAACAGGTGGATGCTTACATTGGGCACCTTTATTTTTATTTGCTCTAATTCTGCGTTCCTTTCTACGGAGCTGCTTTTTGGTAGGCATTCTTTGGTGTCTGTTGAGAAAAAAAAGTATACTTTGGTCTGTTGTCCAATGTATTTGTGCTGTGTGCATGTGTGCATAAGTGTGATGGGGAAGCTTTTTGGCATGGTGTGTGAACGCACAGTGACCTCTATCATTTGTTAAGGCTACTTTACTGTTTGCATTCTAGTACAATGTGCTTTAGATTAGAGTCCAAAGTGCCCTACTTGTGACGAGAACCATTATTAATAACCGAAATGCCAAAAACTTCCTACCGCAACTTATTTTCGCAATCAAACCTTCTAAGTATTCCCTATGTTATTTCAGTAGCAAACACGCAGGGATTTCTCAGCCATTCCACCTGTTATTCTTTGTTCAATAAATGGATATTTGTAGGTAGAATGGTTTACAAATGAATGCTTACTTTGGTGCCCAAACTAAACAAATAACCCATGCAGCCTCTTTAAGGAGTAGTTACAATATGATGGTTGTACTGTACTTACTTTTTTGTACAAGATGACCAGGTTTCTTTGGATATATCGTCTGTAGTGTAGATGCTGTTGATTCTCAGGAGAGTAGTATCCACTGTGAATTAAAAAAATGATATCAATTACTTTGTGTGTTTGCAGGGGTCATGACACTGCAGACTTTACTTGAACTTCTTTCGTCAGAGGAGTTAACTTTTATATTTCAACCCAATCCTTGTGCACATTTCACTTCTCTCTGTGCAGTCTTTCCATACTAGTTTCTATATGGTACTTGAAAGTCCTTCCACATAACTAAATTTTTTAAGGGTTTAGAAATGCCTTGTTCCTTAAGTGTAGTATGCATAGGAGAGAGGTTTGTAAGCGATAGGGCAAGGTACTAGATGGCCAAACATTTTGTACTTGTTAATGAAAAGCACGATGTCCAAAAATCGGGAGACCCTCCGAAGGACATGTCAGCACCATAATCAGGAGCGATTGCTATTCTCATACACTCACATTGCAAGTAGCATTACTGTAGGCCGTACAGAGTACAGAACTCTGACATTTTCACATACAAAATTGAGGTGTGCCCTAAAGTATACTTCTCAACTCCCACGCTTTTGGCGGGTGTTACCGCCTTGTAAAGGGCAGACTCACCCGCCAAGCCTCCTGCACGGCCATTCATTCCAATGGGCGTCTCACCCGCCAAAAACAAAAACGGCTGATTTCACCAACCTTTAAGAGAAAAATGGCTGAGAGCTATGCCTAAATAGGCATGCTTGCAACATATGTATGGGTTATGCAGAAGACAGTAAGCGGTCTTGCGATTTGTTTATGACAAATCGGCATTCTTGCACTTTAAAAGGGGGAGCGTTGTTATGTTTTCCCTATGGAAATTTACTGCCATTATTTTGTCAATTTTAAATCATAAGGCTTCCACATGTACTCTGATTAAAATGTACATACCTGTACTCTATACTGATGCATGTGCACGTGCATGGAGCTGTACGTAGAAATTCGCAATCCTTGCACAGTCGCTTGTGAAGTAGGTGCTTTGCAATGGTATGCGATTTCCATTAACAATCATCGACAGTAATTTTGAAGTGTGCAATGTTGATGACGGAGTTAAAATTAGCGATGTTCTATGTTATTGGTGGATGATTGTGCGCCCGCTTAGTTGTGTCCAATGAGGGACTCGCTTTGGTACTGCTGTAGAAATGGTGGAAGGACTGGGTAAGAGTTACATGCCGCACGTAGGCAACGTTTGTCCGCTGGTAGAGCGTGTCACATACGGGTTTCTACAGCAAATCCTGCATGGGAAGACGACTGTAGGCATCAGCCAATCAGATGTTCGCATTAGTCTTTTGTGTCAAAAGACGGTGCGCACACTGAAAATGGCAGAGGTGCAGAGGGTCGGGGTTTTGCTGATTGGAGACATTTTTGTGCAAGGTTTACAACTCTATGCCGAGAGTAGGCATGTGGCACACCATTTTGATGTGTGAGGAGTGGAGGTGGTGTGGAGTGCTGACACTGATGCCAATGCTGTGGCAATTCTGAAAGTTTGCAGAGACATGCTTGGAATGACCACTCCTCATGTGGTAATTTTGCACTACGGTGCTTGCCATTTGGGATACTTGACTTCACATACTTTGTTGGCAGATTTGACACAGTTGGTTGAAGCACTCATGACCATCTTCCCAACATCGAAAGTTATTTTTTCTGCTTTACTCCCGAGAGTGCAATGGAACAACACTCCTGTTTTCTGTCCGGATCAAAGCATCGGGAGGTGCATCATCAATCACGGCATGCGTGCATTCATGCTACGAGTTGGTATGTTCTTTTGTAGCCACGATAACATTGCTCCAAGCAATGCCCATTACTTTGAAGGAGATGGCGTTGCGCTATCCTCTTTGGGAAATGAAATGTTTTTTGGAACATAAAACTTGCTTCAGAGAAGGTTCTGTAATGTTTGCAAGAGAAAAGCAAGGTGAAAACAATACAAAAAATACATAAAATACCACATGTCTGTATGATATGTGGCCACATTTTTTTTTAAACGCCTCTTTTCAGAGCCTACCTTAAAGGGGAAAAAGGGGAATACTACTTTCATGTACCGTCGTCACGCTCTGATCCTGTACATGTCCGCAAACATTGTGGTAGTTAGCAGCCAGTACATATCACGACCGGGGACTTTAGGGTGGAGCTGCATGTAAATGAGAATGATGTAGCTAGGGATTGGTCCATAAAGTTCAGTAGGTGTGTTCTGACCAACGTACTTTAGAAAGACCGTCTTCTCCCTCACAGGACATCACGCAGCCATGGCTTTCCATGCTCGAAAACAGATTATCTGGATTGTGGGAGACTCGTGGATACATTGGTTGAAGGTGCATGCAGAAAGCTGTAGTTTATCTACAAATCTCGGATTTCCACATGCGGAAGTGCACTGGCATGGCGTGCGTGGCATGAGATGGGTGGACTTGGTACCGCTTTGTGTTACTTTACAGACAGAGCTTCCTCCAGATATACTCATCATTCATTGTGGAGGAAACAGTTTAGGCCATGTATCTGGCATTTCTTTACAATTTGCCCTGAAGGAAGGACTCGCGAAGCTCATGGACATGTTTCCAAATTATCAAATACTTTTTTCCTGTATTGCCCAAAGACAAAAATGGTTGCGTTCTTCTGCATTGGGTCCACAAATGGAGAAAGCGAGACGCAATGTGAATAAGGCTGTGTGTGCCTTTTTAAGAGATGTTGGCATGTCCTCTTCCCACAATGAAAACATTTTGTTTCGTAGCAGTTTCATTTTCCGCAGAGATGGCGTCCACCCACATATGCTAGTAATCAGATGTTTCTTCACAACTTACAAAATGCATTGCGCCCTCTTTTGCAATCACACTAACCTATCTAACAATCCGTTTTCCCCAATCCACTGTTTTTGACCCACACAACACACCACCAAAAGGCTCTTTTCAGAGCCGCCACATACTCCCAATGTACACTTTATTGCGTTTGCGCCACTTGCACCCTCCCTTTTTCCCCTCTATGACTGTCCACAAACTTTTCCTGAACTCCGCAGGGGTCTACGGCCTTCACTTCATAGTTCTATTGTTACACTGTGAAAGGCGGCTCAAAAAAGAGTCTTTTGTGTCATTTTTGTTGTTTTTACGTTCATTTTTTAACAGCACCCGACACACTAGGAGAAGAGGCGAAAGGAGGGTAAGGAAGGAACACTAGCCACGGGGATAAGAAAGGGCAACTGAACAGACAAATATTACTGGTGATCTTTATTTAGGTAAGGAGCAAATCTTCTGGTGTTCGGTGACTGCAGCTTCAAAAGCACTTCGAAAACTATTCCCCCTACAGAGTACTGCGTCATAATACGTGCACACTATTGTCACCTTTGAAAGGTAAGGGTCCACAGCATTGCGAATGACTTGTGAAGCAGCTGGAGGGAGGCGCTCCCCCACAGGAGTGTCCCTTGTGGTGGGAGGAGCGGATTCCGAGGATGCTGTGGAGGAACTCAAACAACTACGCTCTTCACATGGCACCACCTTGCGAATGTCCGCAGAGTGGAACGAAGTGAGGTGTCGCTTCATGGTTGTCGTACCAAAACTGTACGCTCCAAATCTCCCGCGACTCAACACCACATCACATTGGTTACACTTGACCAGGTTTGCACATGCTTTTGGTACGTTCCCATAAATGGAAAACAACCGCTACTCTGCACGACTCCCGCCAAGTGCTCCTAGTGCGGAGTTCCTCCACTTGATTCTCTTCCTCCGCTTCTTCCTCAATCTCTACATCCTCACCCATATATCGCTCTGCAGGCCCGTGGTGAGGTGGTGATGGTGGCGGGTTTGGGGGTGGCGCAGAGGCTAATAACCCAACAGCAGCCATGGAAGCCATACCAATTAGTTTCCTTTTGGTCACTACAGCAGTAAAGGCAACGCACCTCAATCTGCTATAGCTAGCAGGACAATGAAGATGTCCTCGGGGTGTGGCCTTTTGTAGGGGTGCAGAGGAGTGCCTCGTGACTGTCTTCGTACCTACAAAGCGGTACACACATTTTACACAGCAACTCCTGAGGTGTCCTATTGTTTGGGATGTCTTAAATTACATTTTTACACTCCACAATACTTTGCCTTGTGTCTACAAGTTCATTTTCATTGTTGCGGAAGCACACAAACCACAGAAACTAGTCCCCACACTCAGCATAGGTGCAGTCACAAGATGACGTCTTCAACACATCCGCCCCCGTAATGAAAGTCCCCTGGACAACAAATGCAAAGAATCAAACATGCACATGCGCACAAGTGTCCTACAAACAGTGTTCGGGTTCTCAAACTACTTCAAAGTGCGACACAAGTGAGACGGACAGTTAGGATCTGGCGCCCTGTTCGCAATACTTATGTTTGTACTGCGCATGAGCACGCATGCTATGTTCACTGTACGGCCAGTTCCAGTGTCCTTAGGAGAACTCCATTGTGTTTGCCTACGAACTTGTCGGCCACCGTGCCTGTTCTAAGGATGGCACCATTTTGACTGTGCCCAATACGGACCGCTATAGTGTCCTTCAGACACTTCCTTTTTACTCATTTATACCGATTCCGGACATCTTGTGTGTTCTACGACCATGTACCGTTGGTATTTATTTATGTGTTTCGGACAGGACGCCGATTAGCTATTCGGCTTGCATCATTTCCGCGGACATGCAACGTATTCGCCGATTGGCTGGGGTGAGGCGTGAGGCGCGTCACATTGTTTCGATGCGCCCGCCATCTTGGATCCACCGACAGCACGGCGGCGAACAGAGGCAAAATCCAATTTTGGAGAATGTGTTGGTGTGCAGGAGTGCTTGGGGAGGTTAAGGAGTAAGGGATGGGTCAAATACTGTATTTGTTTAGGTGGCAGGTGCCCTTGATGTGTTCGCCATGCCCGCGGTCGTAGCGGCTGTCTGCGGACATAATTAATGCACTACTAGCTATTTTACTTTAGTATGATGTTGGTTTTGGGTTGTTAGTACAGCATTGATTGATTATAATTAATATGATCTATAAGCAGCCCACATACCACAGTCAAAATGTTTGGTATTATAGATATGTTATGCTGCAGTGGTTGTGGCCAGGGCCTTGAGTCTTGGGTGCATGGCCGAAGGCGTATGGGAGGTCTGCAGAATGGCGCATGTTTTCAGTTAATTTTCTGTATTGGAAATGTTACCAAAGGTTGACATTTCCTATGCTGCTAATATGTTTTACGGCACATGGCCTAAGGTTTTAAAAATAGGTTCAGCTTTCACTGGTGTCAATTGAAGATCTCTGAAAACAATAATGTGTTTTCCTCCAAAGAGCTGGTCGTAGTCTGTTTTGAAGACATCTGAAGACATCTTGTAATCTGAGGTGAATCAAAGTCAAGATTAGGTTGGAGACCATGCTCACCTCATCCATTAGCAGCATTTTCATTTTTCCGAAAACTCTGCGTAGTTCCATTGCAGCTTCTGTGGAAAGTTTGTAATAGTCTATTTTGGTGTTCTAATGGAAGGAGTAGTCATCGGTGTAATGTGACACCTCCTATGTTGTAGGCAGCTAAACCTGTGGGGGCAGGTACAACAGCTGACAGTTTGTTGTTTGTCAATTTTTTGAAGGAATTTGCTGGAGATTTTGATTAAGAATATTTTGCCTGAACCAGCTTCACCACTCACGTATAGCAGTATAGGTTTGTGGTCTTGGCAGGTTCAGTTTTTATTTTCATGTTCCACACCATGTTCAATTTGTTTTGTGATTTCTTGGAAAATGCTATGCAGCTCATTGTTCAGTTGTGATTTCACTACAGCAAAGTCTTCTGTAGCTTGTTCATACTAACATATGGTGTTTTCTACATGGCTAATTCTGCCTCATTTGCTGTTAGTGGCTGTCCAAGTGGTTCTTGGCTTCCTGTTACAGAAGGTTGACTACTGTCAGGAGTATCCACTTGTAGTTGTGCCTGGAGTTCTTCTTCGTGTTGCTGTTCATTGTGCAACATTGCTTGGTACTGTGTAAAGGTTACGTCTGTTATACTGCTTTCATTTGCGTTGAAAGCGTCTTCATAGGAGTCATATGTATCCAGTAACTCTTCTTCATTTTTCCATGGTTTAAAAAGTTGTAGCAGGGACATGTAATACAGTTCTTTATGTTGAGGAGTTTTTCATGACAATTTGATATGATTAATTAAGCTGCGTTTGGTAAATTTCACTAAGCTGCATTCACAATTTACCACTCTGTATCTACCTTTCTCTTCACCTGGTTTAACATTATTTTTGTATGTGAAGTTTTGGGTTACATGGTAGAGACACATGGTTTCCAAAGTGGTACTCATTTTTGGGTAGTATGTGTATAGTAAATTGTTTTTCAAAATGTCTTGACTTTTGGGATCATTTTTGGCTATTGTTTCTATGTCCTCATTTGATTTGAGAACTCTTTTTCTAGATTTTGCAGGACCAAGACTAAGCTATACTATATTGTCAGATTTTCCATACAAGGCAGTACCCGTTAAACGGTCTGCAGCTTCATAGCAGCCACATTCTCTATGATAGAGCATTGTTATGCCTAAACTGTACAATTTCTGTGATAGTGTTTTGTCAGATGATATGTCATCCCAGAGGTCCTGAAGCTCTTTTTTCTCTGCTTTGGTTAAGTAGGCTGTGACATTGTGACATATCGTGCAACTGCAGTGGAATTATCTGCAATGTACTGCACATCTTTGTTTGAATTCCATAGGAGGGCAATGATTGCATTGTAATCATTGAGGTTTTTTGCTTCTTCTGTTTTTTTTATGTAATATGTGTTCTTAGGTGATTTACCTTTGACACTATGTCTGACTGAAGACCTGAAGTTGTTTACTTGACCTGTTGTTGAAACTGGTCTAGGGAAGCTAAGGCGGCATTTGGTGTAGCATTTCCCTTTTTTTTTAAATATATTTGCGAGCGCAATATTTCCCACATTTGTGTCTTTGAAATTGTAAAATTTGTACATGAAGGTCACTATGTGTTGTTTGTGAAGGGATTTCTGACATATTTTTGGATGAACTGCAAAACAGTGGTATCACTGTCCTGACCAAATTTAGGAGCATCTTTAATTCATAATAGCATGTGGATGTGTGGTGCTCCTCTGGTTTGGTATTCTTTTCTCCAAAAGAAGTGTTGAACTTCTCCTAAGGGAGGAACAGTCTTATTCCAAATAAAGTGTAGCATAGCAATGAAGCGATGATGGAAAGATCTTGATACATTTACCGGATCTAGAGAGCAGAGTTCTCCTGGTGTTTTTATATCTATGTTTGTTTTATTTTTGTTTGCTATTCGTAGGAAATTGTGTAAATATTCCCATGCCTATTCTGCACAACTTAATGTTACAAACAAAGTGGGTGGGCCAAGGTTTGTTATCATACAGAGTACATCTCCGTGACGTCGGAACCAGTATTCTTTTGTACCACTCATGTTGCTAAAAGATTTGTAATACATGACTGTAAACTCTCATCTTTTTCGTGCACTTTTTGTAATAATTGCATAGCTGACATATTTTGAAAATGGGTACCTGATTTTAATGTGTGTGCAACTCCATAGCATAGAGTTGCTAGTTCACTTTCAAAGAGAAGGTGGAATATGTATTCCACGTTTTGTCTAAATCTGGGGTCGGCAGAATACATTCGTAGAGAGCGATATTCTGATGCTGTTATCTGTGTGGGTCTATCATCGTACCTTTCTCCTTTTCCAGTAGCAAAGAGTAGCAGAAAGGCCTGTGCTTCGATACTTTTTTCCCATATGCTGATTGGAGATCCTTTCGCTTGTCACATTTGGTATGTTTCAAGTGCATCTTCTATAGCGTCCTTAGAGTGTAAAGGATGAATTGTATAATGGTCTAAAATATTGGATTCTGTAGTAGGATTTAGAAGTTCAAATTGACTAGTTTCTGGTGACTCTTGAATTATTTCAATGGTTTCTCTCAGGCTTTCTTCAATATTAATTTAATTGTAGTATTCATTGTTGTTTTTTAGATGTTGCATGGCTTGACTAACTTTAGGTGAGTCCACGAGTTGTTGCCAAATTTTTTGTCTTTTGTAGGTACGCCATTTACTAAGACAATTAAAGATTGATCTATTGGCCGTTGCACTCCTAGACTGTGTACATTTTCTGTGAGATCTAATGGTAAATAAACTACTTTGCCACAAATGCCTTTGACTAATTAAGGTGAATGTAATTTTGCTGTTTTTGCTTGGAGGCGTATTATTGCTTGAAATGGGTAACCTGTTTGAATTATGATGCTCTCATATACATTTAGTTGTTGCAGGGGTTTTGGTAGTGGGAATAATTCCAAGTTATTTGTGATAGCATGTGAAGGCGTTTGGGTGTTGTCAAGTTTTGCAGTGCAGTAATTGCAAAGTATTAAGGGGTCAGTGATGTCGTATTTGTTTTCTGCTATAAGGTAGAGAGCTAATTGGAACCATTTTGAATCTTCATTGTCTTCTATTTTATATGTTATGTCTATAGTTTTTGTGGTACTTTTGTAACAAGTCCTGTGGCAACACATGCACACATAGTTTGGTACTTCAGCTGAGGTACTTTTAAACTTTAGCATTTCTTTTTTGTATGTGTTTAATAGAAGGTTGCTATTTGTACAGTAGTTGTGAGTTTGTTGTACATCTATTTCATTTTGTAAGTGGCTTTCAATTTTAAAATATTTTCTCTGGATATGGTCTATTTCTTTGAGTAGTTGTTTGGCTGTACCATGTAGAAGATTGTTATTTAAGTTGGCTAGTGCTAAAGCAGGACTTTTAGCATAGTAGAGTTTTTGTACTAGATTGTTATAGTTGAATGATGTGTTGATATCATTTTAATATGATGGAAGGTGCCTTTGCAAATAGGTCCTGAAATGCAGGCTAATGCATGTCCTTGTAGTCCGGTGTATTTGCGCACTGGACAGGCATTCATATTTTGTAGTAGTTTCATTTTGAATTTGTCTTTGCTTTTAACATACTGATTGAGGAACTGGCGTAAAGATTTGAAAGATTTTTTGGCAATGTTACACATTGATGTGCACGGACATTTGTAGACTGGACGTTTTGGTTCAGTAGATTGGGGAGGTGATACTGAGTTTTCTGGAGATATTTTTGTGTGCAGAGTTTCTTGTTCCATAATGGTGTTATTAAGTTTTTCATAGCTTCGTCCACTGCTATGTATGGCAATTGGGTTTGTTTGCTTTTGTTTATATGCTTCTTCATTAAAATATGGTTCTGTGGTCGTAGTGTGACTTCATTCACCTCCACAGATATTTAAGACGCTATTTTTGGTGATATTCAGTTTATTGAGAAGTCTTTTTTGTAGTTTAGTAGTTAGTTTTGTTAGTGGTTTCATTCTGTTTAAAACTAAAATAAATAACTACCTTTTGAGAAGGATTGCACTGTCTACGAGAGCTTCTAGGATTCATTTTCTATGGTCGGTTTTAAGGGTTGTGCATGATTTCTCTCCTGTTTTTAAAAGGTTCTGAAGGGCCGTTTGGCGGAACATTTTTTGTAAAACATTTGTTTGGGTAGGCTTACTCGCCACTACATCAAGATTTATAGGTCCAGTGTTAGCAGTAGTGGTAGTTGAAGTCTTGTTAATCACTTTCTGTTTGGTTTTACATTTTGATAGAGGAGGGAAAATTTCTGCACTGGAAGCTTGTTTTGTTTCACTTAGTGACTGTATTAGCTGTTTTGTTTGAACTTTTTGTACAAAATCTGCTAGAGATGGATGCTTATTTTGGACACTTTTATTTTGATTTGCTCTACTTCAGCATTGCTTTCTACGGAGTTGCTTTTTGGTAGTCATTCTTTGGGGCCTTTTGGAGAAAAAAGAAAGTGTGGGTTGGGCTGTTGTGCAGTGTATGTGTGCTTTGTGCATGATTTCTGAGTATGATGGTAAGTATGATTGTGTAGTTGTGTGATTGTGCAATGGGCAGGTACATCAAGTCGGGAAGGCTATTCTTGTATGTGTGTGTTACTATACTAGACTTCAGATGACAATATAAAGTATGTAGCTGGCAAGAGGAAGTACTAATACTAGATCTAATGGTAAAGGGTTAATATATTTGTTTCTTCTACAACACTAAATGCTAGTGTGTTTGAGTAACAGTTAGAACATTATGTTAGTTTTGTACTTACTTTTTTTGCATGGAAAGAGTAGGGTTCTTCTAAGTCCTTGTTTGTACTTCAGACGCTGCTGCTTTTCAGGAGACTGGTGTTCGCTGAAAGTGTAATAGAAAGAAGTTAGTGCATATGTGTGTTTATAGCACTTTTGTTAATGTAGACATTGTTTTGCACTTTTCTTTGCCTATGTGCATCCTGTATATTTTATTTAGAATCTGTTAGTTGAATATGTTTTTCGAATGAGTATAATAGTAAACGTATAGAGCACACTTGTTTTTTTAATGTTATGTTAATGGATGTTAAGAGATAGACGAAATAATCATATGCATTTTGTGCTATTTTCACAGGGTAAATGGCAGAGATTTTACATAAAAGCATTCAATGTATGCCTTTGTGAAGATGTGGGTAATAAAGCAGAAGGATTTGATATAGAGGCAGTGGTGTTGTTTGATCTGGGAGCCTTTCTAATTATATTGTCTGTGTGTGTGTGCTTGAATGAAGATGTATGTACTCATCCTGGCTGCTTGTAATTTTATAACACATTGGGCAGTCTTTTCCATAATTACACTGATATTTTTCACATCTTATAATATGAAACAATATTTTTATAGATAGGTGTGTGTGTGTAAACAAAATTTTGGAGAGCTGAAAGCTTTGCAATTGACACTTCATCATAGCAGATGGGAGAAATGACAGTAAGTTAATTTTACAGTTTATACAGGGTCAGTGGCATTTACTCTGTTCATATTTTTATTTATTTTGTTTTACATTTGTAAAGCACTCACACAGCCCATGGACATCGAGGCACTGATACAGGAATTGTTTGTTTTTTAGTGGCGTAATTATTTTGTCTTAGTTGCGTATTTATAACGCGCTTAAACACCCAGAGGTTTCTAAGCGCGGACCCAGGGATCGAATCTGTGTTGCTTCATGTCGTCTTGCTTTCAAGGCACGCACGTTGCCGCTGAGCTATGCTCCTGGGATGTATTGTATTTCTAGAAGAGGTGTACATGTACTGTGTAGAAAATATTCATACCTGTAGTCTGTGTTCTTGCATGTGGATGTGCTTGAATCTGCAAGTGGAAATCTTGGGAAGTTTTATAGTAGTTGTTGCTGTAGGTCCTTTGCAGTGACAGCCGAATTGTACTGAGAGTGATCAATAGTACATCTAAAGTGCTGATCTGTGATGACAGAGTTAGATGTAGAGTTCTTGGATGTGATTGGTGGATGATTGTGTGACTGCTTAACAGTATCCAATGAGGAAATGGTGCAGAGAGTGCAGTGGAAAGGGTAGAAGGGCTGCCCTCAGTGTTACTTACGCGCTCCGTGGACAGTGCAGCTGTTCGCAGACAGGACATGCTAGATCTGGGGTTTCTGAGCATGAAGTGGGAGTGTATTTTGAGGATTAGCCAATCTGGTGTTGAGGTTCTGCTTCGTATTGAGAGAGGCTGTGTGTAGTGAAGATGGCGGAGGCGCAGAAAGTCAGGGTGTTGGTGGTTGGAGATATGTTTGTGAATGGTTTGGAGCAGTATGCAAAATCTAGGAATGTGGCTAACCATTTTGACACAAAATGAGTGGATGTGGTGTGGAGCACTGTGCCTGATTGAATTTGCAGTTGCAGTTGTCCTACACTGTGGTGCTGTGCATTTGGGCTATGATAGTGGCCCTTCTTTGTTGCAAGATCTGCAAAATTTGGTTCAGGCAATCATGAAAGTACTTCCAAATGCCAAGGTTATTTTCTCTGGGTTGACACCTATGGCAATATGGGACAATAGTTGTGTTTTTTGTCCTCAGCAAAATGTTGCTAGGTGCTTAGTCAACCGAGGCATGTTTGGTTTTATGACTAGATCGGGCATGTTGTTTTGCAACAATGACAACATTGACTCTGGTAATGTTGATTACTTTAAGGAAGATGGCATTTCTTTATGCTGTTTTGGAACGTACGCATTGCTTTGGAGAAGCTAATGTGAAGATTTTTGGAGGAAAATAAGAAAAAGAAGAGAAAATAAAATAGAAAATAAAAGATGTTTCTGAAGCATCTGCAAAAAAACCCAAAAAGGCTCTTTTCAGAGCCAACCTCAAAGGAGAAATGGTGCACACTATTTCATTTTTCATCCCGCACGCTCAGATTTTTCGATTTGTCCGCGGACAGCGCGGTTGTCTGCAGACAGCGCATATTGCATACAGGGATTTTGGGGTTGAGTGGCATGAAAATGAAACTGAGCAGAGCAAGGGATTGGTCAATAAAGTTTACTGGGTGTATAATGTAAGGAGAGAGTTTGTCAGTAGGTATTTTTCCTGATAGAAGAGCAGATAGCTATGGCTGTGTGTTTCAGAAAGCAGATTGTTTGGATTTTGGGAGATTCGTGGATAAATTGGTTGGAGGTGCATGCAGATCGCTGTGGAGTGGCTGCACATCTTGGATTCTCTCATGTGGAAGTGCACTGGCATGGAGTGCGTGGAATGAGGTGGGTGGATTTGGTACCTCTCTGTGCTTCTTTGGTGACACAGTGTCATTCAGACATTATTATTATTTATTGTGGAGGGAACAGTTTAGGACATGTGTCTGGAATATCTTTGCAATTTGCAATAAAATAAGGACTTGGGAAAGTGATGGACATGTATCCAAACTCCAGAGTAATTTGTTCCCGTGTAGCCGCTGTGAAGTAATCGCATGTGAACCCCAACATCTGGAAAACACACGCACCGCTTCCCACGAAAAGCACGTACAGAGCGATGGAAATCCACGTGGGACCTTCAACCCGTGCCGAGGGAAACACCCGCATGCACGTTATGTCACCTACGTGCTTACATGGCAAGGGCCTTTCCTCGGAATTCACGCAAACGTGCTGTTTTTCACGTGCCAAATCACTCTGTATCAAGCTGGCCACGCGTCAACACACGGAGGACCGTGCTCCTGCCCAGAAGGCCTAATTACTGCCCCCAGAAACCCAAGCAGCCTCCCACAAGCCATCTGCTGCTGCCTGCCTGCCGCCACTGTGCCCTGCTATTTGGTGCCTGCACATCTGCCATCTGCAGAGGTCCAGTTGCTGTGATCACCCCTGCTGGAACAGAAGACTCCCGACTGGTGTTCTATCACTCCACAGCCCAGCCCCAGCACCCAGTTGCCCACCCACCCCTGCCTCGGGGGTTGCCATGTCCGACACAACACCTTCCATTTTGTGTGCAGGGTCATGATGGTGCTGCATGTTAGTCCAGTCAGGCGTGACCCACATGAATGGTGTATGTGTTACAATGCATCAATGCATCAAGCGGAGCAGCATGCGGAATGCACATATATATGCATGCCTGTGTCTGTACTTTGACATGTTAGGGGTGTGAGATATGTGTGCTGATGTCATGGACATGCATGATGTACATGTCCGTGTGTCTGAGTAGTGTGTGCGCCATGGATGCATGACACATGTCCGTGATGATGTGTTGATTCACTGATACAGCCTACTCATCCTTGTATCCACTGTGTCTGTGGATTTACAGGGCCAGATGCATGACCCTCCAGTGATGCGTGTGCATGTGATCAGCATGTCCCATGATGCATGTGAGTTTCAGCCCACCATTGGATGTTTCTACGGTGCCGTGGACATGGATGGAAATGTTTGTTGCGTGTGCCATGCCGGTTCCTGACTGTGTGTTGCCTGCACTGACCCATGTGTTGTTGGGAGACATGATGGAAGTGATGTTTGACAGTGCCATTCATGTGCTATTGCTTTCTGTCAAGGGGACTGTCTTTCTGTCTTTCTGTCTAGGTAACTATTGTACAGTACCCTGATATTGTGTTCAATGTCTCCCTTTACACAGTGGCAGGTGAAGAAGAGGGCGGAGACGGCGCTGTGGAGTAAAGCAGCTGGGATGACTCCACCGGCCGGCGACGCAAGGCCCAGTCACTCTCCCAGGGTGGGTGAGTCCCCACAGGGGAATGCGACAGCGGAGCCATCCAGGTTGGTGGTGTGTACAGAGGAGGAGGAGGCCGCTACAGAGCCGCACATGGGGCCTGGTGGGGGTGGTACCACTGGTGCAAGTGGTGCAGTCCAGGGGCAGGAAGCAGCACAGGTCACCGCAGGTTGGGCCAGCAAATAGATGCAGAGAGGCGGCGGGCAGAGAGGGCATGGTTCAGGATGGTCAGGGCAGAGAACTCCATGCACCGGGCTTTGAGGCAGGTGGAGGGCCTCGAGCAAACTCTCAGGGAGTTGAGGGATTCCATGCCAGAATCCCTGCGAGACCTTGAGGCCAGGGAACCGGCCCGCCTCTGGAACATCGACGTGGAGTTCGATGATGCCCTGGCTCGGAACATCACTAAATGAGCCGTGGGACTTGCCCACCGCCTTTGTACATAGTTCTTTAGGGTAAGGTTTCCTTTGTTTTATCATTTATTTTGGAGTTCATGGGCTTTGCTCCACTTTATGTATATCGTTTTTTATTCATAGGACTTATTTGTAGGTTTCCTTTTGTTTGGGGATCATGGACCCTTTGGACTTGCTTTGTATATATAGTTCAAGACTTGTACATACTTTCTTTTTTTACAATTCCCATGGATCAATGGTTTTCTTTTTTAAAATTATTTAATTCATATTGACGTTGACGATGGATCACTTATCTTTTTCATGTCGTGGATTTTTGTTTTTCATTGGATTTTTCTTTTTTTTGGTAACAGCTTTCATTATTTATTAATTTGCAAGTTTGATTTTCATTATGTTATTTCATTATGTTTTTTAATACATTTCTTGTAACTTCATGATTGGTGTTGTGTACTATCATTGGTTTTGTGCATGTCTCAATGAACATTACCTCAGTCATGTGTTGCCACTGTGTGGCTCTGTTGTGCATTCACGCATGGCCATGATTAAGACTCTCATGGCAGCGGTAATTTGGGAGTGGGTGCAGTGGATGGTTGCATGCTTGGACTGGGGGGCAGGGGGATTTGAGTTGGCATTAGGGCCCCGGGTCTGTTTTGTTAGGACATGTTGTTTGGTGGGCCATGTGTCTGGGCCTGCTGGCAGGTGCCCGTCAATGGGGGTGAGTGGGGGGACATGAGACGGCGCCTGCTGGCAGGTGCCCATCAATAGAGGGGTGGGGGGACATGAGTCGGGCCTGCTGGCAGGTGCCCGTCAATGGGGGTATGGGGGGACATGAGTAGGGGCTCCAAAGTGCATGGTGCCATGTGGCCTGCCTGCGGGGCATGGTATGGGGTAATGGGCTGCCTTCGGGTCAGGGACTGGGGTGATGGGCTGCCTGCGGAGCATGGCCAGGGGTGTGGGGTGGTCATGGGGAGGAGGGGCACACCTGGGAGGGCACACACTGCCAAATCGCGTGTGAAACACCCAGCACACCCCCGGAATACACGCAGGCAGCCCATCCACCCTCTCCATGCCCCGCAAGCAGCCCATCCACTGTGACCATGACCCGCAGGCGGCCCATCCACCCTCCCCATGCCCCGCAGGCAGCCCATCCACCCTCCCCATGCCCCACAGGCAGCCCACACCACAGGGGGGACTTTTCCCACAGATTTTATCTGACACGAGCGGGGTACACGTATTCGGAGAGGTGTGCAGGGAGTTTTATATGCGATTGGCCTGGCGCGAGCGGGGTACGTGTATTCTGGGGGGCACATGAAGTTTCACACGTGATAGGCCTGGTGCGAGCGGGGTATGTGTATTCCGAGGGGTGCGCATGGATTTCTACAGGCGATTGGCCTGGCGCGAGCGGGGTACATGTATTCTGGGGGTGCATGTGGATTTCTACATGCGATTTCGCTGGCGCGAGTGGGGTACGTGTATTCCGAGGTGTGTGCGTGGAGTTTTAAACACAATTTTGTGGTTGGGGGGCTGTATGCTGGTCCACTGGCTTTTGCGCCATGTACTGGATTTGTGCGATGTTTTTGGCGCACCGGGCGGGGTTGGGGGCATAACAGGTGCTGCTGCAGGGTCGCTGCACGACCCTGCACCACAGCTGATTATGGATGTTAGTATCCATGAATTCGCTGTGCGCTAAAATGGGTTTTGTGTGCCAGCCGCGTGCCCCACTTGTGCGCTAAATTCTGTGAATTACCCCCTTTGACTTTCCATCAACGTTTGTAAATAACCGCCACACCCAAGACTCACGATGAGTGCTAGTAGTAGGGACTTCCACTACTTCATCCTCTTCATCCATCTCCTCTGCATCCTCACGCCTGTTCCCCTCTGCAGGCCCTTGGGGACGTGGTGGTGGTAGAGGGGTTGGGGTGCCTTTTGCCGAGGCAGTAGCAGAATAAGCAATTTGGGATGCCATCTTGAAGGTTAATACCCAGGAACTAGGAACGAGGAACCAAGAACAGCAACCTGCTCAATTGTCCTGCTGTAAATCTTGGAAATCCAAAAGCAGAATGAGGATCAGCTCTGCGGTGTGGTCTTTTATAGGGGTGCTGGGGCACGCTTCGTGGACACCCGCGCCGCCCCCGAACACTTCGAACACCAAGAACGGGCTCAAAAAGTTCCAAGAAGTATGGAAATCTGGGACATGTGCAATGGTGAACTTTTACTGTAAAATACATTGGATTGCTCAAAAAAGCAGTTTTTAAATGTTCGAGGGCCCGGACAGTGTCCGCAAATAAGGACACATGCTCAGCATGGGTGTGGTCAAATGATAAAGTTGCGTACACATTTGCAAATGGGACGCTGTCCGCAGGACACCAAATGCACAGTGACAGTTGTGCGCATGCGTGTGGGTGTTGTACGGACAGTGTTCGGGTCCCCGAACTAATTAAAAGTGCGACACACGTGCGGCAGACAGTTGCGGAGAGGCGCGATGTTCGTAGGGCCCAAGTGTGTGATGCGCATGTGCGCGGGTGGGTGTTCTACAAACAATGTTGAACTCCCCGAATAAAATAAATGTGCGTAAAAACTTTGCGGACAGGCGGACGGGATATGTTTTCTACGGATACATTCATTCTGGTTGCAGACATTACGAACAGCAGGGGTGTTATTAGGACACCCCTATTTTGGGTGATTGAGGACAGGCAGACATCTTGTGTGTTCTAAGGACACCACCATTTTAATTAAGAACAGTACGAACAGGTATGTTGTCCTTAGGACACCCCCATGTTGGTTAATTGAGGACACCGTGGACAGCCGCGCTGTCCACGGACACCCTGACTGCCTTTTTTTTAAAAAGAAATAAGACAAGGGCATATACTAAGAACACATTTAAAATGTTATTATTGTTTAACAGTAGAAAAATTAGGAAAGAGAGGGGGAAGCAGAAACTGAAACAAATACAGGGGAATTAGGGGTTTGGACATGATGTATGGGAGGGGAAGAAGGGATGGAAGATTCATCGTAGCATTTTTCTTGGTGGGGAGGGTTTGGGGATAGTTGACTGGGACATGGAGAGGGGGAACAGGTACATGTGGGACAGTGGTATTTAATGTTTTCTTTAATGTGGTCCACAATACACTCTTTTAGTTGATTGAAGTGGGGTAGTAATAAATCCATTTTCAGTTCCATTTGTTTGAGAGGATCTTCTAGTATCTCTTTTGGTATATTAGTTTTATTGGTTGTCTGGTCTGTTAAAAAAATGTGTTAACTACATATAAAGTAATGGTTATTAATTGGCTTATATAGAGAAATGTTGTGTCTACCATTATTATCACTCTCTTCACTCATTTCATCTCGTGGGAAATTCTCTTCCAGCCATTCCAAAGTACTGGACATTTCTGTGTTAAAAAAATATATTAGTTTTAGTGTACATAATGCAGAAAATGTACAGGTATATGAAATAAATGTAGTGTACTTACTACTTTTTTACAAACTTTTGCTGTTACTGGTGTGTCAGTATGCTTCTTGCTATGCAGTTTCTGTGAGGTAATTCAGTTGGAGGCATATTTAATTTGTTGTGGTATATTTCATTATATTGGAAATGTGACTTCAGTGGATGGTTGGTGTCTTACATATACAGTTTCACTTCTTATTTATTATTAAATGTAATGTATTTATGTGGTGCTTTTTGAATATGTTTGTGTGTTTCTATTGTATGATACAATAATGGAAGATACCCTCTAAGTTTTTGGATAGTGCGGAGGGTGACCGTGTGCGCCTACGGACATGCACACGGTCGGCGGACATTAAAATCACTAGCGGGGCAGGGGTTTAGTATTTTTTATGTTATATAAATGTAGGGTAAGGGAGTCTTAGTAAACATTTATCACAGTTCCATTATCTATATTTATATTCAGTGAAAAAAACTTTGTTAAAGGGATGTTATGGTTAAGTTGTGCTACTAAAAACCTATGAAATTCAGTGAAAAAAAACTTTGTTAAAGTGACGTTATGGTTAAGTTGTGCTACTAAAACCCTATGAAAATCAATAAAAAAAAGCTTTGTTAAAGGGACGTTATGGTACAAAGTAAAACCGAAAAACCCCTGAAATTCGCAAGTTATGGTAAGCTAAGCAACCATAACTCGTGCCACCACTGTGCACTGCTAAGACTAACACCCAGGACATGTCATTGATGACATCACTGATGACATCACATGTCTGGGTCCCTCTTTTTTCCTTTACTGGCATATCTAGGCCACATGGTTTTCTTCAGTAACAGTCAGGAACTAAAAATTCAAAAGGTACTATATTTGTGGATTTATCCTTCAAGCATGTTCTTACAGTAATTCCCTTAGGGTCCAGTCACATCATATGAAACATATACATAGAGGAAGACACAGGCTTGAAAGACAGCAATGCATGAAGATAATCAGTAGGGTTATTAGCATTTTCACTAATAATTAGTAAGTCAAGGTTGGATTTGCAGATAAGGGCTTGGATGTCAAGCGCATGGGCAGGGAGAGACCGTGCATTAACGAGTGCGCATCTAAGTGAGCAGAGAGGTGCAGTGTGAACATGTAGGGTAGGTGAGATGGGGTAGTGCACTCATCCAGCTGTGAGGGTAAGCTAGGCAAAGTTGAATTCACAATAGTCATGTGGGCACTAGCAACATTCATGGGGGCATATTTTGAATTAGTAGTAATCATGGGGGCACCCACAGCATCAATGGGGGCACAGTTTGAGTTTACACTAGCATAGCTCTCAACTCACCCGCCCTGTAAAGGGCTGACTCACTTGCCAAGCCCCCTGCACGCCCATTCATTCTAATGGGCGTCTCACCCGCCAAAAACAAAATCGGGTGATTTCACCCGCCTTTGCAACACAAATGGTTGAGAGCTATGCACTAGTCATGAGGGCACCAGCAGCATTCACGGGGGCACATTTTGAATTTGCAGTAGCAATGGGGGCACCAGCTGCATAAATGGGGGCACAATATGAGTTTATACTAGTCATGAGGGCACCGACAGCATTTATGGGGGCACATGTTGAATTTGCAGCAGTCATTGGGGGCACCAGCAGCATCACTGGGGGCACAATATGAGTTTACACTAGTCATGAGGGCACCAGCCGCATTCACGGGGGCACCAGGAGCTTTCATGTGGGCACATTTAGAATTTACACTGGTCATGAGGGCACTAGCCGCACAGATGAGGGTACATTTTGAATTTACAATAGTAATGGCACCAGCAACGTCATTAGGGGCGTATTTGGGTATCACAATAGTCATGGGGGCGGCGGCCGCAGAAGGAAGGCCGCAGCTTCCCTGGCAGCATCCCTCTGTAGGCTGGGGGCAACTCTAATGGGAGTTAGGGAGGCTGTTCCTGGGAGCATTCCCGACATCTTCAGAGGGTGCCGGCACAGTATCCACTTGTTAATGTTAAAGGATATTTGTACCACGCACTATCACCACCGGAGTGGTCGCCTGGGGCACTGGAGGCTCTGAAAAAAGGGAAGCGGGGTGGGTTAGTGGGTACTTGGGTGAAACACCACTGCAGGTGATGGCATCTCAAAGTGGGGGCGTGGCCATGCATGAGTTTGTGAGTGGCCAAGCCGGGACTGGACCTGAGCAGCGGTTATGGGCAAGGAGGCCATTGATTGGTGCGCATGGTGAGGTGGGCACACCTTTGGATGTGGAGTGGCTCTGCACGTTCTGGGCGGCGGGAAGCTCGACAGAGTACCGTCCATGTGGTGGTGGCGAGCTCGACGTGATGGGTGCTTGACGACAGACGAGCCTTGAGGCAAGACGCTCATTCCTGAGGCGACCTAACATGGGTTTGGAGATTGGAAGGGGGCACAGTGCGGGCACGGAGATAGGCGGTTCTTACCGCAATACTGATGGGAATGCGCTCCTCCAGGGTACCCTTACCTTTCATGGGTTGCGGTTTGTGAGTCTTCTTTACTGGCGGCCTCGAGCAGCAGAGAGCAGATGAGAGCAAGCGTGGCCTTGTTCCTGAGCCTTTGCCCCGCGGTTTTGCCTGGCGGTTATCCCCCTCTCCCTTTAAGGCGGGAGAGGAGGGACCGCCCGGCACTGCAGCCCTATCACAGCTCGGGCCTGTGGCGGTGACGCTCCGGCAGGCAGCAGTGTTGCTTGCAGTTTCCATGGGAAATGAGTAGGCCATTTTGGTATGGTCAGACTTTACGTGGCTTACAGCAAATGCTGGCAATGGAGAGGGACACTCCGGTGTCTCCCTAGTCGGCGGGGGCAGGTTCCCTCTCCAGTTGGGACCTCGCTCTCACAGCAGAGCAGATGAGAGCAAGCGTAGCCTTGTTCCTGGGACTTTGTCCTGCGGCTTTGCCTGGCGGTTATCCTCCTCTCCCTTTTCGGCAGGAGAGGAGAGGCCGCCCAGCACCGCAGCCCTATAACAGCTCGGGCCTGCAGCAGTGATGCTCGAGCAGGCAGTAATGTTGCCATGGGAACGGAGTCAGCCATTTTGGTACCGCCAGACTCCTCATGGTTTACAGCAAATGCCGGCAATGGAGCGGGACACTCTGGTGTCTCCCTAGTCGGCAGGGGCAGGTTCCTTTTCCTGCTGGGACCTCGCTCTCACAGAAGAGCAGATGAGAGCAAGCATGGCCTGGTCCTGGGCTTTGCCCTGCGTGTCATGCCACCGTCTTTTGGTGGTCGCTGGCGGCTATGGAAGGCTTGGCGTTGGCGGCACCATTAGGATGTCCCGTGGTTTTCTTTCTCTTCCTGGTTTGACGGTCTAATCTTTTTCCCTTGCTTTCTCTTTTTCGTATTTAGCCACGCCCTTCTTTGGGCTCTGTGCGCTGCAACTTTGTTTCCTTTCGCTTTGTTGCCGTGCTACTCCATACCTTTGCTCCGTACCTGTTGCTCTGTTTTTCCTCACGCGGGTACTCCCCCCCCGTGCTAGCTCCCCCTCTCTTCTTCTTCTCTGTTTTCCCTTCCTTACGGTTCCCGCACCTTAGTGGTTTTTTCCCTTCTTGCTGCCTTTTTTCCGGACTGCTTCCCTGGTCCCTATCGGTGCTTCCCTTACAGTCCGTTTTCCCAGGCCGAAAGGTGTTCCCCCTTTGCAGTGCCTATTTTTTCTTTGGTCCTTTGCACTGCCTCCGGCTCTTTACCAGTTTTGCTGCAAGTCCGGACGTCTCCAGTCCTCAGCTGCATTGTGGAACTTGTACCTCCATCTCCGAGGTTACCTGCTGCTTCTGCTCGTCTTACCTGCAAGTCCGGACGTCATTTGCCATCGCGTCCTGAACGGAATCGGCTACAGCAACATCCCTAGAGAGGTTTTTTTAAGCGGCTGCTTTTTTCCTCTCGTATTGGTTCCTGCGGGACGGGGGCCGGCTGCTTCCCTGTTTATCAGGGAATCAGGGTGGCTTCCTCCCGCGGACGGCCGTATCTCTTCCCAAAGAAGAAAAGACCGAAGAACAAGACTTCCAGATGAGAACCCTCCTCTGAAGAGACAGGTGAGGAGGAAGGGGAGGTGGACATTGATATATCAGATATTGTAGATAATCCGCTTGCTCCTATCAAACGTGACACTGCGGCTTTGCCTGGCGGTTATCCCACTCTCCCTTTAAGGCGGGAGAGGAGGGGTTGCCCGGCACCACAGCCCTATCATAGCTCAGGGCTGCGGCGGTGACGCTCCGCCAGGCAGCAATGTTGCTTCCAGTTGCCATGGGAACAGAGTCGCCCATTTTGGTACGGCCAGACTCTGCATGGCTTACAGCAAATGCCAGCAATGGAGAGGGACACTCAGTGTCTTCCTAGTTGGCGGGTGCAGGTTCCTTCTCCTGCTGGGACCTCGCTCTCGCAGCAGAACAGATGAGAGCAAGTGTGGCCTTGTTCCTGGGCCTTTGCCCTGCCATTTTGTTTTGTTTTAATTTGCGAACCAGTTTTCACAGTACGGTTACAGTAATTTTACTTGTGTGTTGCAAATGTTAATGTGATATCTTTTTTTTAAAAACATGTTTTTAAAGTTCAATTCACATCACATTATATAGCAATATGCATGTTGGCCACCAGTAGACACAATCTGAAGCGATTCTCCATGTTATACAGAACAGTAATTTATTTATTGTGCATTTGCAAGGCGCTTGTAGATCAAGTAAATTGTGTTTCAAAGCACCCACAGGACAACAGTGTTAGGGAGAATTCTCAGAAATGTGCTAATTCCCTCCACCTTAGGGAACCCTAGCAACTTTGCTGGATTTTGAGGAATTGATTTTTTTAACCTGGAGAGAGTGATACCCTTTTCCCCACTCGCTCATGTATTTTTTATGTGATTGTGTACACTGTGTTTCTTTTGGTTGTGGAGTCTGACAAACTCCATAGGCATCATCTTTTACATTGTGTCACACAGCACCTTCAGTGCAGTGGCACAAGGAACTCTTTCAGATTTCCCAAAGGTTGAAATGCCTCCTCTGGGATAAACTATTGTTTCCCAGAGCAGTAAAGTGAAATTGACTTTACTTACATTTGTAACTTTCTAGACCCAGCACACACTATCTTACAATTGGGTGCTGGAGGAGTTACCTAGCTTCTCATGTAACATTGATTATGTTGCCCTTTTCTCACTGGTGGCAGTGGTTTTGTTTCAACTACCATGGTGTGCATTTACAGCAGGCTGCAGTAAAGCACCCAAGGGTGCCATTTTTGTTTTTATCAATTTCTTTGTGGAAAGGTCCTTCGTGAGATTTACTCTGCGTGCCAAACCAGGTTTGGTCCCATTTTTCGCTTTGCCTTTGGCGGGATTCACGAGAGAAACCTGCCTCTGGCTCCAGGGTGTCTGGCGTAGGCAGGAAGTGAGGGAGGTACCCGAAACTCCCTGTGCTTAGTATCCTAGGAGACCCAAATGTACTCTGTGGTGATTGGCTGGCTGACTGTCCGGCAAGGTCAGCCACCCTGCTGGGTGACTGACAGCTAGGCTGGAATGAATGGGAGAGAACTAAATAAAAGGCAAGGCTTTTGGCTTGGAAGGCAGAGTCGACTACTGGATGAAAGAACCGAAGAAGAACTTGAAGAGGACGCCTGCTGCAACTCCTGGACCGTTGGTTTGCCCCGTGAAGCCCTGCTACTGTGCTGAAACTCCAAATTCGTATCGACAGAGGAGCCCCTGCAAGGACGACTTCTCCCTTTGAGTTGGTGGGACCAATCTACTCCAAAGTAAGTCACCTGGACATCCATCTCGGAGCTGGTTGAATTTCCACAGAGTTGCTGCTGGAAACCGTATAGCCAGGGAGAGGAACACCAGATTGTGTGCATTGCTTTTTAGCTGGCCTAGAGCTCCAGGAAGATCCTCCGGACTTCCAGGAGGAAGGACTGACCGAGCCTGAGCCCCCTCAACAGAGTGCGGGACCCCAGAAGCAAGGAAAGTCCATCTCAACAGCCAGGAACCACGGTGTTGCTATTTGTGGTAGACACGAGGAGCTGAAACACTAAACGGTCACTGATTTGAAGATTGCTGGTTGCGAGCGGTGACCGTCCCATTGCAATGCAGGAGTCCCCAGAAGTCCTCGCTCTTGTCCCCTCGACTGAGGCCGAGGAACATAGAGATCTGCAGAGCTGCACAGAAACAGAAGTCATCTGCTGCACTTTTTCTTGAATGCAAAGGTACTGTAAAGTCTGAGAGAACGTACCTCTCACTGTAGAGTTGTTTGGATCTTCTACTACTCACAAGTCTAATCAGCTTGTGGCCCTAAAGTTTTTTTTTTTTTAATTCTCTTTATTAAATTTTTCAACAAATGTAACAATCCCCAAAACTCCCCCCTTCCTACTCTCCCCTTTCCCCCTTGGTGCTGCTGCAAGGTTTGCTTGGCTTATCGTCCCCTCTAAGTGTTCATTCAGGATCATTCCAGATCCAGGAGTCTCAAACGCTGTGGGCGCCAGCCAAACCTGAAGTCAACCTTGAGGAAGGTGAGGACCTCCCCCCACTCACTTGCAAAGTTCTGTATTGCATTGTTCATAGCATAGGAGGCCCATTCCATCGCTACTATCTCCCAAAATTTACGCAACCAGTCTTGGAACATGTGTACGTTTGTGCCTTTCCATCTTTGAGTGATGATTGTCATTGCTGCCAAAGTGAGCATCACCCTCGCTCTTTCCCTACCCCTTGGGCCACCTGTCGCTATTGCTGGCCTTAGACCTAATAGAGACCATTCCGGGGATATGCCTCCCTCTGACCCAAACGCTTGTTCCATCGCCTGTTTGATGTCTTCCCAGAACTTGGCTATTTTCGGGCATCCCCACCAGATATGTTCCGAAGTGCCCCTCTGACCACATCCCCTCCATCAAGTTCCCGATGACCCATGGTAAATCCTACGCAGACGAGCTGGAGTATAGTGCCACCCGTACAGTATCTTATACCAAGCTTCCCGGGTTGGCGAGGCTCTTGCCAGTTTGGGGATTTTCCTCCATAGCTTTTCCCACTCCGTCTTCTCTATTTCCCTGCCCAATATGCTTTCCCACCTTCCCATATATGCCCATTGTGGCCTCGGGGTAGCGTCATCCAGGATCTTATAAAGCTGCAAAATGAGGCCCTTCGAGCCATCATTGGTCATCAAGAATTTCTCAAAAGGGGTCGGCGGTCTAGTGGCCGCTTCCCTGTTCGTGGGGTGTATCTCAGCCTTTCGCCCTCCCCCAATGCAAAGTCCCTTTTACACTCTACAAAAGTGCTGATCTCCCCTCCTATGAACATGTCTCGCATCCACCGGCAGCCTCCCTCCCATCAGTTCCTGAATGCCCCTCCCTCCAGCCCGGGGGTAAAGTCTTTATTATTAAAGATAGGGGTGAATGGGGATGGATAGGTTGTGATTTCCTTGCGTTGGACCAGTCTGTCCCAGTTGTCCGCGACCAACTTGGTGATGGAGCTCAGATACATATGGCCTGGCCGATGGTGTCTGGGTAGCCACAGGACCTCCCCCAATGCATGCTGCGTGACCGCTCTGTCCATCATAACCCAGTGTTTTCCCTCCCCTTCCCGAACCCATTCCCTAATCACCCTTAGCTGTGCCGCCTCGTAATATTGACGGAAGTTGGGAAGTGCTAGTCCGCCGCCCCTCCTCGGAGTCATAAGCAGCTGCCTGCTGACCCTTGCCCTTTTCCCCTCCCATATAAACTCATTTGTTATCACCTGGAGTTCCTTAAAAAAGCTGGCCGGGACTGCCTGGGGGATAGCCTGGAAGAGGTAGAGCAACCTCGGGAGGGTGATCATTTTTATTGCCTCCAGCCTCCCCAGCCAAGAAATCCGGAGATTCTGCCACTTAAGGAGATCCTTTTTGATTCTTTGCAAAAGAGGGGGTTAGTTCGCCCCATACCACCCTTTAAGAGCCGGAGTGATTCTCACCCCCAGGTACGTGATTCCCCTCAGATGCCAGGCGAAGGGGGTTCACTCTCTTAATTCCTCCCTCTCCTCCCTTGCCAGCGTCAGGTCCATCAATTTGGACATATGCATATTAATGCGCAGGCCGGATGCTTCCCCAAAGTCCTCTAATAATAGCCTGCATTGCCTGCCTGACTCTATTATGGGGTTGGTCAGGGCGAGTAACATATTGTTCGCGAAGGCCGCCACTTTGTGCTGTCTCCCCCCAAACGGTATTCCCTGTATCCCTTCCGATTCCCGAATTGCCTGCAGGAGGGGCTCTAAGTAGATTGCATAAAGCAGGGGCGATAAGGGACAACCCTGCTTTGTACCCCGTTGGAGTTGGAACGATCTAGATAAGGTTCCGTTAACCACCACCCTAGCTCGAGGGCCCTCATAGTTCGCCTTGACCATCTGTAGATAAGTGCCTCCCAGCCCCATTTTTTCCATGACCTTGAAGAGGAAGGACCATTCCACCCGGTCAAACGCTTTTTCTGCATCTAAGGATAGAAGCGCTACCGGGGTACTAGTCTTTTCCATCTTTTCCACTAGGTGGGCCACCCTTCTGATATTATCCGCAGTCTGCCTCCCCTTCACAAATCCTGCCTGGTCCTGATGGATCAGGTCCGGGAGAAGCCCCTCAAGCCTATTCGCTAGGATTTTAGTGTATATTTTTGCGTCTGCATTAATAAGCGCTATTGGCTTATAGGAGGATCTCTCGAGAGGGTCCTTGCCCACCTTTAGAATCAGGGAAATCTAGGCTTCTTTCATAAATGAAGTGGTTTGCCCACTACCTTTAAAGGAGTTGAAGAGATAGGTCAACTGTGGTACCAGCACCCCGGCAAAGGTCTTGTAGAAAGACGCTGAGTACCCATCAGGGTCCGGGGCCTTTCCTGCGGGTAGCTTCCGGATAACTCCCCTCACATCCTCCTCCCTTATGTCTTGCTGAAGACTAAACTGGGCCTCCCTCTCAAGTTTGCACAAGTTAACGCCTTCCAGGAATTTCTCCTGGGCCTGGTCCCAGGGGTGCTGTGATGTATATAAGGTCTCGTAAAATTCAGCCATGGCTTCTGGAACGTCTTCTGTTCGAGTAACCCTATCCCCCATATCTGAGTTCAACACCGTGATTGTGTTCTTCGAGGCAGCTCCCCGAAGGAGGCGGGCCAGCAGGGCGTCGGCCTTGTTCCCCTTAGCATAGAATTTTTGCCGCACGAAGAGCAGGGCCCCCTCCACTTTTTTAGTACGGAGGACCCCCAGTTATCCCACCGCCCTCCTATGGTGCTTCTGATTAGACCTACTGGGATTCGCCGCCATCCTGCCTCTCGCCTCCTCGACCTCCGCCTCCAGCCGGACTCCAGGGCCTGTAGCTGTTTCTGTCTTTGTGCTTTGGCTGCTATGATTTCTCCTCTCATTGTAGCCTTAAATGCATCCCAGCTTATATCTTCGCCCGTGTCCCCTCTCTTGTTGCTATCAAAGACCTCTCTTATCTTGCCCTCTATCTCATCCCTTACCAAAGGATCTCTCAGCAAATATTCTGGATATTTCCAACCCCATAATCCCTTTCTCCTCACTCCCAGTTCCAGCTGCATTGACAGTATTTTGTGATCAGCTATTCCCATGGGCCCCACCTCTATCTCCAGGTTAGCCGAGACCCAGATATAGTCAATTCTAGATTGCGTCCCGTGGACTTCGGAAAGAAAGGTGTAACCCTCTGCGTCTCCTTTCAGTTCCCTCCAAACATCCCTCAACCCCATGCTCGCCACTTTATCCCTTAGTTCCGCAGAGACCACCGCCCCGATTCCTAGGTGCCCCTGATCTATCCTTAGCCTTGTCCAATGCAATATTTAGGTCGCCCATTATGATTATCTGGCCCCTTGCCCACTCACCTATTCTCCCCATGAGGTCGCGGAGGAAGGGGTCTTGCCCCGTGTTAGGCGCGTAAATAACCCCTATTGTGAACATCTCCTCTGCGATTTTGCCTCTCACCAGCACAAACCTACCCTCTTTATCTTTTAGGGTGTCCTCCATGCGGAAATTCACAGTGCCTCTGATGGCCAGCACCACACCCCCCCGCTTTCGTGGGACCAGACGCCTGAAATACCTAGTCAAACCCTCTCAGCTTCAAGCGGCGCTGATCCTTACGGAGCAGATGCGTTTCTTGCAGCCCCAGAAAGTCTGGTTTTCCACGCTTCGTGAATTGCTCCAGCTTTTTCCTTTTCAGCGGAGTGTTGAGGCCCCTGACGTTATGCGTTACCCATTTGAATTATGAGTAGACTCCTGCTCCCGCCTATCATGACCCTTCATCCAATCCTCACCTCCACCCGTTTGCACCCCTCCAGTTACCCTGGTCCGTGAACCACTTTTAACTCGCCCCTTGGGCAGCACCTGAGAATCCCCCCGCAATCCCCTTCCCCCCACCCCCCTCCCAACCCCTGATGACCTTAACACTAGGTCTTCCCGCCTCCCTCCCTCCCCCTCTAGGCTTCCTCGCTCTTAGAGATCCCATGATGTTTGCTCGTAGCTCCTTCTCTCCTCCTCCTCATCAGAAACAGCCTTTTTGTCCACCACCCCCTAAGACTCATCAGACGTCAAGTCAGTTCTCCTTGTCCCTGAGACTCTCCTCCTCTGCTGGCTCCATTTCCCCCCCTTGCCGGGGGGCTTCCGCCGTGCGGAAGCCCCCCTCTTCCCTCCTCTTCCCCTCGCCTACCATTGACCATTCCCATGGCCTGGATCGCACTCCACCTCCCGCCTCATACGAGCCACTCGGGCCCGCTGCACTCCGGCCCTCCTGCAAGTCCCGATCCAGGTCAATTTGGAGTATGTCCGCCCCCTCATGCATCGTGGTTATCCGCTTCTGAGAGCCGGCCCACTTGAAGACAAGCCCAAAAGGGAAGGTCCATTTATACCTGATCCCCTTTTGCTTAAGTTTCGAGGTGAGTGGGCCCCATTGTCGTCTTTTGAGCAGGGTGCTGCTGGCCAGGTCTTGGTACAACTCAATGCGTTGGTCGTTAAAGGTAATCGGCTCTTTTTGTCTGTCGGCCCTGAGAACTGCTTCTTTTTGAGCATATCTTGTGAATGTGGCTAATACGTCCCCCTGGACCTAGGGTTCTTGTTGAGGAATCCCACCCTGTGGACCCTGTCCAACTCGATCCGATCAGGTGAGGGCTCCCCCAGCAGCTCTGCATATATCCCTTGAACCGTCTCCTTCAGGACCCTGACTTGTATCGTCTCCGGCAGAAATTTCAGCCTGATGTTGATCCTTCGAGACCTGTTTTCCATGTCTCCCATTCTAATTTCCAAGTTCCGCGTTGCCGTGTCAAGCCTCTCGATTGCTTCACTGTTCTCCATAGCCTCCCTGCCTACCTCCTGCAGGCCTTTTTCCACTATGTCCGACTCTCCCCCAGCTGACTCACTTCCTGTTTGATTTCCACCATTGCCTGATTGGTGTCCGACCGCATTAGTTGAAATTGTTCTTGGAAGGTTTTCCCCAAGGACGCTTGAAGTGAGAGCAGCTCCCCGGGCAGATCCTGAAGTGAGATTGATCCAGACGCTTCCGAGGTCTCAGTATGCTCCTGCTCCATGCTTCCCCACTGTGTGGCCTTGCGTTCCTCAGCTGCATCTTTGCTTGCCCAGAGGGCTATAATGGGGCTGGGGGCCTCCCCCTGGGACTGTCCGCTTTTGTTCCCCTTGCTTTTATTTTTGGTTGCCATAGTTGCGGGACAAGGACCCTGTTTGCGCCTCCTCAAGAAGCTGTTACTGACCAGGCTAGGTCACAGCCCCCTATTACTGCAGTTCCTGGTACTCCTTTTGGGTTTGATGGAGGGGCGTCCTCTCAGTCAGCGGGGGTGCGTGAATCTGTGCTGTGCTCGCCCAACGTGAGTGGCCGGGCTCCTTATTATGCCGGGGGGAGCAGGTATCAGCCCTGAACACTCCAATGCCTTGGCGCGTAGCCAGGCTCCGTTTTATGCTGGGGGGTAGCAGGCGTTAGACCCGGGCACACCGGTGCCTCAGCATGTGGCCGGGGTCCGCGTTACATTGGGGTGGGGAGCAGATGTCAGTCTTGGATGCTCCAGCACCTCGGTGCAGAGCCGGGCTCCGTATTACCCCTGGGGGAGCGGGCGTCAGTCCCGGACACCCTGGCACCCAAACGATGCAGCGGTGGCGGGGCCCTCTGTGCCCAGAGAAGGGGGCCCTCCCTCTGCAACTCCACCGGACCCGAGGGGTTCCCCCTCCAAGCCCCCCCGGGGCCAATGCAATCCGGGCCCTGCTCCCCCACTGCTTGCTGTCTCTTGCTCCGGCTGCCTTTCCGCTGCTGGGCCTTTCCGCTGCTGAGCCCGCTCTCCTCGCTGCGGGCTCCCGCCTCCGTGCCTCCAGCCGCCGCCGAATCAGGCTGCTCCACAGTCTTGGAGAGGGTCCACTCCCGGCCCGATCCGGGGTCGGCGCCGCCCGATGCCCAACTGATGGGCGACGCCAAGATTTGGGGCCCCAGTCCCGCCGAGTCGCTCCCAAGGGCCGCCTCCTGCACTGGGGCGGGACGCCGATTCTCCTCCTCCTCCCGGTCGGGTCTGACCGCCGCAGCTCCCGGGGGGTGAGGAGTCACGCTGATCCCCTCACCCTCCTCCGACTCCTCACCTGTGGAACTGGAATCCGTGTTGTAGTGTACTGGCTCTCGGTACTGGTGTGTGGATGTCGAGAAAAACCTACCTCGATAGGAAGCCATAGCGGCCACCTGTGAGCTGTGGCCCCTGTGGAGATAGGCGAAAAAGGAAGGGAAATAGCCAGAGGCTGAATAAAACCCTATGCCAGTTCAATGCCCTTCTGGAGTGTTTGAATCGATGAGATAACCGGGTGGCAAGTATCCAGAAGAATATTCAGATCCGGTAAGCAGAAATCCCAGGCAGTCCAATGAATGACCCAACAATAAGTGGAAGCAGCAGGCAATGGACCAGGAGCAATGGAGACAAGATTGCAAATAAACGCAATAGGAGCCTTCCGAATGAGGAGTAACAGAGGAGAAAGGAAGCTAGAGGAGCAAGAGGGAAAGTGAAAGTAAAAGAGGAATAAGGAGAAAGAAACTCGCAGCCGCGAGAGAGAAGCGAACGGAAAATAAAGAGCAGAACAAAATTAGGAAGCGGGCAGAGCGAGGCACCCGAGGAGGAGAGGAGGAGAATGAGCAGAGAGAAAGTTCATACACTGGGTGTGAAACGGAGGAAAAGAGCGCTGAAACAATAGCTGGAGCAAGCAGAGAGCGTATCACAGATGTTGCAACGCACAGATAGCTGGGAGGACCGGAATTAAGTACTTGCCAGCTAGACGTGACCGCAACCGAAAACATGAAAAAACTAGACTGCCACCTGAGAAACAACATGCCGGTACATTAATGGCCGCCCCAACGGAAACGATGCCACTATTTCCATGCGCCCGTGCGCATGACAGTATGCCCCGTCTCAGGCCGATCCCCTCGGGCTTCCCAGGATGGGACTTATGAAATCTCTTGAGCAAAACGGCAGCATAAACATGAGATGAGGGTTACCATGTATCTACCGATCTGGGATACCCCTTCCAACCAATCAGGTATTCCAGCCTCCCATTGTGATATCTGGAGTCATAAATGCGAGACACCTCATACTCCTCTTCAGAGTCAGCCTTTAAGTGGTCATAGTTGGGGTTGGAGTGCCCATGAGAATGAAAGGAAAAGGTTTTGAGTAAGGAGGAATGAAAACCTGGGTGAATCCGCCTAAGATTAGGCGGCAACTTGAGTCTATAAGCCACAGGATTGATTTTAGAGATTATAGGGAAAGGCCCCAAGAACCGAGGAGATAGTTTAGATGGATGAGCCCATCTAGGAAGGAATTTGGTGGAGAGCCACACTTTGGGACCCACGCTCCAATCTGGTCCCTTCTGGCGATGAGTGTCTGCCTGTCGTTTGTAAGTCTGCGCTGTGTTTTCAAGACTAGAAACGTCTGTCAAATGCGCTTCTTTGATCTTATTGAGACTGGATTCAATTGCCGGCAGGTTGGTTTGTATTTTGCCACTGAAATGATGCTCCTGGGATGTAATCCATAGGTGCAATAGAACAGCTACATATCGATGGTGGTGTGTTTTGCGTTGTTATATGAAAATTCTGCAGTTGGAAGTAATGGTACCCAATTGTCTTGTTGTTGGTTACAATAGCAGCGAAGATATTGCTCCAAGGTGGCATTCACTCTCTCGGTCTGACCATTAGACTGCGAATAGAATCCTGATGAGAGGGCTCTTTCGATGACTAAATGTTGACACAGCGCCTTCCAGAATCTTGACGTGTACTGTGACCCTCAGTCCGAAATTATCTTATCCGGCACCCCGTGCAGGCGGAATACATCACAAAGGAAAACTCTGGACATCTCTTCAGTTTACGGAAGCTTGGGTGGGGGGGAAAAATGTGCCAATTTGGTATAAGTGTGTATCGTTACCATTATACAAGTGCATGAATTGAAAGGAAGCAATTCTACGATGAAATCCGTGGTGATGGTACCCCATGGACGAGTAGGAATAGGAGCTGGTTCTAAATGTCCAATAGGTTTGCCTGATTGATATTTGCTTTTTGCACACACCGGGCAACTCTTGACATAGGCTGTCACATCACGTCAGTAGTTGGGCCAGTAATAAGAACGTTGGATGAGGTCCATCGTTCCCGCCACCCCCCGGTGACCAGAAGCTGGGTGATCATGACCCCAAAGTAAAATTTTCTTTCGCAGATTTCCAGACGGAATATATAAAAGATTATCCTTAAACCAGAATCCGTCTTCTTCAACCAAACCTGAGGGCAAGGACGGGTGGACGTCTTGTTCCTGAGCTGTGGCTTGCCTTAATTGCTGTAGAAAGGTATTCACAGATGCAATCCGGAGATTATTGGGGAACATGCGCTCTGGAATAGGCACAAGCGAATCTTCAGTGGTTATCTTCCTGGACAATGCGTCTGCTAACACGTTTAAACTTCCAGGGTGATAAGTAATACAAAAATCATATTGCGCAAAAGAATGAGCCCATCTGGCCTGGTGCGAATTAACACACTCCATCGTTTCCAACACTTTTAGGTTGCGATGGTCTGTGCGAATCGTAAAGGGTTGGACACTTCCCTGGAGTAGATGCCGCTATTCTTCACAGGCTTGTTTCATCGCAAGTAGCTCCCTTTCCAGAACAGAATCATTTCTTTGACTGGGAGATAGAGTCTTGGAAAGATAAGCGATGGGGTGTTCAATTCCATTTACCTCTTGTAGTAGAACTGCTCCAATAGCTGCTTCTGAGGCGTCAGTTTCAATGATGAATGGTAGGGATTGATCAGGTTGTCTGAGAATAGGAGCTGAGCAGAATAGAGACTTGAGATGCTGAAAACTTCTTTCTGCCTCTTCTGTCCACAGGAATGGACCAGGGCTCTTCTTTAAGAGGGAAGTAATGGGAAGCACCTCTTCTGAGAATTTGGGGATAAATCTGCAATAAAAATGTGCTAATCCTAAAATCACTGAACTTCCTTCACAGATTTGGGAGATTGCCAGTCTAGGATTGCTGTGACTTTTCTCTTGTCCCTGGAGATACCTCCTTCGGACAGGACAAATCCAAAGTAAGGTATAGAAGTTACCCCTAATACACACTTTTCCAATTGGGCTAATAGATGGCTCTTTTGGAGGTGCCTGAGTACTTCTAAGACATGTTGAGTATGTTGAGTAGGATCTTTAGAAAATATCAAAATGTCATTGAGGTATATGATTACTGAGATGAACATTAAATCTGAAAACATTTGATCCATGAACCTCTGGAAGATGGCTGGCGCATTAACCAAACCAAATGGCATCACTCTGTACTCATAGAGGCCAAAAGGAGTGCGGAATGCAGTCTTCCATTCGTCTCTTTTGCGAATACGGAGCAAATGGTAGGCACTGCGAAGATCCAGTTTTGTAAACAATTTGGCCCCTTGTACTGCTTCCAAAATATCAGCAATAAGTGCCATTGGGCACCGGTCTCGAATGGTAACTTTATTTAAACCATGGAAGTCTATACACGACCTCAGTTCCATTGAATCCCGTTTGGGAATGAAGAAGAGAGAAGACCCGTCGGGGGATTTAGAGGGTTGGACAAGACCATTTTGTAGGTTGTTATCTAAATAGATTCTGAGAGCCTTCTTCTCTGTTTGGAAAAGGGAGAACATGCGTCCAAAGGGAACCAAAGCCTCTGGAATCAAGTCTATGGTGCAGTCCTCAGGTCTATGAGGCGGAAGTTCAAGAGGTTCTTGATCAGTAAAGACCTTTTCGAACTGGGCATATTCTGTCAGTAAGGAATGAATCCCTATGGTGGTGCTTGGGTTAGTGTTTGTAGCTAGCACCTTGACTAAACTGGGTGGAGAAATACAATGGTCCTTACAATTATCGGAAACAAAGGCTAACTGGTTCCGAGACCAGTCGATGTGAGCATTGTGTTTACGGAGCCATGTGATACCAAGAATGATAGGAAAATGTGCTGCTCGGATAATGTCAATGTGTGTTGAAATACTTTGAGTTGGAGTTCTTCCTTCAAATGTGTGATGAGACCAGACGACAATGGAGAACCATCTACTCCCTCTACCTTCTGGTTTTCGAATTTCTCCACCCGAGAAATACCCATCTGATACCAATAGGTATCAACAAAATTGCCCGCGGCTCCAAAGTCCAGTAACGGCAATGCTTCTATCCAATCAAGCTTTCCTTTGATATGTACCGTGATGACCATTAGCCGGGAATCTTCTGTTTCTGACTGAGTAGACGGTGAAACAGACAAAGAAACGTAGGGACTGGAAGTAAATTTAGCCCCTCAGAGGTTTGTCCCTTTTAGCTCTGAGGATTGCCATTTCCTGACCTGCGGGAAGAAGTTCCTCACAGTTGTTAATAGAATGTTTTTCTGAAGCACAATAGGCGCATAACCTCTTTCCTCTGCGGCGTCGTCGTTCCTCGGCTGAAAGAAGACCTCGAGTCATTCCTATTTGCATCGGTTCCTCTCGTTGCACGGAGGATGAGGGTGTCGGAGAGTGCGGTATGGGTCCACCCAAGGAAGGTCCGCCTCTGAATCTTCGGCATTCATTTCTTCTTTCTGCCAGACGATGTTCAATTTGGAGAACCGAAGAAAGTAAATCCGCAAAAGAGGAAGGTCTTGGTGTTCTGGCTAACTCGTCCTTGATCTCTTCTTTAAGACCTTGTCGAAAAATCACATATTGGGCTTGTTCAGGCCACCCCGCCTGAGATGCCAATATTTTGAAAACTGAAATATATGTCAACACATCCATTGAACCCTGGTGTGAGTCTAACAAATCCTCACAAGCTGAGAAATGGGAGCACAAAAGCCTTCATAATCTTGTAGCACAGGGTCTTCTCCCATAACCAAGGGCGTAGCCCAGGCTAAGGCATTATCAGTCACATTAGAGATGAGGAATCATACTCTGGCTTGTGGCAAATAAGATTGGTCTGTTAGTAAAGTAAACATCCAAAAATTCTCTCACCTTCCTTGAGGTTCCGTCAAATTTACCCGATGAAAGGGGCATTGGCGGTAGTTTGGGTGTAGTTTGAGTCTCTCGAAGAGTCACCAGTTGTTTGAGTACAACATTTTCTGCCTTTAGGGTTTGGATTTCTTGAGAAATCTGTTGAAGTACCTGATTTTCACTCTTCAAGGTTTGGACTTCTTGAAAAAGCGTATGGACAGCCCCTATGAGCTCTTGAACCTGTTCTGTTTTTTTTTTTTGGCATTGCAAACTGTCACAATACGGTTCATATTCTTCAGACCCACTACCCTCCTCCGACTCCTCACCCATGGAACTGGAATCTATCTTGTAGTGTATTGGCTCTCGGCACTGGCGTGTGGATGTCGAGAAAAACCTACCTCAATAGGAAGCCACAGCGGCCACCTCTGAGCTGTGGCCCCTGTGGCCCTTCCACAGAGATACCCCAAAAAGCAGGGGAAAAGCCACAGGCTGAAAAAACTCCGATGCCAGTTCAATGCCCTTCTGGAGTGTTTGAATCGATGAGATAACTGGATGGTAAGTATCCAGAAGAATATTCAGATCCGGTAAGCAGAAATCCCAGGCAGTCCAATGAATGACCCAACAATAAGTGGAAGCAGCAGGCAATGGACCAGGAGCAATGGAGACAAGATTGCAAATAAACGCAATAGGAGCCTTCCGAATGAGGAGTAACAAAGGAGAAAGGAAGCTTGAGGAGCAAGAGGGAAAGCGAAAGTAAGAGAGGAATAAGGAGAAAGAAGCTTGCAGCGGCGAGAGAGAAGCAAATGGAAAATAAAGAGCAGAACAAAATTAGGAGCAGGCGGAGCGAGGCACCTGAGGAGGAGAAGAGGAGAATGAGCAGAGAGAAAGTTCACACACCGGGTGTGAAATGGAGGAAAAGAGAACTGAAACAATAGCTGGAGCAAGCGGAGAGCGTATCCCAGACGTTGCAACGCACAGGTAGCTGGGAGGACCAGAAATAAGTACTTCACAGCTAGCCGTGGCCGAAACCGAAAACGTGAAAAGACTAGACCGCCACCTTAACCTGAGAAACAATGTGCCGGAACATTAATGGCTGCCCCAACGGAAACAATGCCACTGTTTCCATGCGCCCGTGCGCATGACAGCCTGTTGAAATGAATGACTCTTCTTGGGGGATCCAAAAGTATTTGCCTGCTTAAGAATATTTGTGGTCTCTTGTTGTTCTAAATAACCTAATCCTCTTACTAAATTTAACAGTATTCTAAATGCCAACAGTAAGATATTCATGTCCCCAGCACCCTAGCTATTGAAGTCACCTGAGGGTGTAGGTTGTGTCTGTGGGCCATCCCAAAAGGGTCTTTACTGATTTAGAAACTAAGAGTGTACAGTTTTGAAGTGTATTTGTGTGTTACTTTCATATTGCTCTCGTCTGAAGAAGGCTTATTCTAACTGATTGATAAATAAATGTATAATTGTTTATTCAAGAAGCCTTGGTGTAAGAGTTTATTTGAATACCTGTAACTGTACATCTCTGTGTAACTCCACTACACCTCACATTGAGCCCTCTTGAGATAAGCCTTGCTGCTCAACAGGCTACCAAAACTGTGTACTACAAGCTTATACCAAAGGGTGGGTTTTCTATACCTGTAGTCAGAGTTGTTTGTAGTGTTCCCAGAGGGTACTGCATACAACTTTTGTCTAACAAACAGGGAGGTGACATGGGAAAAAATGCAAATATAAACATTGATAGAGCACAGACACCCTAGCACATACCCCCCTGCCCTCTCCCGTGCTGCACTTGCACGTTCTGAATACTCACGAGGCATAGTAGGTTCGCACATCCCTTCTCCCACTGTATTTCTTGTATATTTTATTGTACTGCAATCCCATGTTCCCTCCCTGTTGTCCTGTGGGCGCTTTGAAACAAAATGTATTTGCTGTATGAGCGCTGAACAAGCAAACCATAAATAAATATATAATGTGTATAAAATGGCAGTAACTGGCCATACGAGAATGTGCCCCTGGCCTAGCTTAGCTCTGCTGGGTGTGCTCCTGTATTAGCATGACCCCAACAATGGCATATTAAGGTAGAACTTTATTCAAAATATGATGGTTTCTAAAATAGTCTTATGTCTGCTTTAGTACCTCTTCAGTATTTTATGATTTGTACACCTTTGCACTTTCTACACCTCTGCATCACTTCCAGCGTTGCCATCACGGATGAAGGTCATGATATGCTATTTCCTGTGAGTAAGTCAAAGATCATGTGACATCACTTTCTGTAATGTCATTGTTTGTGTGTTGTCACTTCCCCTGGCACGTTGGTGAAATAACGTCCCTGAAAATAAGAGCAGTGGCAATTACATATGTATGGTAGATAGCAAATATGGTGCTAAACATGACTCAGAGCTCCTTTCAGAGAGCCGTTCTGAGAGCCGTAGAGGAGTGTGTGTGAGGGAAAATAAAGTCAGCACCAAGCTCCATTAGGTAGGCGAGGCTGATGGTACTTCAATGATAAGGATAGACCTTGATTCGAACCTGCAGATCACAAACAGATCTCAACCTTGAGCGCTCAACCGTCTGAGTTATTTACCAACAATTATCTCTAAGGGGAGAGGAAAAGGGTATCGACAGGAAAAAGAATGGATCGACGGAGGGGCAGAGGGAGAGGGAATATTTTGAAGAATTGGCTCATTTTTCAGGGATTCGCGGAGCTTTCAAGACTCCCTCATCTATGGAAAAAAATGTTTTAGCAGCAGAATTCCATTTGTTTGCCTGGTCACTTTGTGATAAAGGGGGTTGCTAATGTCACACGCACCAATTTTCTTCAGGGCTGGGAGTCATTCTGAGACCCATCTCTGCCGCCTTGTCATCCGCTAGCGTGCTCTGTAATGGCAAAAAGCAATGATATAGTATGCAGTGATGTATAGTGAGGTTTTCCATGAGAAATCCAACCTCTGCACTGTCCTGTATCCAGGCACACTGTTGCTAATTTGCTCCCATTGTCCAGACGAACAATAAAAGGATGTCTGATAAGTATCTCGGGGCCTAAGATATCTTATTGTATTGTGTTGCCTTCAGATCGTTTACCGAGCCTGGGACTACCTGTGGCACCACCCCAAAGCCTCCAGTCACTGCCAGGACTGCACAATGCAGAACGCAGTCAAGCTTCCTTGCATTGACGGATATGCTTACTGGAATGCGGCAGACGAAAGCCTTGGAACCGTCATTGGATTGACACCATACTATCGCTGGCTGTGTGAAGTCATTTTTGCAAATATGTATGCTTGAGGGCTGAAAGTAGAGAGGAGAAAATACCGAAAAGCAGCCTCAGAATGAACGCTGTCTTTTGGCCAATAAGAAACCCACGTTTTCTTTCGCTTTTGGGAGCACAGAGGGCAAACATTGCACAGGGTGGTGCAGAGTAAGGTTGCTTTGTTACATTACTTTTCTGTGTTATTTTGTGCTGACTATCAAAAGGGAATATTGCAACTTTGGTGCTAAACGGCTCGGGTGGCTGTCTAGTCGACGCAAGAGCACATCCACTATCCAAAGAAAAACGAACCCATTAATAGTCAATAGTTTTGTGTAGGGAAAACTTTTTCCATGGTTCCACGTATTAACATACAATGCGGAGATACTCGCACAGTTTGGCAGGTAATTGGCATTATATTCCCATGCAGTCAAAGCATTTAGAAGACCCTGTCATGAGAGCATAGGTAGATATTGTCTTAACAGTCATGGTAATACCAATTTATAAAAGATATTATAAGAATATGCCAAAGCTCTAACATGGCATGGCGTGTAATGCCAATATGAACTGCAGTAAATTGACAATCATTTGACTCAATTGGTACAACTTTAGAGTACTTGTTTTAAGAACAAAGAGGTAGTTGGGATAAACACCTATAGGTGCCTAGGGGTTATCTACCAGAGAATAGGGACTCCCTCCTTGGGACTGGTGCATGTAGACAGTGTCAGGAAGGTTGAAGGGTACAGTGTTAGGGTTCTCATTGTGGGGATACTGGTTACTGGCACTCTACAAACTCTACTCTACAGGTAGTCTACAAACACAAAAGAGTCACAGAGCTATGGTGCCTATCGTGTCCCCTGAGGTACTTTAGGGGACAGGAGCAAGGATTCAGAGAGTAGCATATAGGACAGTGTATCAGAGGAAACACATACGCACGTGGAAGGAACACACAAGGAGCGACAGTGTAATTGCAACCGTTCTTTATTTCTTCATGCCAAGGACTGCCGTGAGTGGTACATTGCTATAATGCATGCACGAGGGACGCGCTGCGTGATTGGCCCAATGTCTGTCTGACAAGGCACAGCTCACATCTTGTTAACTGTGTCCTCTCCAGGACACAACATCTCCCTCCCCCGCACCCCTCAGGACAGAAATGTCACTCACCATTCCCCTGTCAGATTTCTACAATGAGGCGCCTAGGCCTCCGGATACATCGTGTCAGCCTCAGAGAGGGCTCTTTTGGTTCTTCTGTAGTTTCATTTCTTTGATCCCTTAAACGATCTGCTTCACCACTCTTTATCACAGATTTCTTCTTCTTTCTTTCTCTACATTTCTTTAAACGAGAAATGTTCAGAGTGATTATTTGTCCAGGAAAATAGGCCGTCACCTTTGTGCCCTTTACATGAGAAATGATCATGGGATTTGGATCAAATCGGGATTCTGACTTTCTTTCCTCTTTGTGAAATACGCGGACCTTGTTCCCTATTTGTACGGAGAAAGTCTTGGCATTTCTCAGTGCATCAGAATAGCGTTTCCAGCTCTGTTTCCTGTTTCTTTGCTAAGAGATCTCTCACTTCCTCATTGGGAGTTCATGAGACCTGGGGAAGCCTTGTCTTCACTCTTGTAGGGTAACTCCACAACAACCAGACATAGAAAAAATAACCCGCTAGACTAGGTGGTTTTTTGAGAAGAACAAGAGCTTTATTTTGTTTAAAAAAGAAAAATGGCGACAGTTTATTGCAAGTCCACTGCCACAGAGCTCTCCGCCTTCATCAAAGTGAGCATCACATAAGCCTATAAATCGTCATTCATGATTCATTCAATATACAGTGTTCATCCCCCACTCTCGTTGGCTACCGCCTATTTACATGCTAATAATCAAGCAATAAGCCCCGGGCAGGGGGGCATTACCACCTCAGGTAATGCCCCGCGCCCATAGTTACAGGCCCTTCCACTCCACAAGATATTAGAGATGACCACTCCGATACCAGGAGTCACAAATCCTGGCAACTTCAAATTCGACTTGTTGGTAGTCTGCAATCCATGGGGACGGAGCTCTTGGAATTCAAGAAAAGGCTGAATAAGGCTTCAACAGGTAAATGTGAAATGCTGGGTGGATTCTCTTTCAGGTCCGAGGTAAGTGCAGACGAAAGATAACTGGATTTATCCATTTGTCAATAGCAAAGGGCCTATAGTATCTGGGAGGGAGCTTGCTAGGACGAAGATGTCAAGGGAGGTACCTTGATGAGAGCCAGACCAAATCACTGACAGAATACAACGGGCAGTCCTTTCAATGATGGTCAGGAAAACAATTGACTCTCTTGCCTGGAACAGGTGTTCTTTAGCTGCCTTATGGTCGAGGTTCGTCTGGCGACCCATTCATCGATGACAGGAACATCAGTGGACTCCACGGAGGCCAAAGAAAAAAACGGAAGGATTGTACCGATAAGTACAGAAAAAGGGACTGGTCTTCAGAGGAATGGACAGCGTTGTTGTATGCAAACTATGCAACGGTTATGAGAAACCCAATTATCGCTAACTTGGGTGGAAGAAGAACAAAGTTAATGCTCAAGTGTCTGGTTGGTTTTCTCGGTTAAGCCATTGCTCTGTGGATGGAAACCAGAGGACAAGGCTCAGTCTATGCCGAGCAGTTCACAGTTAACCCAGAATCTGGACACATACTGGCTTCCGCAATCAGAAAAGATAGTAGAAGTTAGACCGTGGAGACAAAATATTTCCATCAGGAATACATTGGCCATTTCAGCCGCTGTAGGGAGTTTGGCTAACAGAGTGAAATGTGTCATCCGGGTGAATGAATTCACTGTAACCATAATTGTGGCACAACTCCAAGGGGGGAAGGTCAACAATTACGTCTGTGTTGATGGTTTTCCAAGATCTGCTGGGTAACTGAAGCTGATGCGACAAGCCAACAGGTTTGGGATGATTGTACTGAGCACACACAACACATGATTGTATATAGTTCTTAATGGAACGAGACATGGCTGGCCATCAAAATGTCTTTGTAATGTTTGTAAGGTGGCTGAAACACCCCGATGTCCAACAGGGAGACTGTTATGGCACAGATGGAGGACTGCTTCCCAAGTGGAATTAGAAGAGAGAAACTGGGAGCTGTCTCTAAAAAGGCCTTCCCTTTTATGCAGGGTCTATCAGTTGGACTGGGAGTAATTGCTGTGTCTCGATGGATGCGATCCAGGACTCTATCAACGTGATTAAGAAACACTGTCTCTTGAAAAAACCTAGGAAAAGAAATTGTTTGAAGTTGAATTAGATCTGTTTGACGGGCATCTGCAATCAGACTATGTTTACCAGTTATGTTCGTGATATGAAAACAAAACTGAGCAAACAAATAGGCCTATCGGGCCTGACTGCTGTTCCGACATTACAGTGATTGTAAAACCTGCAGGCTACGATGGTCCGTCCGGACCTAAACTGGGTGCACCATCCCTAGGAGATGTCGCCACTTGAGAAGGGCTTGTCTGATTGCCAGAAACCCTTTCTCAAGAACTGAATAGTGCCTTTCGCTGTCAGAGTTCTTGAGAGGTAGGTCACAGGACGTTCTTCAATGTCTTCTTGGTTTTGTTTAATAATGGCTCCAATAGCAGCATCTGATGCATAGGTTTCAACTATGAAAGGGATTCTGGTGTCGGGTTGACATTAAAGAGGTGCTTCTGTGAACTTTTTCTTTAAAAGAGTGAGGGCAACGTCATGTTTAGTTGACCAAACAAACTGAGTGTTCTTCTTTAACAGGTGTATGATAGGTTACACAATAGCCCAAAAATTAGGGATGAACTTCCTGTAAAAGTTAGCAAGTCCTAAGCAGGACTGAACTTGTTTAACAGAAGACATCTGTGGCTAGGAGGTGATGGCTGTAACCGTGCGAGGGTCTATGGAGACACCTGACTGGCAGATGACAAATCCTAGATAAGGGACGGAGGCTACATGAAATTGACACTTTGCCAGTTTGGCCACTAGATGGTTTCCTCAAAGGCGGGTTAGGACACTGGTGATGTGTACATGGTGTTCCTCTGGTGTGCGTGAGTATATCATTATGTCATCAAGATATACTATGACATACTGGAAAAGCATATCAGAGAAAACCCTGTCCATAAACTGTTGGAAACAGCAGGTGCGTTCACCAAGCCAAAATGCATTACGAGGTACTCATAATGGCAGAAGGGTTTCTGAAATGCTGTCTTCTACTCATCTCTGGGTGTTATTTGGATGAGGTGGAATGTTCCCTGTAGGTCCAATTTGGAAAACAATCCTGCTCTTTGAAGAACTTCAAGAATGTCTGTTCAAGGGCAATGGATATTTGTCCTTCTGTGTGTAAAGACTGGATGGGGGTATCTGTACTCCTGCTCCCTATATGGTAGAGTAAAAGCACAGAGCACCCCAGCCAAGGTTCTCTATTTGGTAGCTGTGGATGAGCAACCAAGACTTAAGCTCTCAGGAGGTGATGCAGGCTGGTTCATAAGTACAGCGTTGTCCCCAAGCAGCCACAAAGGAATGTCCACACTCTGTTAGTGAAAACACAGTTCTTTATATAAATAAGGCTATGATTATGTACACATACAGTAACACACTTTGTGCTCAGACAATTCTAAAAATGGGAAATATACACAGTCTCAATGTGGTACCCCAATTACTTATTAGAACCTCTTAAAATGCATCAACTGTATACAGTTTCAAATGGCATACAAATCAATTAATAAAGTGAACCAACAATAGACTTAGGAGGAAAACAAGTTGGTTAAACAATTGGCAGAATACTGGGCCCCTACCACTAGGCACAGTACTATATGAGGATCCCCCCACCTGGGCAACCTGTAAAATAAAGATATAACACAAGCCCAGTCCTTATATTGCTTACAAGAGTCTTATTTCCTTCTGTTACAGTTCTACCACCCCAATGTACCTGGTTTAGCAGAGTTTGACGTCAGGTCATCGATGGATCCTTCTTGAGTGACTCCCTTTAAGGCAGGAGCCACTGATCATCGAGATCCCTCGAAGAAAAGGGGAACAAAGGCGCTGAGGCAGCAGCTTTGGTCATGGCGGTGCTCATCGATGATTGGTCGGGGACATCCTGTGAAGATGAGGCGTGCAGTGAACCTCAATGACAATAGTTTTTTGCCGCAAAGAGTTACTGAAGAACTTTGGCCCAGCAAGGGCGTCGGGTCATCGGCCTCTTTGTGGTCTTCCTATGGTTGGAAACCCACCAGCGGATTCTCCTCGGCCGTCGACGACCTTGACTTTCTCCGGCAGGAAAAAAGTGGTCGACTGTGATGAGCAAGGGAGTTCTTGAATCAAAGTGTCTTAGGCAATGGAGCATTGTGGCTCCGGTTGAAGAGGTTACAGCGTTACCTCCGAATCTCTGTCGACGTTGATGGACGGAATGTCCGGGAGCTTCTCTTCGGTTACCTCGGCGATCCCTGTCTCCGGTTGACAGTCTTTTTGAAGGCTGACATCCAGGGCGCATCATTCAGGCATAGGCCATGGGTGGCCATCCATGCCTGAATGATGGTGTAGATTTCGGTCACACAACGTATGTCCATATCGTAGGTGCCTGTAAGGGGTAGGAGTATCTGGGTGTCATCTGCATAGTTGGTGTAGGTGACACCCAGGCGATCCAGCACATCGAATAATGGCTTTGTAAAAATGTTATACAAAGTGGGCAATATGCAAGAGCCATGGGGTACACTGCAGGTGATGGGTATGGGTTCAGCAGCTGCGGTGGGTGAGAAGACCCGCATGGTCATATTGTTTAGGAACAATTGTATCCATGTGATGGCAGACTTAGAGAAGTAGGTAGCAGTCGCCAGGTGCTCACATAATACCTTATGATTGACGAGGTCAAACGCTGCTGACAGATCCAGAAGGAGCAGGATAGCGAGTCTGCCTTCAATTAATTAAGACAATCAATTTGGCTTTTTAAGTCCCGTGTTGTGTCTGAAGCCGAATTGTCGAGATCCCAGGAGTTTGTTGGCTTCGAGGTAATCCTGGATTTGCAGATATGCAACCCTGTCCAAGATCTTTAACAGAAATGGAACCGTGGTGATGGGTCTATAGTTCATGAGGATGTTAGGGTTTAAAGTTTGTTTTTTGAGTAGTGCTAGTACCCAGAATTCCTTCAAATTACTGGGTACTATGCCTCTGGAGAATGATGCATTTATAAGTTTTTTGATGAATGGTGCCAGGCCGCATCCTTAATAATCTGAGCTCGGCAGCTGTCGCCATCGCAGTTAGACGTTTCAGGAAGGCTATGATTTTTTTGTGCTTCAGCTATAGATACATTTGAGAATTTGAAGCAAAGTGGCTGGGAGGAAGGTTGGTGGTATTGAGCTTCAGTGGGAGACAAGGTGGAAGCTTGGTTAGTAAGTAGTCTGCGTTTGTCCACTATTTTAGTTTGTAAACTAGCAATTTTATTTGAGAGGACATCGTGGATGTTCGTGCACCAAAGTTTGTCTTTTACGCAGGTGTCCGTAGGTGGGTTGGGTGTCTCTATTTCATGCAGAATGGTGAAGAGTTCTTTAGTTCTAGAACCTGCTTGATTTATTCTGTTATTATAGGTGTCACATTTAGTACGGATAATCTCTTTTTTTGTATTTGATGGAGACTAAGTTGTTTTTGTTCTCTGGTGAAGGTGTATGTTTCCAGAGAGTTTCTATTTTTCTTTTTTCTAAGTGGAGTGCTTTCAACTCGGGGGTAAATCATGAGTTCACATGAGCTCTTGGTTTCCCTCTGCGCAGTTTAAGAGGTGCTACTGAGTCAATAACTTTAAGCATGGTGGTGTTGTAAGCATCTACAAGGACGTTGGGGGTCATTAGAACTTGAAAGTGCACTAAGGGGGTGGGGTGAGGAGGGGCATGATTGCCTAAGCTGTAATATTACGTTTGGTAGGGCACGAAGGTACGATGGGAAATGTTTTATTATATGTTGTGTCTCTAGTGAGCTCAAACATAATAAGGTAATGGTCCGTCCATGTTTGGGGTATGATGTCGATTACTGATATGTTACAGTTTCAGTCTGCTACCCAGTCGAGGGTCCTTCCTTTCTCATGGGTAGGTTGGCTAATTTTTTTAATAAATCTGTGTTCAACCAATGTGTTAGCTAGAGAAGTTGCAGGGAGGTAATTTGGGTCATTGTGGCCTAGGTAGTGGTTGAAGAGCCAGGGAGAGAGGTTAGACCCCTGGGGACACCACAAGTAGAGAGAGGGATCGACAAGAGGAAATGCCCCAGTTGGACCAGATGATTTTGAAGTTGATTTACAATCATCTTCGGTGCGATTACCCAAGCAAGGGAAGTTGGGAATGATAAGGTAGCTTCCAGGCTATTCCAGAGGGAGAGACGGTGTCATAATATCACTGAAATAAAAACAGCCCTTTGCTAGCAACACTTGTGTGACACTCCTTTGTGATTTTTTTTATTTGTTTTAGAAAGGTTTCCATTTAATATCATTCCACCAGGGATAAAAGACAAAATAGTTCTGCAATTACTTTTTTGTAATCTCTGCCTATCTGTGTAGCGGCCTGCAGACTCATTAGCCAAGGTCAACCATCACCAGCTATGACCCTGAATCCCATTGCACCTATGCTTTCACAAACGTGTTTCCAGAAAATCAGACTGCCACTACCATAATGCACCATAAAAATGCCCGTAAAACCTGTCTGCATAATCTAGAAATTCTCTTGAACTCTGAATTGCATGTGCCTTGGTTGTATGATGAATGGAAGAAGACAGGCCCATTCCAAAGGACTGGAATATTGGAATGTGAAAGAAATTAATCTGCTTTGTTTCTATTCAGAAACGACTGGAGTTTGTCTCCCAAAGTCAATGCATCAGAGTTCCACTAACCATAGATGTGACTGCTTGTGTGAAGCCCAATCAAATATCTCCACTCTGGGTTTCTTTTCTGATAGCATTGCTTACAAGCTGCCATGCCATGGAACTCCCTGTTTGTGCATTAAGTTCTGAAACTTGTGTAGCTGAAACTCATTTGGAATTGCTCTATGATTTGGTTACCATTCTGCCCTGTGCCTTATATAATTTGCTGCCCCTGTGCTTGCTCCAATATCCATAGTTCTCCCTTGGAGGCTCAGTGCTTCTTCTTCTGCCTACTTCCAGTATATTTTCTTCTTTACTTTATATTGTTTCCCTTCAGCATCTAGTCTGTTTCTTATGCTGAGTTCCTGCAGCTCCCAATCCCTGCTTATTGTGCCCCGTCTTTACAGCATCCAGCCTCTTTATTAAGTCTGCTGTTTCCCTTAAGTCTCCTTTCCTTTTCCCTGTTACATTATTTCCTGCTTCTATAGTCTCAAACCATACCCTGTATAGTCAGACTGTTTATCATGCTTCTGTTTGTTCCTTTTGCAATTAATTCTAAGCCTGAGTCACATGACAATGCTTTTTATAGCTCGTGTGTTTACAATCCAGTTTTTCCAGCCTGCTTCAGTTACCTAGATTCAGTCCCTTGATACAGAATGTCAGTTACGTTGTCACAGTCACCTACTACAGTTCCTCCATACTAGTCCATTGCCACTGTTACCTCATTACCTGCTACAGATTTCTGGTGTTCCTGTCCCGAATTCTTTTTTCCCTAATGGCCTATAAGTGTCTGATAAATGTTCTATAGTGCCTTCACCTATGCCTTTATATATAGTTTTGTACAGAGATTGGCACCTATATCCTGAGAGGCAATCTCTGCCCCTTCGTCTCAGTTTACAGGTAGGTCATAGAGTATTTAATGTACAAGTTTGATCATTGCTCCCACAGAAGGCATCCACTATATTTTCCGGATATACCTACTTAGGTTTGCCCACTGTAAGTCTACTCCTCGTTTGGGCCTAAGGGTTCAGTCACAGAATACCACCCTTCCTTGTGGTTGCAAGACGAATATCTGTTAGCTTAACTTGCAAACAGACATTGAGCTTCCCTTATTTGTGTGGGTAGTCTCAAGTGGGAGGTGTGTACACCCCTAGAAGGATTCCACAGTTGTTGTGCAGTACATGGTTTCCATCCCTTCTTGGTCACCATCTAGACCTGCCTTTTCTCTGTTCCATTCTTCTTATTTACCTTTTTTGTACTTCCTTCTTTCTCACACCCTGCTGCATGTGCCACAGTATCTTGGCACTTCCCAAACCTAGCCACAGTGCCCCTTTGTACCTCCTAACTCATTCAGATTCGAAGCACTCTCTCTGGACATACTTCTTGATGTTCATGGTGCAATTTTTGCCAGTTTGCAGATGTTTCATGCAAAGATTGAATAGGATCGGAACTGTGCTAAAGAGCTGTAAAAGTCTACAACATCACTATTATTATTGTATTTATTGAGCACAGACCTTGCTTTGAGAAGCAACAGAGTGCTTTACAGAGGTAACAGATCTACAGTGGGGGAATAGCTATACAGGGTGGAGAAGAGCAGAGGGGCGGATGGCATCTAGCAAGAAAGGTGGCGTGCGGGCAAAGTGATGGCCTAGCTGTTGAGGAGGAACATGGTCACCAAACCCTCATGTTTCACTTACAAAGTGCACCTCACCTAGGACCTTTGTAACCATATAGACTGGTTCTTCATCTCAAAAATCAAGATGATCAAAGCAGGATTTACAATGCTTAGCAAGCTGTCCCACAACAACTTGTCCCTTTGTCGATTCCTCGTATTCAACCATATAAACCCTCCCTCGGGCTCTAGCATCCTGAAAGATATCTAAGATGCAGGCCTTTCTGCTTCTTCTAATGAATCATAGGGATTCAGCATAGGGGGCATGATTCATTAGAAGTACACAATGAACCAGATGTTGCCTGGTCTCCAAATGTTTTAATCTTGATACTGTCTGTCCAATTCATTTTAGTTCCTTTCCTTGTTTGTAAAGTATTTGTAGGGCTGCCTAGACCTAGGTTTTTTAGGCATGTGTTCTGCGTTAGTTTATTTATTTCACCTATTGTAATGTATTTAATTTGGCATCTAAATTAAAATGTTCCACTTTTTGTCCTTCCACTTGGTTCCAGATACTGTCACCATAAATGGAACACACCGCAAGAGGTGCTGAAAAGCTGCACTGCTTTGTCACGTGTGGCACAAATGATTGTCTTGTATAGGGAAATATTACACTGACAAAGCAAGTGTATGGTTCTGCCTCATGTAATTGACAGCATCTAACATAATATATGGAGAGTGCCTGTTGAGGCGCCAAAGTAATGCATTTCTTTATGCATTAACATTTCTCACAAGTTACTTGTTTCCATGATAGGAGACACATGATAAATGACAGTTGCCTCAGGTGAAAAATGTACAGAAAGCTAATGAAAACTGGTGCCAGTTGCAAACCAGGAAAACATTATTAATGTTGAAACTAACACTGGTATATGTAGTCACCTTTAATACTATAAATAATAAATGTTGGTATGTGTTTAAAATGAAGCACCACAGTGTGTTTTCATTTTTTTTGAAAGTGTTTAAATGGTAATGTGTTTCTTATTCAAGCTATGTTGAACACAAAGAAGTGGAGTTTAAAGAATATTAGATCATAATGGTTTACATTTTGTCAATACAATAGAAGTAAATAAGCCTTTCATGCACTTCACTTCCTCATTTTGCGAAAGGGTTGGCTTATGATCCCATGGGATTGGCCTGGGCCTTTCGAAGTAGAAAGATGGATGGTATTTTGTAAAGGAAATCAATGGGGCTCACACTGACAAAAGGCCATCTGGACTAGGTCCTTCCCACAGCAGCCTAGCTTAAGGATACATACTTAAAAAAACGGTTAACATTTGAATTGTATAGTGTGCTCACTGATGACCTTCAGGGCAGCCCACATGACAACACACACTGTTCTGCTTATGCCGAGCTTCAAAAAGATTTAATTGTATTTAATGTGGCACTTTTGATATTGCCTAAGACAATAAACTGATCGGATGGTTAGCCTAATGGATATTCTAATAATGGAGGCTCTGTTAGCGCATCATAGTTAATTATTAGCTGAGGACAGGCCTGGACATGTATGCGATTAATTAAATTTAAAGTACATAATGTCTTGCAGCTTGACATGTTAAAACAAAGAAAACAATTTTACTTATAAAAATACAACCAAACTAGTTGCAAACAAGCCAAAATGTGTGTTTTAAAGCGAGAGTCTCCTCTTTCATATACTAAATTGTGTATGATTGGCAATAATTAATAAAACTATTAACATTAACAAGTGTATGAATAAGTATACCACACATTCATGCCGCATACCCAAACTTTTGTGTAGGCCAGGGATTGCAGAAATCCATATTTCTTCGATGTGCAATGTTGCTACTAGAACATATAGCATACAATTGACTTTTCCTATACAATTATTGAGAGCAGATTGGCCCCCTGAACCTTTTCTTTTTACATGTAAAGAAATTAGAATCAACCAATAAAGATTGGGAGTTTGCTTTGTATAGAAGAGTCTGACTATGAGGCAAGCTATTGGAAAGATTTAATTACTCAAATGATGTGGTGACATAAGCATGGGCAATTTTACATTTTAAAATGCAGGAACACACAGGGAATAGGACTCTGACTCTGCAGGAAAGAAAGCACCTGTTCCAGAGAGTTCTGAACTGGGATTATATATTTGGAGATGACCATGCTTTGTCCATTAGAGAGTCGGAACCAAGTTAAACCTGAGACAGACTTGCTTTTCTGAAAAGGAGGAGGGGACCAGAAGAGGCCTGCAAGCTGAGAATTCCCTTGGAACAGCTGAGTGCATCTGCCGATGTCATGCCTTTAACAATTATTCAAAGTCATTATGAAAACCCCCTAAATGTGACTCACATTATATTTAAAGCCCAGCCAGTGAAATGTTACTGCATGTGGAAAACAGCCTTTAGTGTGCGCAGGGGCTGACAAATTATTATTTCCAGAAAGAAAATAGGATATTGCAGTTTGTTAGTGAATTAAATCCTTTTTCCATTGTACTTAAAGTGGAGGGACGTTACATTTACATAAATACAAAAGTGCTTTCTCTCTGATCTGTGGAAAAAAGGGAATATTTCCTGCTGACAGTGCAGCATGTGGTAAATATTTTAAATAAGAATAATCTTTTCAGTTTGCGCAGATTTAGTCAACATCGGGCTCTGGTTCGAATGCACCTCTTCACTATACCTAATGAAGAATTGCTTGATAGTGTCAGATCTGTATAAGCCATAGATACTTAAAAAGAATGTGTGAATTGAAAGGGAGTTTTTCCATCCTAATTCCATTCCCCTAGAAAAAAAACAGAACAACTGTCCTCACTGCCAATCCAGCAAAGTGTCACCTGGCCAAATCATCAGTTAAATACCCCTATTTCCAAGTAGGGAATGGATTGGTGTTTCCCCAAACCAGTAAGGTGGAGACGATTAGAAGTGCTCCGCAGCCCATCAAGATATTCAAGCTTTCCTGGGACTGGTGGAATATTACCGAAGATGTATCCTCAACCTATTGGATCTAGCAGCTCCATTAACAGACAAACTGACCAAGACTCACCCTAACCCTGTATAGTGACATCACAGATCCCAAATAGCCTTCAAAAGCTTGTACCCCTCCTCCCTCTGGACTTCTCCAAAGTCTTTTTGCAGGATACTGATTTATCCACAGTGGGGTTAGGGGAGGTCTAACTGGAGAAACCCATCCTATTAATTAGCAAGAAACACTTTCCCAGGAACAACTACTATTCTGAGGTGGAGTTAGATTGTCTGGCAATAAAATGGGATGTACACAGCCTACAATACCATCAAAATGGCAACCTATTTAGATGAATCACCGACCATGCTCCCTTGGTCTGGAGGGCCCACAACAAGGACACCAATCCTTGCATCCTCAGATAGCTGCTTGCCCTCCAGCCATCTTCCTACACGGTTGAGCATCAGGATTTCCTCTCCTGGTACCCCCAGGTGGTCATAGGCTCAGAGGAGAAAATGGACTTAGAAGAAAGTGTGGTCATATGTCATAGGGTCAGGTGCCTGACTGTGTTAAGAGGGAATCAGTACTCCTTCATCCTGGGATGGGAGGCCTACTAGGATTTTGTACTAGAGCCTGTACTATCCCATAGGCTGGGTATGGGATTTGGCAGGCCCCAGTCCCTTCTACGTGTGCCTGCATGACTGAAAAGAGTACCTCATTTTCTTGTCCCTTACCTATGCTGCAAATGATGGGCAGTCCCTTTCTGCTATTGCCCTTTAGGACTACATTCCCCAGAAGACCTGCTGGTGGAAAAGAGAGCAAGCAATCCAACCCGGAGAGACAGTGAGGAACTGTGGACCGAGGAGTATTTCTCACATCACTCTGTCTGCAACTCTTCCTGACCAAATACTCTCCCTCTAGACACCTATGTTCCTTTGGCACCAACTCCTTCTGTGTGAAGTGGTTTTCAGAACAGAGAGCAGCTGGTCGATGGCTTTCCTTCTTTGGAATAGCTTCCCCCTCCCTCTTTGTCTTGAACAGGACCTCCTTAAATTCTGGAAAAGCCTCAAGACCATCCTCTTTATTTCTTCCTTCCCCCTCCCTCTACTCTGCTAATCGCACAGTAGCTTGACTGGTGTATATGGCCATTATGCATCTTCGGGGCCCTGACCTGCCACATCTTGTCATCCCAGCTGCTTTCTATCCTCTGCACACGCCTTCATATTTTACTTGTATTATGTATTGTTCTTGTAAGGTAGTACACGGCCTGCAGCCGTGTAGTTATGGTTAAGATGCTCAACTCATAGGAAGAGCAATTCTTAGGCGGCTTATACCTTTTGCACCTTTTGACAAATCCTCACCAACCTTTGCTAGAGATGTTTATGGCCAACGCTGAATGGGTATGCAAGATTTGGTGTGGGTTTGTCAAGGGGGCAGAGTTATAAGGGGGGGTCCCAAAACTTTTGAAGTGGTCATAGACATAATGGAAAATACTTTTTGCTCATGCCTGCAGCCCAAACTGCTGGGTGGATTTGCACCAAACTTATGCGAGGAGCAGTGGCTTGGTCTCGAATCCGTGCTTTGCAAATTTGGTGTAAATCCATCCAGTATTTTATTTTTAAATGGCCAAAACGTTAGTAAGAAATTAGTGATATCTGCATCTGTTCCACAAACTCACTTCCTGAGTCGGTGGCACCTCTGGACCAATGAAAGAGCTGTGTGATGTTTGGAGACATGATGTTTGGAGACATCGTATGTGCCCGGTGATTGGTCAATTAAAAATGTGAGGTGCATCAAAACTTTTTAAACGGCCGCAATTTTGGATTCCCCCATGGTCTGCTAACATCGTGGTAAACGTATATTATAAAAGGATATACGTGAAAATGTCAAAGGTAAAAGTCTGCAGGAGTTAATTTACCGGCATTTCCCATTTGACATTTTCACGTTGGGCTGTCTCCCTGACTAATCCTCACTAATTCAAAGACCACCTTACTCCCTCTACTTACCTTATGGCAGCACACTTTATTGTGTGCCGCCGACTCCCCTGTCTCCTTGCAACGCCAGTTCCTTCCACTTATGTGGATGCGAACCAGCGTCGCATGGTCTTTTTTTTTCTTTTTGGAAATCTTTTTATTTATCACAGAGCGGGGGACACTCCTGCATTCCCCAATCACATTACATTGAACAAGGGTGCAGGGGACACACCTGCATCCCCCGCTACCCTTGTTAGCTGTAATGTGAACATATGGCACAATTGTTCAGCTATTTCAGCTGTATGTAATTTCCGTACTGCCAAAATGCGAAAAGTTATGCCATACATTCTTTGCCATTTTCTACTGATTCAATTAAAAAACACAATATTACACTTGTCAAATTAATTAAACAATCTCTGGGGAGGATGGGCTATGCCCATAAAAAGCCAAAAATCACACATTTGTCCTTCTCCAAAGTCCTTGAACATGTTCAGGGATATTGCTGGGATGTTCACAGACTTTACAAAAGTTCGAGGACATTCATGCATATTTGTGCATTATAGCGTAATTTTTGGATGGCTTATCTTTGGTGACACTCAATGAAACTGCATATAATTGTGCAATAATATTTTCGATCCAACCCCAAAAGGTTCTGCAAAGATTGGTGCTGTATCACCAAGAGAGGGCAAAATTAGAGCAGGGGTCCATACTATATCATAGGCTTGTATATTTGGTGCTGTTTGACGAATGTGCACAAAAGATTGCAAAAAGATTATAGATTGTGCAAAGTTTGAATGGATTTTTTTCAAGTGGGGGCTCTAGGAAGAAGGGCTCTGAATTTCAACAACAATTAAAACAGATCCCATTTGTCAACAGGGGTTTAAGATTCAGGCGTGAGGTTCTGGGCTGAATCTAGTGTATGTCAGTATTGTAAATGCGCAATGCACATACTAGCTAAAATCGGGGGTTTACATTTGGCACCACTGATGTCATCATTTTGCACAACACCACAGTTATGGACTGAGTCACAATGAAACATAAAGACTAACAATTACTAAGCCCTAACTCCTAACCAGTAACATAACCCTGTACTAATATTCAAGGCAGATCAGGCCATGACTTTTGGGTGCAAACATTTGGTGCAAATTTAATAAACTGAATGTGAAGACAAACACAGGCTGTGCAAGGTTAAACAGAAAAGCAAGAAAAAGAAACATGAAGAATTTGATTTGTTTTGTGGGTAATACTTGACAGGTTGAAGATGTGGAATGTGGTAAGCCACGTAGTTCAAAGTAGCCCATTGTTCTGTTTTCCTGTTCTGAAAATGAGCAGAGTAATGTAACTTTTTTCATCCATTTGCTGGCTTTCTAAAAGCCAGGCTTATCACATGTTTTATAGAACCTTCTAGTGAGTTGCTTTATCAAAGGACAGTGGTTCTGATGGACACATGACATCACTTTTAGAGGGAGGCAGTATTTTATTACATTTTATGTAGGCAAACATACTTTCTTGGGAGATGACTGACAGAGGGTTTAAAAAGAGCTGTCAGTCGGAAGGCACTCCCTCTGGTCTCTGATTCTGTCCCTAGGGCATTCACAGGCTGGCACAGAAGACTTGGCTGATATCCTCCTATGACGAGTGTCAAGAAAACCAAATAGTTTCCTCTGTCCGGACAGCTGGGTTAGAGTACCGTTTTGCAGTCCGAGGGCACAGAATCAAGCATTATTGTTTGTGAGTTCTAGTGAAATTGAGGTGTGTTGATTTCCATTACAAGTGCATTCTATAGACAGTTGAAGCCTGAAAGTTATGGTCATGCTTATAAACGTAGGCATTCCATGTTAAAAGTGTCAAACATAGCTTAAGTCGTTAAACTGCAAAAGACAGATACCATGTTCCAAGGTCTTTTGATGATAATTGAATTGAATTGCTAAAAAAGGGATATTTGGAGCCCGTTATGAGAAAAGGGTCTCTACCACGTAGGAAGTTTCTAATTAAATGTAAGTATGGTTTTGTTTATTTTGTTTTGAATTACAAGAGACGTTCTGCAAAATAGCTTTGTGCTTTGCATATATTGTACCTCTTTACAAATTCAAATTTCTTATAAAGCATAAAAAGAAAGAAACAAGTTAGCCTCAGTCTAATTATTATGTGTTCCAGTTCCTCGTGTTAGTATACAGGCTGATGTAAAGCAAGTGGTAAACTCATTTTACCACAGACGGTATCCTCATATTACCACTTGTGGCAAAACACATGAAGTTGGTTACTTTGAATTGGGTCCATCTCAGGTGCTGACTACATAGATGACAGTAGTCAGATGACCTGATACGTGTGTGCTAGTTTACCTCCAAAATGCGACTGTAGCAAAAATACTGCAGGGTGATATTATTTTTTATTTAATGTGCTATAGTATAAACTTTACACATCAATAATATAATATTAACAAACAAACTTCATAGAAAACCAGATAGATAGAATAAAACATAAAAAAGAGCTATATATACAATAGTATCAAAAACATTTTAGTGCATTCTGCCATACACATTACTAAATTAAAATAAATTAACCATGACCTATTGCACAATTAATTTCTTTTCTACTATTAGCCAAACCCTATATAGGCTTAAATACAAAGATCTACTTTGAGTGTTCAGACACTGTAGCCAAAATGAACCTGTTGTAATGGTATTCATGTGGTGTACAAATTTGCCTAGGTGTCGCATATAAGTGGACCCTAATGGTGTGCATTCAGTTAGAAGATGTTTGAGTTTTAATCATCATTTCGTTAAGGCAGATTCGGCAATGCCTCTCGGCCTTCGGAATCCTGGTTCTACAACCCATCACTAAGAGCAGAGGGAGACAGTTCAAACAGAGTAAAAGTCTGAAACTTTGTAGTTACTTGGAGGGACAAATAATTAGATATAGCTGGGATTTCATATAGAGATAAAGTGTCTTGGTTACAAAGCCATAGATCCTCAATTTTTTTAAGTGGGTAACATTCCCCCCCCCACACCCTGGTCCTAAAGGTCAGTTTTCATGCTTAGCTCTTTTTTTAAATTGTGGAAACCCAGAAAAAAATTTCGACACCAGCCCACTCCTTCAAGGCACCCGTCCATGCTTGGCTCGTACTTTAATTTTCCTTCTTGTGTGCAAGCTTCCAGGCCGATGTTAAGCATAAAATGCGTATCCGGGCTAGTCTTTGTCTGAATATGTATCATCGAGCTCGACCTAAGGACCGTTGCTTTCAACGAGAGCAGCCCAAGCTCCAATCTCACAATTGCCATGGGACTACCTGGTGGCAGCCGCAGTTGCTTACCCCAGTACTTTCCCTCGATTTACTGCAGACAAAATTAGGAGTTAGAGCGTACCAGGTCTCGTTTTGGTTTACTATTTATGGTCCCAATATAGGAATATCAGGCAGTCATGTGCGTATGCTCACCACTATACCATGAAATACCACCAACAAGCTCACCAAAAATACTGCTAAATACCTCTAACAGGGCTAAGCTAAATGACTATTTTGTGTACGTACATTTTGACACTTTTCAGAATTTGCAGCAAACTCTTGCAAGGACCATTGGCAAGGATCCAAAAGCATGGTTTTGTAAATGTGTCTGTGTTTTATTTTTTGAAAAGTTTCATAATGTAGGTACACAAATTAGTGATATACCTTTGGTGACTGAGGTATAACTTGTGGCTATGGCAATGAGGAACCGGCAATGGGGTTTAAGTGGGCATGACCACCAGGGACTGGCTATGTGGTCAAGCGTTTCGAAGTCGGGATAGGTTTGAATTGGGATAAGAAATTCTGCTTGTGGCTACAGCCCGAAGTTCAAACATGTGTGAGGAGCATCAGCAAGGACCTCAAAGCATGGTTGTGCACATATGACATGTTTTATTTTTTCTGAAGTGTGGAGTGGTGGTGTGAAGTTGGGGTTTGGTGATGTGTAATGGTGATGTGGTGTTAAGTGATGGTGTGGAGTGATGGCATGGTGGTGTGGAATGTTGAGTGGTGGGTGGGAGTGAGTGAACGGGTAGAGTGACGGAATGGAGTTGTGTGGTGTGCTGGAATGGAGTGGTGGCGTGTTATGTGAAGGAGTATTTTGGAGGAGTGATGTCATGTTGTGGTGGGATGGAGAGGTGAGGCCAAGTGGTGGAGTGGCATGGGTGGAGTTGTGTGGTGGAATGGTCTGGTGTGGTTTGGAATCATGTAATGGAGCAGTGGCATAAAGTGAGGGTATGGTATTGCAGTGTGGGATTCGGTTGAGTGGTGTAATGGTATGGGGTTGTCCAATGGATTGGAGTGTTAGAGTGTTGGAGTGGGGTGGTAGAGTGGTGGAGTTGTGTGGTGAAGTAGAGTGGTGAAGTGGGGTGATAGAGTGGCATGGTGGGGTTGTGGTGTGGGGTTGATTCATGTGGTGGTATGGAGTCATGGCATAAAGTGTGGTGTCATGGATTGATCATGGTGTGGTGGTGAGGAATGTTGGTGTGATGGTGTGGATGTCTAGGGGTGTGATGGTGTCATGGAGCAGTGGTTTGGTGATGTGGAGTGGTAGTGTGATGGCATGCAAGGGAGTCATGAAACTGAGTGGTGCATAGGTGTGGTGAAGTGGGAATGTAGAATGCCAATGTTGACTGCTTCTGGTATGTTAAAGTTTTTGATACCATGCACTTTCACCACCTGCGTGGACCCTTGACTCACTGGCAAATCTGTAAAGCAAGAGGGTAAGTTGTGAGTGGGGAGTGTGAGAAACCTGAAGGTGTCTCCCTAACTAATCCCTGGGGATCTGTCATTCAGATGGTCAGGAGACGGCCATCGCTATTGGATCCATTTCCGGGTGTGGCCAGTGAGGGAAGATCACCTGGATGGGGGTTCTCGGGGACTGGGACACCGACGGGTGAGAAGCAGTAACCCCTCTCTTTCAACACCTTTTCCCCATCCTACCACATAGGACATTCAAAACCACTGCCTCCTCCCCTTTTTACAACACAAACACGTTTGCACGACACACCAGAGAATGGACTAACACCAGAGCTGTTTACCTGACATGTCCCAATACAAGGGTCAGGCAAAGTCAGGCAATTGAGCAAAATTACACACACCTGGTGGCCCTTTTCCTTCCCCACAGGGATAAAAGGTGGAGCAAGAGAGCACAGTGCGAGCAAGGCAGCCCGCACGATGAGACAGCTATCCAGACCCGGCAGTTCAAAAGGAGGCGAAAAGCAGAGAATATCGAGAGACTGATGAGGAAAGACACAACCTTGCCAAAACCTAGCAAACCCTCCACTGAATGAATTGTAAGGCCGAGGACAATATCCCAAGTGTGCTGCAGCAGATGTCAATGATGCACAGTATATCGACGCAGATAAGCCAGAGCGAGGGAGACTCCTTCTTCCGTGGTACCGGCCTTGACTCTAGTAAAGAGGAATGCCAAGCGGTTCATCAGAAGGGATGTCCCTTTTTCTTCTTAAAGCTTGGATTACTTTACCGAAGAGAAACTGCCCCAGAAGGTTTTATAAAGACCCAGCTAGTAATACCTAAAAGCCACTAAAAGGTTATGCTAGAGATCACACATTCCCATCTCACAGGAGAGCATTTGGCACACATTAAAACCCAGGCACATAGAAGTGGAACGTTTTACTGGCAAGGTATCTACGCCAATATAAAAACGTTTATACAAAACTGCAAAATATGTCAGAAGACCAGCCCACACATCCCAGTACCTGCACCTCTGAAATTCTGCCGATCATAGAAGTCCCATTTTCTAGAATTGGTATGGACATAATAGGACCTCTAGAAACATCCAAATTGGGCAACAAGTATGTCCTGGTGATCGTAGATCATGCAACCCGATACCCAGTGGCATTCCCGATGCAAAATAATACCACTCAACAGATCCTAAAACATCTTCTACTGTATTTCTCTAGGGTCGGTTTTTTCAAAGAAATACGAACAGATCGAATTTTATGAGTAAGCTTATGGCTGAAGTCAAAGAGCTACTCCACATTACCATCTTACGGACTTCGGTGTACCATCCTTAAACCGATGGCCTATTAGAAAGATTCAATAATACTCTGAAACTAATTCTACGGAAATTAATAGACAAGGACAGGAAAGACTGGGATCAAATGATCCCATGGGCGCTATTTGCTGTGAGAAAACCCCCCCAAGTTTCCATGGGTTACTCTCCCTTTGAGCTACTCTATGGAAGAGAACCGAGAGATGTCCTGGACATGCCTCAGGAAACCTGGGAGGAACGAGAGGAGGCTCCCATTCCAATATCACAAACTGCCACTAGAATCAGACAACACATACAGTTGGTTTGGGACTTAATTTGTACTCGCATGGGAAAGGCCCAGAGCCAACAGAAAGCTAATTATGGTAAAAAAAGTAAATTTAAGATCCTTTTCTGTTGGACAGAATGTATTAGTCCTCTTACCCACCTTGGAGAACAAACTTTGGAAGTGGCAGCGACCTTACGAGTTAATGGGACCAACAGGAACATGCACTTATAAAATATCCTAACCAGACCGAAAACAGAAAGTCCACTTATATCATTTCAACCTCTTAACAGTGGAAGGAGAACCCGTCAGCCACCTATGCCAAAGTACTAGCATGCCTGGTTCCGGATGATATAGAGGACTTAATCCTTCCGAGTTATCGATTCAACAATGAGAAGATCTAAAAGATGCAGTGGTCTCATTCCATGTATTCTCAGAAAAACCAGGAAGAGTTAAAAGGTACATACCATTATATATGAACCCCTAAAGGCAAAGTGATTCATCTAAAACCCTATCATCTGCCAGAGGCAAGGAAACAAATAATGATCGAGGAAGTCAACAAAATGTTGAAGGCCAAAATCATTGAGCCTTCCTCAAATGCATGCTCCTCTTCTATCGTGTTGGTCACTAACCCTGACTGCTCCTGGAGATTCTGCATAGACTTCCGTCAAGTGAATGCCATATCTGCTTTTGATGCCTATCCCATGCCACACATCGATGACTTCATTGATAAACTCGGAACAGCCACCTATCTTTTCACCCTAGATTTAACTAAGGGGTACTGGCAAGTCACTGTATATGGGCCAGATAAGGAAAAAACAGTGTTTTCAAAGGCTTTGGGATTATTCGACTTAAACATCCTCCTCTTTGGCCTACACTGTGCATCATCTACGTTCCAACGTCTCATGGATAACATCCTGCAACCCTATTCTGATTTCTGTGGAGCTTACATTGATGCTATTGTCATTTATAGTAAGAAATGGGAGGACCACCTCTTCCATCTTCATACCATCATGAAAGTCCTCAAGAATGTTGGCCTAATTGCTAATCCAGCTAAATACAGATTGGCCTAGTTTAACAAATGGTGCACCCACTTAAGGCTTTTCCCCCTTCTTACGACATGAGGTGCTTCAGCCCTTCCCTCTGTTGATTTTAATCCTCTACTTGGCATAGCCTTAACCCATATACTACTGGTCTTGATGAGATAAGGTCGCCGATAAAGGGGACTCCCAATTCCAATTTTGCAGAACAGGAGGGAGCAACCGGGGGCAAAGACAGCAATTTTTTTTCTTTAAAGAACTTTGACAGTTCCAGAGCCCTCATGTTCCCTTGTCCCCAAAGTTCAGCAGCATGTATTAAAGCTGGCATGGGTTGGCCTCTATGGAGCAATGAGGCAGGGGAAACTGCCTGGCTTCCCAATTTGCAGAACATAGATTTTACTGCTCCACAATTTTAATTCATTTTAAGGTTATTCCTCTCAGTCTGCTCTCCCTAATCAACATCTTCTTGGAAACAAATTCCTAGGTAGTCAAAGCTATGGACCTGCTCAAGAGGAACATTGTCCACTACTAATTAGAGGGAAAATGGTTTTGAATGTTTAGACGAAATACCATTGTCTTTGTTTTTTCTGTAAGGTTACCAAACAGAGTTCTTTACATTTACATTAATAAATTCTTAAAGAATTCCTCAAGCCCTGAGGTGTGGTTACCAATAACGAACCGTCATCTGCATAAAATGATGTTTGGTACTTTGTTGCTCCCACTTTAGGGCAGTCCTGCCAGTCGGACACAATAGCCTCAAGCATCTCCTGTACGTATAAACAAAAAAAGCAAGGGGGCCACCAGGCAGCCCTGTCTGACTTCCTTGCTAACTGAGAACTCAGATGTCACTTCGCCTCCCAAACCATACCTTACCTGTGCTGAGTTCTTGCCGTATACTTTGCATATTAGTGCAACTAAATGACTTGGACTCTTTCTCTTAAGCAGAATCTCATGCAGGATGTCCCTCGATACACTATTGAAAGCAGTTCTAAGATCTAAAAATACTGCATACAGCTTCACCCTTGGGAGATTGATATATTTCTGCAGGGGAAGGGACAAGGTGAAACATTGGTCCACTGTTCCCCGTTCCGCTTGAAATCCTGCCTGAAAAGGAGAGATTACCTGTCTGTCATCTGCCCACTCCTGTAGCCTATTCAAGATGACCTTACCACATACCTTTCCTGCGGAGTCCATTACAGATATAGGACGATAGTTTTCCGGAAGGTCCCTTCCCCCCCTTTTTATATAATGGGACCAAAATAGGACTTTGCCATGATGATGGAATAGTTCCTGTCTTAATTATTGCATTAAAAATTGCGTAGAGGACCTTGGACCAAATCTCGGGATCGTCCTTAAATAAGTCAGCGCGAACCAAATCTGGGCCTGTGGTCTTCCCCATTTTCTGCTTACCGATTACCTCCATGACCTCCTTCAGACTATTGGTGACCCAACTAATGTCTGCGGGAAGCTGTTGCATAACCGCTTTATCAGCGGTAGCATCACAGCCCTGATTAATATGCAGAGTACTAAACTGCGACCACAAATCACTCCCAGAAATATTGCAAATGGAGATCTCATCGGCTTTGTTTGCCTCTCCTGCTACTAATTTCCAAAAGGTCACCCCATCTTTAGCTCTACTAGCCTCATAGTTTACCGCATTAGATGGTTGCAAATTCCCTATTTTTCTTAACTATAAGCTTCTTTAGCACTGTCTTGGTGCTAATAATTGGGCTCTATTCACGGGGGCATTTTCCCTTGGTATAGTCAACAATATTTCCCTTGGCCTTGCGGTACTCGGTGTCATACCACCTCTTCTTTCTGACAAGGGGTTACCGAACAGGAAAAAAAAGGTTCTAGCTTAGGTTTCATTTTTCTTCATATTCGGCTTGGGTAGATAGGCCACAATCCTGATTCTAACAAATAGCGTTGATACTTGTGCCCGCTATTTTGTACAGATTATTTTTCTTATCCTCCTCAATCACTTTTGACCACCTTTACTACTTTCCGGGCATTACCGGCGACCACAATCCCCTGGGATCTTTTCTCCAATATCCCACCAAATCTGCAGTTGTTAGTCATAAAAGGTTTTAGGTCCAATATGGTATGGTCGCTGCCCACTCTAGATTTTACCTCAAAGTTCTGGATTTATGACAAGTCTTTGCCTGTTATGAGTACATAAGCGATCCAAGATTGGCCTTTAGAGCCATTAAATGTGTTTTTGCTGGTTGGTCATTAGGAAACCTGCTGTTACAGGCCCTCAAGTTCAGATCATGCAGGATCAGAACTGTCTCTACAGCATGGATATGTGTTCTTTTTGGGGTGTCAGCCTTAAGTGCTGGCAGACCTCAGGCCTGGTCTTGTTCCTCCCATATCCCTTCTATCAGCTACAGGGGCTCAAGTTGCAAGTTTAGATCACCAACAACCAATAGAATTGACACTTTCTGCCTTGGCCTGGAGCAACTATCTTCCAACCTCTGCAGACGTTTCACTCTATCCAAGCCACTGGTCCTAAGAGGTCTGTTATAAATGTTATATACTGACAGGCTCACGCCGTTATTTGTTCTAATAAAAAGGTGTTGAAGATCTGGTGATCCAGTGTCATTAACTTTCACTGCCCAGTCTAAGGTGTTGTCAATCCAAATGAATAGACCACCGAATGGTCTACCCTTCTGTCTCTTTTTGACCGCAATAGAATTCGACTGATAACCCTGTACAAAAGGTGTTGTAAGGGCCCATAATTCCTGGAAAATCAATATTTAGAAGTCTTTGATATAAATTAACCAATCTGGGTCATCAATATATCTGGCTGTAGGAACTGAAACAATATTATGCCTCCTATCGTAACAATTGTATGTGTATTGGCCTACGCCAAGTTGTCTAAACATCATGTGCGAACAAACTCCACGGCAAGGTCTTGACCTTAGAGAAAGTAATATAAGTCGCCATCTTGGATTAAGCCGCCATTTTAGGTTCTCTTGTTATATGGAAGTCACCCTGAACATCAAAATGGAGGCTGAATGACATTCTGAGCAAGATTCTGGCCGTTGTGACCTCCGTACACATGAATATTTAATATGCCTGCAGGCCACTTGTCGGGGTCGCGAACTGAGACCTTGTCCTACCGTTGACATATATGTAAATGTACAACTACATCAGTGAAACTAATCAAAATGCATATATTACAGGATTGACCTGGCAAGGGACCCATAGGCCCGGCTCACAGAATGGTTAACCCGCGAGAGGGTTGGCCAAGGGCTGGACAAACAGTATAAAAGACCTGAGTATTCCAATGTGCGGTCTCTCTCACAAACGCATTGAACTCTCGTTGAAGTTCGTTATGTTACTCTGAGAGCCGAATAGCTATCCGTTTGTCAATTGACTTGGTAACTGTTGTAGCTTTTAAATAAAGCACTTGTTTGTTCTTTGTAACCTGTGTTGGTGTGTTTCTTTTTGGGCTTCCCGGCCTCATATTATTTCTCTGTTTCCACAGTTGGCGCCCGAACAGGGACCCTCAAGATTGATGCCGGATCATTGAAGGTTGACGCAGACTATCGAACCGGGATCGGATGGTGTGATACTGCAGGCCCGACCGAACGAGACGCGATACCTTGGCAGCGCTGCACGATCCGATCCTTGGACGATAGTCGTGTGGTCTGGCACGGCATCTTGACGAGGGTCCATTTTTGAGGCGGACAGATTTGTCGAAACCACCAAACACAAGGTAAAATTTGTTAGGTAAGTTCTTTGATAAACCGTACGGTCCTCCTTAGGTTTGGTCAGGTGTAGTCGTGACCCGACTCTTAATTTAACCCTGACAATTTGAATTTGGCGTATTGTATCTGCAGACACAATTATTGACCAGGTAACACCATTTTTTTGTGAAATGCCTGGGAAATTTTCTAGCTGCTTTAGGGCTTTGTTCCGTAGCGATCGACAATCTTTGGAATTTAGCCGCCCGGCACCACAGGAGGGGTCGCCGGCATGTACTATGTACTGTAAGTATGGCATTGGAAGTATAGTATTTAATTATATTTGGCACAGACAAACCAGACATGCCTCCGAATTTCAGTGGCCAATGAATGGTAGTTTCGAGATCCCCCGTATTGAATACCTAGAATCGGTCTTGCTAAAAAAGAAGGCCAGACCTGCAGCATTTGATGTTTTGCAGAATTGGAAAAAAGAAGCGTTGCAGCAGCTTAAAAGTAGGGATAGACATGCACGCTGTCATAAAACAAATGCCGAAAGGCGTTGTTATATGATAAAGAAAAACATTCGGAGTCAGTCAAAAATATGGATAGGGCTTTCACACTCGGTATCCAGAAAATATATCCCTCTAAAGATTTTTATGCTTCCGAAGAATTTATTGAAAAATTGTTGAACGAACGCAGGCCTGGTGCCTCTGCGCCACCTCTGTATGATCCTCTCCCTGGTGCTCTGCCCATTCCTGCTGTTATTCCTGTTGTTATTCCTGTTCCCCCTGTACAACCTACTGTTCCTATTCCTCCAATTGTTGTTCCTCCACCTATCCTACCACCCCTTCCTCTTGCGCCGATAGTTGCACCCTCATTGAATTTGCCCACACCTCCGCTCCCGAGTGGTTCTGTATTGACTGAAGTTGATCGGGGTGCTGGGTCAAAGATTGTCACTCGAAATACTGTTTCTGCGGACAAGAAACGGGAATTATTTGCATGGGCTAAGCACTGTATGGAGAGAGGTGATCAAGCTAACGTTTTCTCCACATTATCAAATATGGGCAATTTTCTCGAGAAAAATGTTTTTATCGAAGGTTTGGGGACTCATTTATGTGTAATGTGGGGTAGATTACATAATTCGGATCTCCCACAAGGGGTGAGGGATCTAAATACTTTAGCGCTTTCGAGGGACACAGAGGAGAAAGTACATGGTCATGTTGAGAGATTGTTTGAGTATAGGAGGGACTTTGAGAAATTACAGGATGAGGATGGTGAAGACGACAGTATGTATGTGCAGAAACGGTTCCTTCCGTGTCGTAGATCGGCATCTGGGGAAGTACGAATTTGTACCAAAGATGCGATTCGATGGATCTCGGATTCATCGATACCGCCGGATGAAGTATATGACACGTATAGTCAGTATACAGTAGAAATGCAGAGGAAGGTGATTCAGGTAATGGTACAGTACCTGCAGGATGAATGTGTAAGGAAGAAGGTTAGTTGTCCTATAGAGTTATTGGGTATTTGTAAGAGGGCTTTTTCGCCCGACACTTCTTCAGCTGCCTTAGCGCTCGACCTGGCTCTGTTGCTTAGTAAGCGGTCAGAGTTACCTACATCTCAGTTGCCTATGAGAGAGGTTCCTCCGACATTTGTCCCAAAGGTTGAGATTCCCGCTAACGCTGGGACTGGTGCACCCGCTGTGGACATCCCTGCACATTATGTATCGCAATTTGTTCACGTCCCGTTTTCACGACAGGAAGTGAACACTATTAGACAATCAATTCCCGATATTAGGAAAAACCCGACAGGATTCTACAAAGAGATAGAGTCCGTTTTGCAGTCCTCTGTGTTCACCCTAAGTGATATTGATTTGCTATTCCCTGTACTCCTGCTCGTAGATTTATGGAAGCAGGTTCGAACAATAGACGATGTGCCAGGGTTGGGAGATACGTGGGCTAACATGACTAGGTTTGATGGGGAAAGACCAGCTGGTGAGAAACCACCTCAGGTAATACTTACTTTGCCTGATAGAATTGTCGCAAAATTGAAAACCATAATTCCTGAGAAAAGAATTATTTGGGACAAGCTTACGGCCTGTGTTCGAGGAAAAACTGAAGGTGCCACCGAGTTCTTTAATAGATTCGAACAGGTATTCTCTGACTTCAGTGGACAGGACTTGGGCACAGAGTCTGGGAAAAGGTTGTTTGTGGACAAATTTGTACGCGGATTGTTGCCCGACATCCAGTCACAGATTGTGTCCTCTGAGAGCGCTTGGCAGGCGAAATCCCAATCTGAAGTTTTGCACATGGCTCAGTATTATGAGAACCAAGTTAATAATGAAAAGGAGAAAATAGAGAAGAGGAAAGGAGATTTGAAGACTAAAGTATTGTTACAACAAATCGTTAGAAATCCCAGAGGAGGTACTTCACAGACCAGAGGTCAGTATGTCCCAAAAGGAAACGCTCCTTTGGGTCCTGTGAATGTCAATCAATGTGCCTATTGCCGCCAGGAAGGTCATTGGCAAGCACAGTGCCCCGTCTTTCGACAGAGGTCAAACAATGCATTTGGGAGTATGGGTAGATGACCTAGAGGTCGCCCTGGAGCGGGGGGCCCTGATAGAGGTCAGTTTTCGCAAGATCCTCAGCAACCTTTTTCACGGGAAAATCAGACTTCGAGTGTGGACACGAGAAACATATTTGATCACCCTTCTGCTGCCTACCTTTCTGAAGAGCTTCCTTCCAACGACATTTTATTTCGTTAAGACTGCCCGAGGCAGGGTTTGGAACTTTCACCTATTCCCGTTAATCAGAAAGGTCCCTACGTTGAATTGTTAGTGGGGAATAGGAAACATCAGTTTTTGATAGACACTGGAGCACAGAAGTGCTCCATTGATCATTCCCGGGTTCCAAACATTCCACTGTCAGGGCAAACAAATGTTTCTGTAGGGTTTTCTGGCATACCAATTGCTTGCCCGGTTTCTTCGCCGGTGCCTGTTTCTTTGGGTCCCTTCACAGACCATTGCCCCTTCCTCCTGACTTTGAACTGTGGAGAGATTTTGCTGGGGTTAAATTTGTTGAAGAAACTGAATGCAGTAATTCATTGTTCCTCTGATGAAGTGCGACTGACGGTTTCACCACAGCAACTTCCCAATTCTCAGTTCTTGACTCGACCATTGCCTCCTGAGTTTAGTGTTGTTCCGGAATGTTTATGGGCGGTTGATGACAATGATGTCGGGGTGCTACAGATTGAGCCCGTTAAAATAGTTTTGAAGCATGGAGTTAAACTACCATGCATTCCGCAATATAAAATATCAGTTGATAAATATATAATATAAAATATATATAATATATATAAATAAATATATAATATAAAATATCAGTTGATCAGTGCTCTGAAGTGCATTGTCTCCGATTTTGTGCATCGAGGAGTGATTGAAGAGATTGCAGGTAGTTTATGTAACAGCCCGATTTTGCCTGTATACAAGAAAGGCGACAATGCAATCCCATACCGTTTCATAATTGATCTACGTGCTGTTAACAAAGTTGTCGCCCCACAATTTCCAATTGTGCCTGATGTAACAATGATACTAACAATGATCCCTGCTACAGCTACGCACTTTAGTGTTGTGGATCTAAAGAATGCTTTCTTTAGTATTCCTATACACAAGGAGAGCAGATATTTGTTCGCGTTCACCTTGGGAGGACGTTCGTTCACATTTACTCGTGCACCTCAAAGGTATACTGAAAGTCCAAGCATTTATAGTAGAGCTTTGAAAGAGCAGCTTGATACCCTTGAATTGCCACCTACTTGTACACTGCTTCAGTATGTCGATGACTTGCTTTTGGCTGCAGATTCTGAAAGTGCTTGTAAAGAAGGCAATGTATTGTTGCTTGTTCATCTGGCTAAAAACGGTCATAAAGCTTCGCTCAAAAAATTTCAATATTGTCGTCAGGAGGTTGCCTATTTAGGCTACCTCCTGTCAAAGGAGGGGAGCAGATTGACACCTGAAAGAATAAAACACATTTCTGGCATGTCTGTTCCAAATACACAGAAGAAAGTCAGAGCCTTAATAGGTTTGGCTTCTTACTGTAGGTTGTGGATCGCGAACTTTTCACTAGTGATAAAACCGATGTTGGCTTTGACGAAGAAGGGCATTTCTTTGCCGCTGCCATGGAAATTTGGAACATCAACGATCATTTGAGCTTCTCAAATCTGCGTTATGCTCTGCACCGGTTCTGGGTACTCCAAATTACGACAGGGCCTTTGTGTTGTTTGTGCATGAATGTGATGGATGTGCTTTGGCTGTGTTAACACAGGAACACAGAGGGAAGAATAGGCCGTGCGGCTACTACTCTTCCGCCCTTGATCCTGTCGCATGCGCTTTGCCAAGATGTTTGCGAGCCGTCGCTGCTGCTGCCGCGTCTGTAAAACAGAGTGAGGGAATGGTCCTAGGCCACGACTTAATTTTGATGGTCCCTCACTCTGTAGATGTCCTATTGAATAAGACCCAAACGCAACACCTCACCTCTGCACGGCTGACAAGGTATGAATTAATTCTGTTTGCCCCTCACATTCAAATTAAGAGGTGTTGTGTTCTTAATCCGGCTGAACTCCTACCTTTCCCACAAAATACTGTTTGCGGTGACGAAGAATTACATGACTGCCTGTATACTACTGAACAGGAAACGAAGGGCAGGATAGACCTTATAGATACTCCTTTGGGCAATGCGGAAGGGGAGCTGTTTTGTGATGGCTCCTGCTTCAAACTCCCAGATGGTACATCTACAGCTGCCTACGCAGGTACTACATTGAGTACAGTTGTTGAAACTAAGAGAGTTCCGCATAACTCCGCGCAGGCCACAGAGATTATAGCGTGGACCCGAGCTTGTGAACTCTCTGAAGGACATACAGTAAACATATATACTGATAGCCAGTACGCCTTTGGGGTGGCTCACAACTTTGGGAGGCTCTGGTCGGAAAGAGGGTTCCTAACCTCACATGGGACCAAGATTTAGCATGGTCCCCTGATAGTGCAATTGCTCTCGGCACTCTCACTCCCTAGGCAGTTAGCGATCATGAAATGTGCAGCACATCGTAAGATCATAGATGAAGTAGGAAAAGGGAACGCGTTTGCTGACCAGATAGCCAGGCAAACGGCCACAGACCTTAGCGCAGACGTGTATGCTCTAAGGGAAACAAAAGATGATCGGGTCTGTGCGAGATATCCAAACTGATGCCACAATAGAAGAATCTAAAAGGTGGGCCGAAGGGATGGGGAAACTGGATGACGATGGGTGTTGGGTGGATACATCTGAAGGGAAATGGTTGCTCCCTGATTCATATTTGCTGGCAATGGTTACGATGGCACACAGTCCTATGCATGTGTGTGCTCAACAGATCACGAAAATGTTAGAACAAGTCTGGGTGAATGATAAAAGTTTGAAGATTGCACAGCGATATGTTCAGAATTGTATGATTTGCTTACAGCACAATGTGGGGAAGAGGACAGTAACTCCAAGGGGTAGCTTTGGGCCCCCTTCTGTTCCCTTCGAGGTCATCCACTTTGATTTTATTGAGATGGAACGGTGTAACAATCTAAAATATGTTCTTGTGATTATTTGTGCCTTCAGTAAATGGGTTGAGGCTTTCCCCGTTAAGGATGCTACTGCCATGACCACTGCAAAGACTATGGTAAAGGAATTCTTTCCACGATTTGGGCTACCTAGGGTAATTTGGTCGGACAATGGTCCCCATTTCGTTGCAGCAGTAATTTTGCAGATATGCACAGCGTTACACATTGAAAAGCGATTTCACTCGGCTAGACATCCTCAAAGTGCTGGGTTGGTAGAGAGACATAACGGTATCCTAAAGAATAAGCTTGCAAAAATATGTGCTGGTACCAAATTGAAATGGCCAGATGCCTTACCTATTGTATTGTTAGCCATGCGTACCACACCTCAAACTAAGACTGGGCTCTCTCCATTTGAGGTAGTGATGGGGAGACCTGCTTACATTTGGGGCCTTCCGAAGCCCAAAACCCTGAAGGAAGTCGAAAATGTATTGCTTGTAGACTACTGTAACCAGTTGACTAAAAATCTGTATCTCATTTATCATCAGGTCCAATCAGCTTTACCTGTACGGTATACGGGCCCAGGTCACGATATTCAGCCGGGAAGTTGGGTCCTGGTGAATGCCTACGAAAGGTCTTCCTGTCTTGCGCCTCACTGGCGGGGACCCTACCAGGTGCTGTTGGTCACCCAAACAGCAGTGCGGGTGGCTGGAAAGAAGCATTGGATCCACGCGACGCATGTCAAGAGACTTCCTCACCCGACGCCACACGTTACAGAAGAAGCAGAACCCCTCGCTGATGCTACAATCTCTGATCCTGGAGTAGCAAACAGCGCTGTGAGTGTGTCGGAGAATTTCTCTGAGCCCGTGGAGCTTGGGGAACAGTCCATTTCGTCTCCGCACTCTTTGAAAAGATCACTTCCGGAAAACATTGTTTCAAGTTCTGCGACTTCCGTCGCCTCCGATATGTTGCTTCCCTCCCTTAACATCGTCAATGCCCTCCCCACTCTTGTATACATGGACTTCTACTGGGGGAATGGAAAAATATGCACCCACCCCTCCGCCCTCCTTGTTCCCGTTCCCATTACCTCTTCTAACTGGGAGTAAGTAATTTTGACCCCGCTCCTTACCAATTTGGAAGGCAGAGAGGGGGTCCACATTCACTTTCAATTTCCGCCCATTTGCCCTCACAGTTTATTTCCTTTGTTACTGGCACACAGTTCTCTATTAACAAATCTTTAGTTAACTCCTTGCTCACACAGTTAGACGGGTGCCCCAAGGGGACCAAATGGGTAGCCAGATGGTCAATTTTGTCGTCAGTCAAAAGCCCCTTTATTTCCTTGATGACATTATTAACATCACTGGTAGGTTTTAGCATCTGTGAGATTTTTTGCTGTCTGGGGCCAGGCGAAGTAGAGTGTTCTGCTTTTATTTTCCTCATACTATATGTAAAATGGGTTTATGCAGTAATTACAATAGTTGCAACTATTACAGACAATATTTATTGCACTTGTTACTATTGAAACAAAGTACTTTTACAATTTCCAAATCTTCAAAAAGAAACAATGAAATCATAAAACAGAAAAAAAATGGCTGAGCGCGGCACGCCCGACAGCTAAAGGGGCATAAGGATGAGATTGGGGAATAGCAGGTGGTGGTTGATGACAGTAAAGAGCAGGATGGCTAAGACAGCAAGGAGGTTATCAGAAATCAGGAGGAGGTTGTTTGCAGTAGGGGGAAGATGGTGATAGTAAGGAAGAGGTTGGTATCCGTAGGGACGAGATTGGTGAACAGAAGGAGCTCATTGGAGAAAGTCAGGAGGAGGACAAACAAAATATGAAGGCGGTTAGAGAAGGAAGATATGAGAAGGCCTGGTTGGTCCTACGTGTGATGTTTTCTATAACATCAGTCAGAGTTTACCAGAGCATTCATTAGGCCTAAATTAGGTGGCGGAGCGCGTCGCTGCACAGACAGAAAACACAACTGCTCGTTATGGTGCTCAAACCTGGACTAGCCTCATGACGCCAGTTCCGGTCTCTTTATTTATTTTTTTAACTTCCTGGTTCCCCGTGTCACGTGACCGGCCACTCTCCGGCACATGACACCACATTCCTCCCCAACTTGGAATGTTTTTAACCCCTTTAGCAACAACCAACATAAACAGGTGTAGTCTTTTCTAGTCTCTCAGGTTCATCTGGGCAGGCTCACCTGCTGGTAGATCCCATCCACCACATAACCTTGTAGGCGGGACGATGGTTTTGGTCTTTCCCTCAGGTGGTATCGGGGATTGCATCTTTCTGGGTTATTTTCTGGGGGGCTCTCAGGCTGAGCTTCCTCTTCTTGCTGACTGGGAGTCTTCGGTTCACTTAGTGTCTCATAGAGTCCAGGTGTCAATTGGCTTTGCAACGGATAAGGCGATTGACTTGGTGTCCGGCAGGGCGATCTGGATCCTTCACTCGCAGTTTCCTGGCTTTCTTCCCACAATTCAGCTGTTACTTTCCTGAAGTGTGAAATATTTCTAGTCACAGTCTCACTTCCTCGAGTGGCCGTGATCATACTATAGAACATTGTTTTCCCTCTCCAACCAGCCCAATTATCCTAAAACTTCTATGAGTAATTGAATTGGATGATTGATGCAACTTAGAGGTCACCCAGAAAGTATTTATCGAGTGATTCCTAAAAAAAAAAAAAGAACATTTCTGCTCAGACTTCTTAAATTCAGGGTGGGATACATTTATGTTTAGAGATTTCATACTATGATTTGCGGCACTGACTGTCCAAGGCTGGTATTCAAAACTGAGGAACATCTTCTTGGGGGTGGCTCGGTTCTTGACGATGACTCTGTCTCCAGGTCTTAGCTGTCGGTGATTGGCTCGTCGAGAAATGCTCTCTTGTTCGTTTTGTTTCACTCTCTTAGCGTCTATAGTTGGAAGATCTGGTTCAGGCGCTATCCACCGGTGGTGTATAGGGAGTTCTGCCTGTATAGGTACTCCAAACATGAGCGCTGCAGGGCTGATTCCTGGCGAGGAGTGCAGGGTCTGCCCATGGGTTCTCAGAAATCGATACACTGCTTTCAGCCACGAATGTCCCTTTTCCTTGGTGATGCTAATAACTTTGTTGAGTGATCCCATAAATCGTTCAATGTCACCATTCGCTTGTGGCCATCCTGGGGTAATCCGTTTGTGCCGTACATTGAGATCTTGAAAAAATGGGTGTAGTGCTTGGCTGGTGAAAGGTGGCCTTCTCCAGAAATGGTGCAAAAATCGATACTGACAGCTTCCCACCTTTTACTGCTTCTTGGGGCGCTGATGATAGGTTCTGGGTTCTTAGCTCTCTGGGTGGCCTGGATGGCTGCGCATGATCCCACTAGCTCCATCACCCTCTGTTGTATGTTGGCCATCCACATTCTGGATTTCAAATATGCTGTTGTTTTCACGATACCTTGGTGCCCGCTGTGGGCTAATCTGAGGGCTCGCTCTTCTACTAACGAGGTGGGTAGTAAAATGCGATGGCCCTTCGGTATTAGCCCTTCGGGAGCTACAGTAAGTTTGTGTCGGATTCCAAAAAGGGATTGAAGTTTGACCTGGGCCGCTGCAGTGCGCTGAACCATGGAGGCAAGGAAGTTCTTCCAATTCCCTGACTTGATGGTGGTTATGGTGTGGGCTAGGTTTCGTTGGCTATCTCTTGCAAGGTTAAAGCTTGTGGTCGGGCTAAAGCTACCACGTGGCATACATGTTCTTCCGTTTCCCTCGCATGATGTTCTTCTTCCTCTGTGGTGGGTCGTGGGTGACGAGACAGATAATCAGCCAAGTTGTCTGTCCCTGGTCGGTACTCCACCTCTATATTGTAGGGCTTGAGTTTAAGCATCCACTTTTCAATATGTGCTGGTGGATGAGGTGCTGATCCTCTGAAAATTGGAATAAGTGGTTTGTGATCTGAAAATACTTTTGCCTGCTTGCCCAGTAGGTAGACTTTAAAGTGTCTGCATCCCCATAAAATAGCGAGGGCCTCTTTCTCTATGTGTGCATACTTCTGTTCCGTTTTGGTTAGCGCACGACTGGCAAAGGCAATTGGGTAGACGTTTCATTCATTGTCAATTTGTGTAAGTACGGCTCCTAGGCCAACTGGACTAGCGTCGACTAGAAGTTCTGTATGCCTCTTGATATCATAGAAATCCATTGTTGTAGACACAGATAGAGTGTCCTTGATCTGCTGGAAAGCTTGTTGGTGGGCATCAACCATTCCCATTTATGATCCTTCTTAGTTAGTTCGTGGAGAGGACTTGCAGTGGTGGCAAGATCTGGAATGAATCTCGCGCAGTAAGTCGCCATTCCCATAAAACTCCTTACTTCTGTGACTGATGTTGGAGGCCTGGTGTTTTTAATGTCGTTGACTTTGGCAGGATCTGGCGATACTCCTTGTGCATTGAAAATGTATCCAAAGAAGCTTAGTTCTTCTTTTCCGAAATCACACTTTTCGGCATTCAGAGCCAGTCCGGATTCTTCCAGCCTGCGTAAAACTGCTGCCAGGTGCTTGAGGTGTTTGTCTTCATTGGACACGTATACGATAATGTCATCGCTAATGTTCATCGTCCCTTCCAGGCCGGTGAGGACTTTTCTAATTTCGTGCTGGAATACCTCAGCAGCTGACGATATTCCGAAATGTATCCACTTGTAGCGTTGCAGTCCTAGGTGGGAGGAGAACGTAGTGATGTATCTCGACTCCTTGGCTAGTTTAAGTTGGTTGTATCAGAATAAGGTCATGTTTGGTGAAGATGGTTGCCCCCGTTAGGTCAACAATAAGTTCATCTGTGGTCGGTGTAATGTGGCGTTCCCTTCCGATGGCTGCATGTCAATGCAGATTCGTACTGCATTGGGTTGTTTCGTTTTTTTTGCAACTACCATGGGGGATACCCACGGGGTCGGCCCTGATGTTTTCTCTATGATGCCTGCCCCTTCTAGTTTGTTTGGTTCTTTTGTTACAGCTTCCCTCATGTGGAATGGTACTCGACGATGGCGTACTGCTTTTGGTTCAATGGTAGGGTTAATGTGGAGTTTGATGGATCTGCCTTTTAGGCACCCAATGCCTTGGAATACCTTGTGATGTTGTTTTAGCAAATTGTCAATTTTTCTGCACTGGATGTTGAAAGCAAAATGGATTAATTTCAGTTTTTAGGCAGTTCTACAATTTAGCAGTGTTTCACAGCCAGCATCAATGACATAGACTCGTGCTCGGTACATGGCGTTGTTGTGGGCAAATTCAGATTTGAATGATCCTTGCACCGGCAGAGGTTTCTTGCAGCCGTAGGTATATAGTCTGACCTTCTTTTCTTGAAGTTTGGGCTTTGTGTGGAGTTTGTTAAATGCTAATACTGGCATTACATTGACGGTTGCGCCTGTGTCTATGACCACGTGCAGTGGTTCTCCATCAGAAATAACAGTGCACGATGGCCTCTTCTGTTGTCTAGGTCGTTGTGGCTCTACAGCTGAGATGAGGTATACGCGGTGCACTCGTTTGCTGTTTTTTTCCAACTATCATGGTCCCTTCTATCGGGGGATGCACTGTCCTCACTGTCTTCACTTTCACTTGTGTCCGGTGATCTCTGGGAGTGGTCCACTGCTCTCGCCCTTCCTTTCCTTCCTGGTTCCACGGGCCTCCACACCATTTGCATGTCTTGTCTCTCCCTTGTGACTTTTGGGTTTTGTTAGTGTTTCCTCTTCGCTCACTTTGTCTCGGGTGTTTTGGTGTTTTGATATAGCAACAACATCTTCTGTTGGTTTTGGGTTATCAAGCGGGAGTCTTTGGATTGCTGCCTCGATAACTGCCACTTGGTCTTCTGTTTGTTCGCGTAGGCGTGCCATTTCTAAGATTCGGGACAGGCTTACGTTCTTCTCTGACAGGATAGCCCTCCTCAGTTTTTCGGACGAAATTCCATTTATGATTTGAAGACATATAGCAAACTCTTCATTGGGGAATTCACAGGCGACCGCCATTTCACGTAGGCGTACATGGAATTTGTCCACTGTCTCTTTTTCGCGCTGTCTAGCCATGCAGAAATGAGAACGTTCATAATCTGGATTGAGTTCGGGCTTGAACATGTTGGTGAGGGCATTCTTTGCAGCGTCGTAGTTGTTTTCGTCTCCCCGGTCTGGGATTGCGTTGAACAGACGTAGTGCTGCCGCTCCGATGTTGAGTAGAAGAAATGTGCGTTTCTTCTTAGCTAAAGTGATCTCTCTTGCATCCAGGTGCATTTCAAATTGTTGTAACCAGATTTCCCACCGAATGGCTGCACCCATGGTGAATGGGTCAAAAGGTGGCATTATGGTGGTCAGTGCTGGGTCAGGGTGGTCTGAGTTGGCATTTCTCCCTGCTGACGGACTCGCCCCAGTCCTAGCAGGGCTTGTCTCAGCGCTGGACATAGTTGGTGCTGTGACGTTTCATAAATTTAGTCTATACTTGGATGAAAAACCAGAAGACAATAAAAACCCCAAAAAAATATTGTGGGCCCAGGCTGGCTTGATTTCACTCACCAATATCCGGGGTTGGTGTTTGGGGTGTTTGCAAATGTCTCTTAGCAGTTTCCCCTCAGTCTCTTTGGTCAATGATATTTGGAAGCTTTGTTATCTGTAATGACTGTATTTGTGCTTCCCATGTGCTTTCTAACATTGTAGTTTGAAAACGTTGATCTGTCTTTTCTTCCATTCTTGTTAGATGCTTCGGATCATTGGGCTTGCTGATATGAAGCTCAGTTTCGAACTGAGCGTGTCACAGAACGTTGGGGGTGCGAAAACGAGGCTCTGTGAACGCGCGTGTTAATTCGCAACTCTGCCGTTAGTTGATGGGCCTCTCACCTCACATTCACTTTTCTTGTTGGATGGCATCGATTGTGCGCGGGCTCTTCCCATCCTTGTCACCAGTGCGATGTTTTCTATAACATCAGTCAGAGTTTACCAGAGCGTTCATAAGGCCTAAATTATGTGGCGGTGCGCGTTGCAGCGCAGACAGAAAACACAACTGCTCGTTATGCTGCTCAAACCCGGACTAGCCTCATGACGCCAGTTCCGGACTGTTTCATTTTTTTTTAACTTCCTGGTTCCCCGTGTCACATGATCGGCCACTCTCCGACACATGACACCACACTACGCAGGTGTTAATGGTAGGAGTAGGTATGAGCATGGAGCATGGCAGGGAGGATAAGAGAGGACCACAGAGTTGAAGGAAGGGACCACGACTATAGGAGATGGGATAATCAATTCCAGGGAACTCAGCGCGTAGAAGATGGGCAAAACCCTTCTCCATGGCTCAGTCAAATGCTGGAAGGTCAGACCCTCAAAGTTTCTGAGATTCCTAAGTAAGTCACCCCTTTAGGCCACTGGGAAGTTAAAGCCAATTTGCTCTCCAGGTTCCAATGGAAAAATTCATGACCTACCTCTCAATACTTAAAGAGGCCCAATGAATCAAGGGCGGGACAGACAAGGCTAGAGAAACTGAATAGAAGAGGCGTAGAAACCATTAAGCATGGAGACACTAAGATGAAATGTGCGGCAAAGCCTTGAGCCTGGAGAACTTAAGTAGGGTGCAGGAAGCCATGAAGCCCAACGAGTTAGGAAAGAACATTATGGGAACCCCTCAAACCCAGTGATATAACTTATTGACTTTTTAATTTATCTGCTAAGAGAGTATCAGTCTTGGATTTATCAAAGATGGGGTTAACCTTCTATTTAAACACTTTATTTCTGTGAAAGACCCTTTCTTTTGTAAGGTGTTCCCGAACACCCTGATGAGCAACCATCCTGACATTCTTAATTGCTGTAGACCAGCTCCATTTTGTTTTGATTATTCTTTCTGAATTTAACCCCTACTAAGTTGTTTTTCCTCAGGCTAACCTCCTGTTCATATCACCTTCTCCCCCCACAACTCTTCACCTTTAAGGTAAGGTGCCATAATACCACTTCAGTTCTGATGGGTGCAGTATAAATACTTAAAAACATAACATTACATAACATACAAAACCTGTTTCAATAAAATGTCGGGCCTGGCTCGTCTGTTGATCCCATCACCTATATCACAGGACATATTTGTGGGCTTTGGGTAATTGGACTGTTGAGAATATTGGATTAGACGATTTCTTCTTATGTGATGGAGTTGATGACGTTGGCAACGTAGTGCAGAATGAAAGGGTGTTAATGAGCCATTTAGTGCATCACATAGGAGATCATAGAATAGTCCACTTGGTTGTTGGTGAGGTCTATATGTTGGTATTTGATCTCTTTATCAAATATGGTTTACTGGCTCATGGTGCCTGTATCAAGTGGAACTGGCAAGGGTGAGAGAGGATTGATGCACTGGTGGGCTGTTTAAAAGAATTCCTTCTTTATATTGTGTGCTTGTTTGATTATGTTGTGGTAAAAATCATTGATACATTTAATTCTTGAGTGGTGTTATGTTGCATCTGTGCTGCTTAAAATGGCATGTAGACCTTTTGATATCTCTTCTAACTCATAGACTATGTGCAATTGTCAGAGTCTGGATGTGCATATTTCCAGTGGGCAAACACCATTTCTAAGTACACCAAAGATCACATGCTATCTTGAATTTATGTCCACCTATACGATGTTTGTAGAGTAGTCTCTTAAGATTCTGATTATATCATTATTGATAAACGGAAATAAGAAATGTTTGCCTGGGAGTCTCTGAAGGATTCACAAAACTGCCTTATTGTAGAACACCACAACATTTACATCAATCTGTGAATGCAATGGCAATGTACCTTGCCTTAGATGAAATAGAATAAACTATGACAACGACCCATTGCAATTCTGTTTTATGTGAGCATTTGTCTTTTGGAAAATAAGACCATTCCAAATGATATGCATCTGAGCAGAACAATTCCCATTTCAACTAGGAATAATTACCTTTTAAGAGAAGACACTGAGGGGCTCCACATGAGAAGGGTTCAAGTACTGACTCGCCGAGAGATGTTTAAGTGGCAGTCCAACTATAAATGGGTTTCTTTAACCCTGCAGGGGCGTGACCAGGGAGTGGCCTTAGGTGGCCCGGGTTACCTCTGGAATCTGATTGTCCACCCCAAGTGCCAACCCATTATCCGAAACTATGGAGTGTAAGACACTGTAATGTTAGTAATACAACTTTAAACACAGGAATGCAAGACCCTAATGTTAGTAATTAAAGTAGATATGGGTAGTGGAGACAAATGGTAAATTAATGCAATTCAGACGTCTGTGTGTGTGTGTGTGTGTCTGTGCACGCTCATACTTTATGACACCCCTGCTGACTTCAGTGCCACACTTGGGCCACCCAGTCAAGAGTCTGGACCCGCGATTGTACCCCTGCATTTAAATGTTACAAAAATGTGCACCACTTTTCCCTTATCCCTTCTACTGGGAGCTTGATTTTCTTTTTGTTTTTTGTAAGAAGCTCCCTCCTCCGCGACTAATTACCTATGAAAAAGCTACTCTTCATTCTCCCTGGTGCACTGTCACCTTTTGTATTATCTGTTTATATATTTAACAGTGCAGATTCCATTCAATTGTGGAATGCTTCTTTTGCACCTATCAGTTTTCCCTAAAACACTCTCCCTTTCTGGGCGGAACAATTTGAATATTTTCGATTTCTATATCATGGTGAAAAATAAAATCGGTTAAATTGGCCAATACCCTGTAGATGGTGGTGGCCTGTCATGGTAGAAGACCAGCAAAACTAGTAGAAGCTGTGCAGTGGGTGTTGATGCACCAGCAGCACTTTTCATTTTTACCAAATTTGGGCTTTTCAAAGGAGGGCTAGGGAGGTTGGTGAGTGGTGAGGTGGGTAAATCCAGCCTTGGGGAGTTTGGGGACACACAGCCACTGACATGTTGCACTGGTTAAATTCCAGTAGAGGCTGGATTTTGATCTGATGGTGCATCAGTCCTTTTAAGTATGAGCAGTGCTGTATTGCCTACTTGTGGCCTTATTTCCAGGATGAAAGGGCTCTTACTGGCCTACATTTAGACAGGGGCGTGCAGGTGAGGGCAACAGCACCCAGCAGTCGCCAGTATGGGATGTAAGGGGTGTGGCAGATTTGCAGAAGGGGCAGGTTTTGTGCATGTCTCAGGAATGGCCCAGGCTGTGCAATAGTATGAGTGGGTGGTGGGTTCTTTCTGCCAGGCCAGATGCATGCAGTGAACAGGTGGCAGAGAGCAGAGTTTTAGTATTAAAATCAGAAAGAAAGGGGTTGAAACCTATGTGGTACTGTGAGAGAATCGGGTGCTGTTTAACATGAGAACATGGGTTCCATCTCTTATCAAGCCCTTTTGAGGTAACATGAATATGGTCCCTGTTGATAGGCTGTATTCTGGGAGGAAGCAGGGGTGGAGGTGAGCTCATTCTTCTGACTTGGAGGAGACCAGTCTGGATCTAGGAGGGAGGTTTGGTGAGGCAGCCCTCGGAGAACGACACATGTACACGCAGCGCTGTGGCAATGCTATTGCTGGGCGTGGGTTTAAATGTGTATATATAGATCTATAATATCTCATCCAGGAAGATTCTCCCCTCCGAAGAATCGGTTCTCAAATTGGGACTGTACTTTTGCCCAACCCATCACTTTAACTGTACAAATGCTAGAATACCAGTTTGTTCGTACACTCAAATTGATCAAATTTTACGCCACCCGAGTCACTTCAAGACAAACTACCCCTGAGAGAGAAGTTAGAACAATATATCCTCTTGCCGTCAAAGATATAATTGGCCTAGCCTGCCTCTCTCATTTAGAAGAGGACTCGAATGATGACACAGGGGCTACCATAGATGACAACCAGACACTGCTGGACACAATTGGCATTCACACAGATTTCACCATGGAAAGTGGCCTCAAGAATAAATCAAGATTCTGCCCCAATATCATCAACAGTCAGATCCAAGTATTTCAAGAAATGGTAATGAAATAATTTAAGCTTCTTTCATCAAGAGCTGGGCACCAAGTGAGCAATCTCACTGCTGTACAGAAAGAAGCATTACTCACCCTAAAAAATGACACCACCATCGTCCTACGACCAGCTGATAAGGGTAGTCATTTGGGACAAGAATCTCTATATAACTGACGTTATGAGACAGCTGTGTGATCCTAACTGTTATTCTGAGGTGAATGCTTCAATTTTGATAGACACTGAAACAGAATACAATACACAGCTTTAAATATGGCTCAACAACAATCTTATTGACATAGAAGAGTATTATTTTCTGAAAACAGATTATCATCTGACTCCCATTCTTTATTTGTTACCTAAGGTACATAAGAATATCATGACTTCAACGGGATGACCGATTGTGTCTTCAATGTCGAGCCTTCAGGAATCCACTTCTACATTTCTAGACTTTCATCTACAAAACTTTGTTCAAAGTCTCAACTCATACATACGGGACACTTTCAGTTCTATTGAGCAAAGTGAAAAATATATGTTGGGATACCACTTATATTCTGGTATCATTGGATGTGGTTTCTCTTAATACTTCAATTGAGCATTAATTTGGTATACAAGCCTGTCAATATTTTTTAGAGACACGCTTGATCGGTTTTAAACAATAAAATGAAATGATTTTATCTATGCTTCAGTTTTGTTTAGAACACAATTTTTCATTTTTGATAAGACACACTACAGACAAACTCCAGGCACTGTCATTGGATCCTGCATGGCTCCCACTTATGCTAATCTATACATGGGCTGGTGGGACTGACTATGGTTACCAGTACCACTGCATTAACCTTCCTTGATATTAACTTTAAATTAGTTAAGGATCAACTCACCTCTGACCTATACAGAAAACCCACAAGTGGCAATTCTATTCTCCATGCTGTCAGCCATCATCCAGCCCTGTTGATTAAATCTATACCTTATGGGGAATTCTTAAGAGCATGCAGCAATTGTTCTACAAAGGCAATTTTTTGAAAGAATTTGTTAACCTTCGTGAAAGATTTTTACAACGTGGCTACCCTTCCAGGGAAGTCACAAATGCTTTTGTAAAGGCTAGATCTATAAACAGACGAGAGCTTCTGAATAGCTCCAAGACTAAGAAATCCACCAACTCTGTGCAAATGTGCATTTAAAGAAATGAATGTCAAGATGCCGGGGGGTGGTAAAACATGGATTTTTAAACATAGGATTACTGTGGGATGTATTTACCCATGCATCCGAGCCGTACCTCAAAACTGTGCAGTACTGACATGGAAAACATCATGATGGCCAGAGCTTCCCAGAAAATGCACAGGGAAATGCATGAAGAATAGGCTGCCACCCATTTTTGCCGATGTTATGGGCACAGAAGGACACTGCCTAAAACCACCATTGGACTACCCACACAGTAGTCTGAAACCATTGGGAATGGCAATGCTGATTGCCAAAAGCAAACCCATAACTGTTGGGAATTCATTTTCTTAAATACCAAAAAGGGGTGCAGTACCAGTACTCACCACTATCCAAAAGCCGGCGTTTTAAAACCACCCTGTGTTTCTCTGAAGGCAGGCTCAAAATGCCTATTTTCAAACATTGCAACATGTGCAAAATATTCACTGAACACCAGCAGACATTTGGCAGAATGGAGTTTTGTGGGCTTACAAAATCTGGGAAATGAAGAGCCAAAAACAATGCTTATAACAAAACTGCTATGGAGTCAGCAGTTTAAGTTGCACTGGATTTAAAGACACTAAAATCGAAATGTTTAGATTAAATGAGTGACCTATGTTTGGTGTCACATGCCTTTGTAACTGTTGAAATGCCATCGTTTTGCACTTAGAATCAGCCTTCTAGCTGCATATGTGAAAATGTTTAGTTTTATTGAATGCAGAAACTGGGGAACAAAAAGTGACATTTTATCTGAAACCTGGCTTAAGGAACTGAATTCTGCCTGGTAACTACCCCCATCAGGAGTGAAACTTGAGTCACAGCTGTGTTCCCAGGCCTAGCTGCCCTTTTGCTGCTCACACCAAAAGGGATATGACACTTCCCTGATTGAATTACCTGTGCTCTACAGGAGCTCTGAACAAAGCCTGTCTTGACTCAGGCAAAGGTTTTATTACAGCGGTCGTAAAATGTAGCTTCCTCTTGGCAGAAGCTGGGAGGGGCACTGCCTGTGAGAGCAAGCTGGCTTGGCAGAACTGGATAAACCAGTATTTCCACCATGTGACCTGGGAAACCACACCCCTTTGTAGCCAGAATATTGTTTAGAAAAAGATGAATAACTCATGGTGCGGACATGTGAAAATTTTATAAATGATACCATAATGCTTGTGATTTTTCTGCCCACAGTTTAAGAGGTTTTTAGAACCGGTGGTATGTTCAGGGGGGTGTTAGCGGAAAAGTGGATATTACCCTAAATGTATGCATGTTAAAAATCTGAAACTTCATCAGTTAATGTCCATACTCCCTGCGCACATGTGTGTCAATTTGGGTCAATGTCAGAAATTGCAAAATCCGTTAAAAAGTCAATTATCTGCCATTTCTGAATGCAAGCTCTTAAAAACAGCAGATTTGGACAGAGACATGGCTAAATTCAGCCACACCATGTATATGTAATTTCAAACAACTGTGTAACTCTGAAATATGTATTTTGATCATATATAGATTTGGGTGCACAGATGACAGGGGAGGTTTTTCAAGAGATCATAAATGGATGACATCACTCTGACTCACAGTTCCTTCCCCAATCAAGTGAGGAATGGAAATTTGACCAATGACAAGGGAGAGGGGCAAGTTTAGTTATGACCAACACACACACCCACTTGCAGAACATATAAATGGACCACTGAAACTTAGGTAGGGACTTTCAAATCCATCTGCCGCTGGAAGCTCTGCCGGAAAAATCCATACTTTACCTCCATCAAACCTCCAGAGAGCCAAACTAGAGACTTCAATCTATCCAGAACTAGAGACCCAGACCAGAGATCCAGAGAGAGAGCAGACCCAGATCACTGTGAAGTGCAGAGACCAGAGTCCCGTCTAAAACCTGACCAGATCCATGGCGAGGCCCATTTCACTCAAGAATATAGTGTGAGTACATAGCAAAACTGTAAAGAACCAATCTCTTAGTTAAAATAATATAATTCAATCCTATTTTAATCTAAGTAGAACTGTCTCCTAACTGTCACCTGCCATTTGCAAAGCTGTCACTTGTCATTTTCTAGTTGCAAGCTGCACATGTCTTTTTGAACTTTAAAATTTCAAATCTGAAAAACGACCGTTATTTAATCACTCATATCTCCGCAACCGTTTGTGCTAGAGACTTGCACCTAGAACCGCATTCCTACCCCCTATAGTTTTACCGCAATCGCGGAACACGCATCCGCGAATTTTACCGCGATTTGCAAATTTCTCCACATGTAAAATCAGCTGCTGCTTGCCTTCCATTTGCCAGAAAATCGTTTGCCTCATAAAAACTATCCCTGAATCATTGCAAGAGTGAGCCTGAGCTAATATTAACTAGATATCACTCACCCTGAACCTCTGAAAGGGAATTAAAAGCATTTTAGCATACTTTTCACTGAATTGCCAGCACATATCAAAGCATTTTGCCTGTGTTTTAAACTTCTGTTGTCTAAGCTTGCTGCGGTGAACTGAATCACATTTGATTGCATTTCTGAGAACTGTGTGTTTTCCTCCCATTTCCTTGCATTGCATAAAGAGGGGGGGGAGTGAATAGCCAGAGAAAAGTGATTACATTGTTTGGGTGAAATCATATTGAGTATTTTCTGTACTGCATTCATTGAATATTGCATCCACCTGAGCTTACATAAAGCATTCTGTACCACCTTCTTCTTTTGTTCCTATTCACCTGTGTGCTACCTTATCCATTTCATGTCAACTCCTTATTGATTATAGAGAAGCGTGTTAGTGCCAGATTCTCCGTTGTTAATATTTATCATATTAGATTAAGTGTGATATTCAATTATTAATTTATTATAAAGTGTGATCTATATATCTATTGTTTAAATTATCAAATAAACCTTTTAACTTGCAAAACAGAACTACTTCTCGGCTCAGTGGGGTCAGGGGGATTCCAAGAGAGGGGTGTTATATAGGGGTAGTCATCCAGAACGCATGAACTGGACATAAAGATATATCAATAAGGGTTTTCATTCAGTATTATAGACTAGGCGTTGACTTAGCTGTAGTGTTGAATTGAATCCTCTTACAAATTGGGGGCTCGAGCCGAGACGTTGGGTTAGATTTACCATTTGTGCAGATTAATACAGCGTGCCAGCTGACCAGATACACATATCCGGTCGGATCACCACGCTGTGTTACGCTGTAAAGCACTCCTCAAAGGAACGCTCTAGGAAACGGTCTGTTTTGCAAGAATAAAATACAAACTTCTGTAAGTCAGGACAGAGACCAATCTCTAGAATGACGACCTTAGTAGACATGAAAATAGCCAGAGAGCACTTCTTACATAAACTATTTGTGAGAGGTGAATGGGCTGAGCAGGGCCAGGATGCCTGGTTGCAGGCCATCACGCAACAGGTCACTGAAACAGGGTCAGATATATATAGAGATCAGGGTCCATTAAATGTGGCCCTGAGTGAACTATACATGGCCCCTAAGGCCAAAGATGAACACGACAAGATTGTTAGGATAGCGGCATACCTGTACCTATATATGGGAGACATGCAGGATAGATGTGCTGAAAGCCAAAATCTGGCAAATAGGCAACAGGTGGTGTTAGAGAAGGTCCAATCTGACCTGGTCTCTTCTGAGCAGAGGCTGCAGGGGAGCCAGGAGTCAGAAAATGACAGCAGGCAGTACATCATTACAATAAAAGAGGATATGGGCATCCTACAACAGGAAAAGACAGACCAGGATACCAGATTTCTGGCCCTGCAGAAGGAGCACCAAGACAGTTTGGACTCCTTACTGCAGAACCAGAAAAAGTTGGAGCAACAGATCAATTTCAACAGGGCATGCGCGGAGCAGGTAGTCACCCTGCAAAGCCAGCTAGATAGAGAGAAAGAGGAGAGCAATAAACTGATTCTGAAAGACCTGGATACCCAGGCAGAGTTTGATCAGGAGCGCCAGAAAGCTGGTGCCTTCCAAAGGCAGAGGGACGACCTGGCGGCACAAATGCAGGATCTCAGTCAGGAAAGAGACACTTTAGGCCAGGAAGTCTGCCACTTAAAAAAGGAAATTGAAGAAAATCACCTGGCCCTCCAGGGGCTGGGTGACCTCCAAAAAGAAAACCAGAACTTGGTAGAGCACACCAGAAGGGTGGAAGATGCTCTGGCAAGAAAGGAGCAGGCCGGTAGGGATGGGACTCAGGAGGTAAACCTCCTGCAGCAAAGACTGGCCCAGTTCTCCAGGACCAACCAGGAAGCACAGAGGGAAAATGAGGCCCTCTGTCAACACAATGATAGGCTCCAACAACAGGTAGCGATGCAGGAGAGACTGATAGAGTCTAGTAAGGCCTTAACTGAGGAACTGAAGGCACAAATGCAGGCTCTTGCATTGCAACAGGGAGCAGGGGCGGATAGAGATGAGGTTCGCTGGGAAATGGAAACTCCGGAGCATAACCTCAGGAGCCCTAGTACCAGAGGCCCTCATACCTCTCAGTCCCTGGACTCTGCCACCCCCATGTCCCCTGGCGCACATGAGCACAGGGCCACAGGGATGGCAGATTACTATCCAGCTAAGAGTATGGGGCTCATAGGCCAGTACCACTCAGGAATGGAGGGGTGGGCATCCGGGTATGGGCACCCAAGTACAGTACAGTTCAATGGGGAACCCCAGGAGAGTAGGCCCATTAAGGGCATCCTGAAAACCTCTGCCCAGTTAGGTCAGTGGAGGGGGTACCCATCAAATCCTGGCAGCAAGGAGGAATCTGAAGACTCCTCTGAACTGCGCAGGACACAGGAGACCAGGTCCCCACATTCTGCCAGCCATTCCCAGGCTCGCAGAATCCGGGAAAACCTGGAAGAACAGACGGGAACCTCTGGGAGCAGTGCCTCTGAGTCCGAGGACGAATGGACAAGGGTTACCCGAACCAAAAAGGCCAATAAGGCAAAAAGGGCCTTGCTTAAGGACCCCTTAAAGCAGATTAAGGCGATCAGGAGCGTCATCACGCCTTACCATAAGAACGCTAAGTATTCTGTTTGGGAGCACTTAGAGTTGTTTGAACAAATGATGGAGACTTTCCATTTGAAGGACAGCCAAAGCTGTATTCAATATGTAAAGTGGACCTTCTCCCCGGAATACTCCAGTTTCTTTGCGGGGCTGGAGGACCAAAATCATTTAAGATGGTCCACCTATAAGGCGGCCATCTTGAAACATTTTTCTGTTCACAGAAATCCTCAAGAGGCTCGCAAGGCAGCCTACAATTTGCAATGTGGGGAGGATCAGGCCCCACAAGAATTTGTGCAGGAGTTAAAGCGTGCTTTTGCACAGACCACAAGAAGGGTGCGCACGGATAGCAGGGAATTTATTAATACGTTTTTCCATGCCTTGCCCAAATATATCATGACCCAGCTCGTGAGGGATTTTCACGAGAAAAGATCTTTAGACTGGGTCATTGAACAGGCTACCCGGATCTATGAGGTGCAGAAACCGATAGATAGCAAAAGTAATGCCCAGAAAAACCCCAAAGCCAACAGCACCCCTGCTGCTGCCAAGGTGGCAGAGGTAAAGATCACCCCCGTTTTGGATTTGGAGATGGGGGGCCTAAAAACCTACCTGCACCTAATAATGCTAGGCCCAGGAGGTCCTCGGGTCAGTCACAGACAGGGAGCCAAGGAGGCAGCCCCACAAATGGGGTCCCTCGCTCTCCTGATTATGTAAGTCCCCGTTACAAGGGAAATCGACCCATCCTGGGTTATGTGTGGACTCCTCCAGCCCAAGGGGGGGATCCAGCCAAGCACCTAACCCAGGGAACTTCCCTCCAAACTTCCCACAGGAGGGCAGAAATTTACCAAACCCTGGGCAGAACTTTTTCCCCAGATATCCACCCGACTTTCAGCCCCAAAACCATCCATCCTTCTTTCCCCAATTCCCTGAGCCCAGACCACTGAATCCGGGAGAGGGGAGGCCAAGGGTGGAGGGGTATCCAAATCTTCCCAACCCGGGGTATTACCAGAGGAGGGACAGCTACCCTTCCCGGGATCAGCCCAGGGGAGAAAACAGGGCCCCGTATCAGCCTGAGCGGGTTTCCCAGTTAGAGCGCCAGGTTCAAAACATGGCGCGGGATCTGGGTCACATACTGAGGGCTCAGCAGAACCCTCAGATGGGCGTGCCGGCGCAGAACGCACCCAACTCTGGACCTGGTGCTCCAGAACAATGACGGGGGCAGCACCCCGATAACTCACCGGTTCCCAGGGAGGAGGCACAAAGGGAAGGGGGGTGTAAAGCCTTGGAGGAAGCTTCCTTCCTCACTTGTAAACAGCCCCTGGAAACCCAGGAACCGGAAACAAAATCTCTTGCCCGTGAAAGTCTGCCTCCTAAGGAGCAGAGGGGGGGTAGGAGAAACAAAAGACCCAAACAGACTCAGTTTGAGGAGGAGGTACAGATCTTCCAATTTGAGGGAGAGGGATCCTCAGAGGATCCTGGGAAAAGGATCTTCTCCTTCAGAGAGGGGGGAACTCCTCCCAAAGAAAAATGGGTCCCTAGGGATGCAAATCCAGACTGGGGAGATGTGGAGACTGAGCTACCGCCGCCCACCATCTCATCCCAGAACCAACCGCAAGAAAATCCCCTGGTTCAAACCCATCCTGGTGACTGCCTCCAAAAAGGGGGGGGGCGGCCCAGAACCGGAGCCAGGGGAACCCACAATGGCTCTGATCTCCAGTTGCCAACTTTTTCTTTCAGATTCCCAAGGCTCTCCACAGAATTCTGCCCAAATCTCTTCGCTAGCGATGTCCAAAACCAGAAAATTAGCCCACCAGTTGTCCAAAAATGTACATTATCTGTGCCCCCTTGAGGAGAAGGAGGGAAGATATTATGCCCCGGTACAAGTACAGGGACAGGGTACAATTTTGGCACTGGTGGACACTGGATCTCAAGCTACCCTTCTGTCCAGAAGGGCCTTTGATGAACTGAATGCAGGAAGGGGAGAGAATTACCAAATTCCTCTCACCTCTCTTCCTGGACAACTGCAGAACTTTGACGGGAAGGAAATTCCCGTCGAGGGGACGGCAGATTTGGACATTAAAATTGGGCGACATAAGTTGAAACACCCGGTCATAGTTGTGACCCCAGAGGGCACCCCTTGTTTACTAGGGAATGACCTCCTGAGAAGGTTGTCACCCCTAATAGATTGTGTAAACAAGGTCCTCTGGACCCAGACTAGCCGACCAATAAAATTAAAACAAAGTGTCAACCATGTTAGTTTAAACGGCACCTGCCACATGGTTGAACAAAAATCTGACCAAGTAGAATTTCACTTCCAGAATAGCCAAATTCCAGACGTGACAGTAATAGCAGTAGGACAACAGACTGGTGATGGGGGGTCATCTCTATTTCTGAAAATCAACCTTCCTTCCAGTCTAAAGTGGTACTCCACGCTGGAAGGAAACACTCTGAGATTCTATACTAATCCCCAATCAGAAACTCCCACTCCTATAGTCCAAAAAGATGTGAAATCAGCTCAGAGCCTGGCTGATATTCAGCAAATTGGAGAGCAGTTGTTCATCCCTGTTCAGTTAAATGATGGGAAGGACTCTGTTCTCGCTCGAGTGTGTGTGAACAACGGTAAGAGCTTCATCAGCAAAGCCATGTTCCGCCAACTCCCAAAAGATCCAGCCATTCCCACCTTCGAACTGATAGACAAGTGGGAAATGGACCTGGAAGCACCTACTTCCAAACATCTCCTGCCAAGCAGGTGTATGCTCAAAATCTCCATTGGCAACAAGAGCATAGTCCACAATTGTTGGGTCGTGCGAGACGTCCCTGCCGCCTTTTACTTAGGCAGTGACATTCTCAATCGCTTTGCCATTAGTTTGGACCTAATAAACTTCAAAGCTTGGTCCCGATTAGCGGATAATCCCATGGGCTTTGATGATCCAGAAAAAGCATTTAGGTCAGCTCAATGCTACCTTATGCAGTTGAAATTCAGGTTAAAGAGGAAGTCACCATCCCAGAAAGGACCCGACAATTCTCCCTGGAAGTGAAAGTTAAAAGGGGACAAGAGTTGAAAAACCCTGATGCTTACATACATCTAAATGCTTCTCTCCAACAGCAAGGGTTGGGGGTAAACCCAACTTCATTAGTCAACATAGAACATGACACCATTCTAATAGAGGTGGATAACAGCGACTTAAAGAGTATTACTCTAGCCGCAGGCACCATTATTGGAATGGCGGTTGATGACCGACATTTCTCCATTGACCTTGGAAATGAACTGTTAGGACCAATCCCCAAGGACTGTTTTGACAGTGACAGTGATGACAACGCAACACCAGACAGGATTTTTACCCGGCATGGGGGGAACTTCCTGGTGTACACTTCCTGCCCCTATGGTAAGGAAGATGTGACTTGTGACTTCAGGAGGGATGAGGTGATTTTCCAGGTCCATGAGGGCTGCCTTTCCCACCTGAAGCCTCCAGTCCAAATCAGCACTCTGACCAGGGACTTCTCCACCCAGCTGGAGGAGGCCGCTGAAATAGCCAAACCAGAAGTCTTTCCAGGCTTCAGGCAGATGGTGGAAGAGAGAGTCAACCTAGCTGATGCCTGTGTGACTCTGGAACAAAAGCAAAAGTTGAAACAAGTTTTCTTGGATTTCCAAGATCTCTTTGCGGTAGACTCATATGACTGTGGTCGCACCGACATCCACACAACCACAATCCCCACGGACCCTGGCATGACTCCTGTGTTTGTGAAGCAATATCGCTTGCCTCTCGCATCAATGGAGTCCCTTACTGAAATAATTAAGAACCTTGAGTCCAGGGGAATAATCCGTCCAGTCCACAGCACCTTCAATAATCCGGTGCTGGGAATATTGAAGCCAAACGGCCAGTGGAGACTCTGCGCCGACCTCAGGGAGCTCAACAAACGGGTCCATACTTCCCGATGGCCACTGCCTACATTGACCAAGGGCTGGCCCAGATCCAGGGGTCACAGGTATTCACTGCAATAGACCTGACCAATGGGTACTGGACCGTGCCTGTCAGTAGGGAGGACCAATACAAACTGGCTTTTACCTTTGGGGGCCAGCAGTACACCTGGACCCGGACTCCCTTCGGATACCTCAACTCCGGTAATGAGTTCAATATTTTCCTACATAAGGCCATGCCCGACCTGGGCGCGAGGGGTAACCTGGCTTATGTAGATGATGTCCTCATCAAAAGTTCATCTGTGGAGGAACACATAGCGGAGATCCGTTATGTTCTGACGCAGTTGAGGGCCGCCGGAGCAAAACTTTCCTTTCAGAAAGCACAGTGGTGTAGAACCCGTGTTAATTTCTTGGGGCATGAGATTACTCCTCAGGGTCTCTGTCCCCAGGAAAAGAAAGTGGAAGCACTTCAGAAACTGAAAGACCCCACAACTCTGCGGGAACTAAGGAGCCTCCTTGGACTGACTAATTACAGCAGAAAGTTCATTGAGGGCTACGCAGAGATTACCAGACCCCTGATTCATCTCCTGAAGGGGGGGGTCAAGTGGGAATGGGGTCCAGAACAATCCAAGGCAGTAAGACGACTCAAAAGAAGCCTCTCACAAGCGCCTTGCCTAGCTTACCTTGTCAGAAACAAGGAGTTCTTCCTGGAGACGGGGTTCTCTAATACTTGCTTGACGGCAGTATTATACCAAAAGCATGACAAGGTCAATAAAGTAATCTCCTATGCGAGCAAAACTTTATCCTCTGTGGAGGAAAAATTCAACGATTGTGAGAAGGCACTCCTGGCAACGGTGTGGGCATTGAAGAATTACCGCCCGTTTATCCAGGGGGAACACATCATAGGGGAGACTCCACACCAGCCTCTGCAATATCTCCAAAGTGACAGAATCCGGGCCGGAAATGTGAGTAATTCCCGAATTACTTCCTGGATTCTGTCAATGCAAGGCTTTCCTGTGGAGGTCAGATATGGCCAAAACAAGAAGAGTCCCCTCGCGCAAGGTCTGGCTGACTTGCATGATTGTGCCAGAGAAAACTGTCTCGAGGACGAAAGACTAAAAATAAAGGACAACACGGAGGCATACCTTAATTCCCCACACAAAGTCTTTGAAGAAGACAAGTGTGAGGGAATGCCCACTGTGTATGTGGATGGATGCTCTTACCATGTTGACACCAACGGGGAGAAAGAACTGGTGGCCGGCGTAGGGAATGCATGGGTGAATGAGTCCCCAGAACACTCCGCTGGATACAAAATTGGTCCCCGAAGTAGTCAGGTGGCAGAATTGATGGCTGTGCATCGGGCCATCCTCACTGCTGTCCAGCATCAACTCCACGAACTGGTCATAATCACAGATTCGGATTATGTACGGAACGGGTTCGTGGAGCACCTGGTTAATTGGAAAACCAGAGGCATGTTATGTGCTAACAACAAACCCTTGAAACATGGGAAGTTGATCCAAAACATTGATGATCTGGTCACCTCGAATGAGATGACCATCTATTGGAAAAAGATCAAGGGTCATTCCAAAGTAGAGGGACCAGACAAAACTGGAAATGACTTAGCTGATCAGCTGGCCAAAACCGGGGCCATCCAAGGGGATCTAATTGAGATTGAGTCCCTGTTGGGGGAAATCCAGGTCACTGCTATCACTAGGTCCCAGACAAATGCTCACAACGACCTTTCAATTGCACAATGGAGTAAGGAGACCCCTGATGCTGATTTGATTACTGCTCAGAAGGGGGATCCAATTATTGGTAAATTTTACCAGCACCTTGAGGACCCTGAGAAGTTTCCCCTGACGGATACCGATTACATTGGGAAAGAGGACGTAAGAGTGTTGATGAAATGTCCAAAAATGTTCCGGATCCAAGACGGTTTGTTGGTAAGGAAATCCAAAGCTGGCCACGATCAGTGGGTGGTTCCTACCTCATTCCGAAGCCTGATGTTAAGTCACGGCCATGATGCGGCCACCGCCGGTCATAGGGGGTTTCACACAACATTGGAAATCTTAAGAGAGGTTGCATACTGGCCACACATGGGGCAGGACCTCGACCAATACTTGAAGGGGTGTCTTGTGTGTGCACAGTTTCAGCCATCATCCCTCACGCATCGTGCACCTCTCCAAAAGAGGTGGATGACACTGCCATGGTCAGATTTACAAATCGACTTTGTAGGCCCCGTGATTCGCTCTGCTAGGGGGAATAAGTACATGTTGACCGTCACATGCTGGTTTACCAAGTGGTGGAATGTCTCCCAGCCCCAAATTGCAAGGCAGAAACGGCAGCTGCCTTGATGATTAACCACATCTTTTCCCGTTTTGGTCTACCTCAAAGGATTGAGTCAGACAGAGGTAGCCACTTCACCAGTGAAGTAATGACAAAGATGTGGGAGATACTGGGGGTCAAGAGAAAGCTGCATATTGCTTATAGACCAGCTTCTTCTGGGGCAGTAGAGAGATATAACCGGACAATTGTGAGCATCTTAAAAAAGTTTGTGGCAGATTCTGGGCCAAGTTGGGATATCCGATTACCTCTGGTCCTAATGGCCATCAGATCTACCCCTTCATCTGCAACCAAAATGTCACCATTTGAGTTGATGACTGGGCGCAAGATGGTGCTTCCTCAGCATTTGCTCTATAGGACCCAAGAGCAGACACTGATAAATGCCTCCACTACTCATTAGTATGTGGAGAATTTAGGGACACACCTCCAACATGCTTTTGCTTATGCTCAGCGGAATCTAGAAAGATCAGCTGATAGCATGAAGACCCATTATGACCTGAAAACTTCCAGGAAGGAATATCAGGTGGGAGACCAGGTCTATCTATACAACTTCCAAAGGAACCAGGCCAAGCAGCGCAAATTTTTGCCTACATGGAAGGGACCATTCGAGATCATAGACAAAATCTCCCCTGTGGCCTACAAAATCCACATCCCCAAAGGTCCTTTGGCAGCGGGGGAAGACAAGTGGGTCCACATAAACCAGTTGAAATGTTGCCATCCCAGGCACGCTCTGCAACAACTGGAGGAATCCTCTGGAATCCTAGCGGGTACTGTCTCAGACTAATTCAGTTCCAATCATAAAACATACCACATCTAGTCTCTAAAATATTGTGATTTGCATGAAACTGTCTCTTAGTTATACTGTTTTTTTTTCAAAATAAGAATGTAATATTTCGTTATGATTAAATGCATATGCTGCCCCACTATCTCAACAGTGGTGGAAAAACGTCTGTGAGTAGGTATTGCCGCTCTTCCTTTGTCGTCCTAGGAGAAAGAAAACCTGAAGACGGGCCAAGGAGGGCGATCCGGAGACCGGGAACGAAGATCCAATGGGCCCAGTGGACCGCCCAATATTCCCATCAGGACCGGCGAGGAGAACCGATCGATCAGTACCGGATGGAGGAAAAGATGCTGAATTGTGCCATCTATTGGAAGATGAGGAAACATCCCAGGTCTTGCGAGTCCCATTCGTGAAATAGAATGGCCATCGCAAGAGGGGGGCTTGTGGGATGTATTTACCCATGCATCCGAGCCGTACCTCAAAACTGTGCAGTACTGACATGGAAAACATCATGATGGCCAGAGCTTCCCAGAAAATGCACAGGGAAATGCATGAAGAATAGGCTGCCACCCATTTTTGCCGATGTTATGGGCACAGAAGGACACTGCCTAAAACCACCATTGGACTACCCACACAGTAGTCTGAAACCATTGGGAATGGCAATGCTGATTGCCAAAAGCAAACCCATAACTGTTGGGAATTCATTTTCTTAAATCCCAAAAAGGGGTGCAGTACCAGTACTCACCACTATCCAAAAGCCAGCATTTTAAAACCACCCTGTGTTTCTCTGAAGGCAGGCTCAAAATGCCTATTTTCAAACATTGCAACATGTGCAAAATATTCACTGAACACCAGCAGACATTTGGCAGAATGGAGTTTTGTGTGCTTACAAAATCTGGGAAATGAAGAGCCCAAAACAATGCTTATAACAAAACTGCTATGGAGTCAGCAGTTTAAGTTGCACTGGATTTAAAGACACTAAAATCGAAATGTTTAGATTAAATGAGTGACCTATGTTTGGTGTCACATGCCTTTGTAACTGTTGAAATGCCATAGTTTTGCACTTAGAATCAGCCTTCTAGCTGCATATGTGAAAATGTTTAGTTTTATTTGAATGCAGAAACTGGGGAACAAAAAGTGACATTTTATCTGAAACCTGGCTTAAGGAACTGAATTCTGCCTGGCAACTACCCCCATCAGGAGTGAAACTTGAGTCACAGCTGTGTTCCCAGGCCTAGCTGCCCTTTTGCTGCTCACACCAAAAGGGATATGACACTTCCCTGATTGAATTACCTGTGCTCGACAGGAGCTCTGAACAAAGCCTGTCTTGACTCAGGCAAAGGTTTTATTACAGCGGTCGTAAAATGTAGCTTCCTCTTGGCAGAAGCTGGGAGGGGCACTGCCTGTGAGAGCAAGCTGGCTTGGCAGAACTGGATAAACCAGTATTTCCACCATGTGACCTGGGAAACCACACCCCTTTGTAGCCAGAATATTGTTTAGAAAAAGATGAATAACTCATGGTGCGGACATGTGAAAATTTTATAAATGATACCATAATGCTTGTGATTTTTCTGCCCACAGTTTAAGAGGTTTTTAGAACCGGTGGTATGTTCAGGGGGGTGTTAGCGGAAAAGTGGATATTACTCTAAATGTATGCATGTTAAAAATCTGAAACTTCATCAGTTAATGTCCATACTCCCTGCGCACATGTGTGTCAATTTGGGTCAATGTCAGAAATTGCAAAATCCGTTAAAAAGTCAATTATCTGCCATTTCTGAATGCAAGCTCTTAAAAACAGCAGATTTGGACAGAGACATGGCTAAATTCAGCCACACCATGTATATGTAATTTCAAACAACTGTGTAACTCTGAAATATGTATTTTGATCATATATAGATTTGGGTGCACAGATGACAGGGGAGGTTTTTCAAGAGATCATAAATGGATGACATCACTCTGACTCACAGTTCCTTCCCCAATCAAGTGAGGAATGGAAATTTGACCAATGACAAGGGAGAGGGGCAAGTTTAGTTATGACCAACACACACACCCACTTGCAGAACATATAAATGGACCACTGAAACTTAGGTAGGGACTTTCAAATCCATCTGCCGCTGGAAGCTCTGCCGGAAAAATCCATACTTTACCTCCATCAAACCTCCAGAGAGCCAAACTAGAGACTTCAATCTATCCAGAACTAGAGACCCAGACCAGAGATCCAGAGAGAGAGCAGACCCAGATCACTGTGAAGTGCAGAGACCAGAGTCCCGTCTAAAACCTGACCAGATCCATGGCGAGGCCCATTTCACTCAAGAATATAGTGTGAGTACATAGCAAAACTGTGCAGAACCAATCTCTTAGTTAAAATAATATAATTCAATCCTATTTTAATCTAAGTAGAACTGTCTCCTAACTGTCACCTGCCATTTGCAAAGCTGTCACTTGTCATTTTCTAGTTGCAAGCTGCACGTGTCTTTTTGAACTTTAAAATTTCAAATCTGAAAAACGACCGTTATTTAATCACTCATATCTCCGCAACCGTTAGAGACTTGCAATAACTTTCATCTGAAAGCTTAGAATCGTGGCTTTCCTACGAACCTAGAACCGCATTCCTACCCCCTATAGTTTTACCGCAATCGCGGAACACGCATCCGCGAATTTTACTGCGATTTGCAAATTTCTCCACATGTAAAATCAGCTGCTGCTTGCCTTCCATTTGCCAGAAAATCGTTTGCCTCATAAAAACTATCCCTGAATCATTGCAAGAGTGAGCCTGAGCTAATATTAACTAGATATCACTCACCCTGAACCTCTGAAAGGGAATTAAAAGCATTTTAGCATACTTTTCACTGAATTGCCAGCACATATCAAAGCATTTTGCCTGTGTTTTAAACTTCTGTTGTCTAAGCTTGCTGCGGTGAACTGAATCACATTTGATTGCATTTCTGAGAACTGTGTGTTTTCCTCCCATTTCCTTGCATTGCATAAAGAGGGGGGGAGTGAATAGCCAGAGAAAAGTGATTACATTGTTTGGGTGAAATCATATTGAGTATTTTCTGTACTGCATTCATTGAATATTGCATCCACCTGAGCTTACATAAAGCATTCTGTACCACCTTCTTCTTTTGTTCCTATTCACCTGTGTGCTACCTTATCCATTTCATGTCAACTCCTTATTGATTATAGAGAAGCGTGTTAGTGCCAGATTCTCCGTTGTTAATATTTATCATATTAGATTAAGTGTGATATTCAATTATTAATTTATTATAAAGTCTGATCTATATATCTATTGTTTAAATTATCAAATAAACCTTTTAACTTGCAAAACAGAACTACTTCTCGGCTCAGTGGGGTCAGGGGGATTCCAAGAGAGGGGTGTTATATAGGGGTAGTCATCCAGAACGCATGAACTGGACATAAAGATATATCAATAAGGGTTTTCATTCAGTATTATAGACTAGGCGTTGACTTAGCTGTAGTGTTGAATTGAATCCTCTTACATTACCTGTTTATCTAAGTTCATTGTCTACCTTTATAGAATGCCCTAGTGGCTTAAGAAATATAGATTCCACTATAGGTCCCCTTATGCTCAGAATCAACAGAAATACCAAGTTATCAAGAACAGCGAATTGAACTATCCCATGGCAGTTCACTTTTTAGAACATCACAATAAAGATGTGGGTTGTATGACGTTTATAGGATTAGCACACTGCCCCAGACATCTATGAGGTGGCAATAGACAACTAAAATTATGACAATCAGAGGCCAAACGCTTAAACCTCTTAAACCTCTAGGCCTCAATAGGGATGAAGAACTTAAAGTATTCCTTAATTAAGGCTGCTATTACTTCATTGGTTTTAACATCGTCTGTTTAATGAATTTTGTAAACTTTTTAACAGATTCTTGTTATGAATTCTTTGATTAATTTTTGATGTATTTTGATGAATTTATTGATGTACTTTTTGATATTTGTTATATGTAGATCGAGTTTGACTTTTCCTAGATTAATGCTATACTATAGTTGCATTTTTATCTTTTATCTATTGACTTGTTCACTTATATGCACTTCAGCATTTCTGAAGTTCAGTAAAAGACATTGAAGTATTCTGCACTCATGTTATATCATTATGCACTAGCACTTTAGGTGTCTTGAATCGGTCTTCGGCCTGCCGCCATGCATTTTGTCCTCATACTTATACAGCAATTCTTGGTACTGGGCCATGGAATTGACTCTAGTTTATCCAACAGCCCACTGCATATCAAATGATTGAAAATTGAGACACTTGGCCATTAGTTGCAAAATTTTGAAATGTACAGATGTTGCACGCTGACTTATTGTACACCACTGGTCGATGGATACTGCTCAAACCTATTTTTCCACACTTACTGGAACGTATGGCAATCTCTCTTTTTGTGCTACCCTTGGGTAGTATCATGTACTTGCCATGATCCTTTACAACAGTTCCAATACAATGGGTCTGCTAATTTTAATGCCTTAATACATTGTTTTTGCAACCTTACTGTTCGTGTGCACGGGTCACGTTTTTGGTTCTGCAGGCTGTTTTCCAACCTTCCATACCAGATGAACATCTCGGCACCGTTTGTCTATATATATACATATGGTACACACATTAAGAACAATAGACAGATAGGAGTTGTAGAGGTTTAGTGTTTAAAATTTGGTAAGGAGCACCAGACTAATGAATTCATATCTGCGCCTTCGATATTACTTGTTAATCTAGTATGGGAAGTGCAATAGTAGTGCTCTGTTACACACAGCCCCACATGATAGTTATAAGAAATGTTTGGATTTTATGCTATTTGCACTATGATAAAGCAGTTAGCACTTTATATGAAAGGCACTATTAACATTGCACCTTTACAGCCCCTACATGAGATGAAGCATCAGCACTTTATAAGTAAGGCACTATGCACTTTATACCAAAGGTGATGGGCACTTTGCTTCTCATACCATGCAGTATAGGACTGTGCTGCCACCACTTGGTAAGTGGTGTTAGCTTTAAATTATGAGTGAAGGTATCATGCAATTCGTACCGTGACTAAGCACACAACACTTTAGCGGAAAGGCACTATGCACTTTTTGCCTTTATAGATCTATGTGACAAAGCATAATGCATTAAGCACTTCATAAGAAAGGCACTATGCCCTTTAGACCACATTAGAGAGGCACTATGCTCTGTATACCTTGCAGTGTAGGACTGTGCTGCCATCACTAGATGAGTCGCAATGGGTTAATATGAGAAAGGCACTATGCACCTTGTACAACGTGGTGCAGGACTATGCCAACATCAGGCAATTAATATCAGTTATACATTTTTCCAACAGTCATGGTTGGCAATATATGTATGACAATTGGGGTAAGTCACATGATCATGATACACCTTTGAAATTAAGGAAGCATATACAAAGTATCAAGTGAACAAATAGTATCTACTGCGCAATAGCAAGCCGCAGGGAATTAAGTTTTCAGCACACTATTTTGTGAACTGATAGCATCCATTGCACTAAAGTAAGCCGCGTAGAATGAAGAGGGACACACAGCATACAGGGGGTAATTCATAGAATTCAGCGCAGAAGCAGCGCACGCGGGCATCGCAGAGAGGGAGTGTGCGCCAGCGTGCGCCAGCCGTGTGCGCTAAACAGCATTCTGGCACACCGCGTATTCATGGCTTTCCCAAACCGTTTGGAGCCGTGGCGCAGCGAACATCCCGCAGTGCCAGTTACGCCCTCAAGAACACCCCTTGCGCATGGAAAAGCCATTGTAATCCCCAATATGGCACAAAGGGCCGTGCTAACCCTGGACTAGCTCACAGGGCCGCTATAGTGTAATCGCGTGAAAAAGTATGTGTACCCCGCTAGCAGCAGACAAAACGCGTGAAAATCTACTCGCACACCACCTTGAATACGCGTACCTGCTGGCAGCAGCCAAAATGCGCCAGGCAAATTGCGTGGAAAATGTCCCCACTGTGGTGTGGGCTGCCTGTGGGTCATGGTCAGGGGTGATGGGCTGGCTGTGGGTCATGGCCAGGGGGGATGGGCTAGCTGCGGGTCATGGCCAGGGGTGATGGGCTGCCTGCGGGTCATGGTCAGGGGTGATGGGCTGCCTGTGTGGCATGGCCAGAGGTGATGGGCTGCCTGAGGGTCATGGTCAGGGGTGATGGGCTGGCTGCAGGTCATGGTCTGGGGTGATGGGCTGTCTGAGGGTCATGGTAAGGGGTCATGTGCTGGCTGCGGGTCATGGTCTGGGGTGAAGGGTTGCCTGCGGGGCATGGGCAGGGGTCATGGGCTGCCTGTGGGTCATGATCTGGGGTGATGGGCTGCCTGCAGGGCATGGCCAGGGGTGGTGGGCTGCCTGCGGGGCATGCCCAGGGATGATGGGCTGCCTGCGGGTCATGGTCAGGCGTGATGGGCTGCCTGTGGGGCATGGGCAGAGGTGATGGGCTGCCTGAGGGTCATGGTCAGGGGTGATGGGCTGGCTGCGGGTCATGGTCTGAGGTGATGGGCTGCCTGAGGGTCATGGTAAGGGTTGATAACTGGCTGCAGGTCATGGTCTGGGGTTATGGGCTGCCTGCGGGGCATGGCCAGGGGTCATGGGCTGCCTGCGGGGCATGGCCAGGGGTGATGGGCTGCCTGAGGGTCATGGTCAGGGGTGATGGGCTGGCTGCGGGTCATTGTCAGGGGTGATGGGCTGCCTGTGGGGTATGGGGAGGGTGGATGGGCTGCTTGCGCGTATTCTGGGGGTGCGCGGGGAGTTTTACACGCGATCGGCCTGGCGCGAGCGGGGTACGCGTATGCCGGGGTGCGCGGGGAGTTTCACATGCAATCGGCCTGGCGCAAGCGGGATACGTGTATTCCGGGGGTGCGTGGGGAGTTTTACACGCGATCGGCCTGGCGCGAGCGGGGTACGCGTATTCCGGGGGTACGTGGGGAGTTTTACATGCGATCAGCCTGGCGTGAGTGGGGTACGCGTATTCCGGGGGTGAGCGGGGTGTTTTACACGCGATCGGCCTGGCACGAGCAGGGTATGCATATACCGGGGGTGTGCAGGGGGTTCTACACGTGATCGGCCTGGCGCAAGTGGGGTACGCGTATTCCAGGGGGTGCACAGGGAATTTGACACACGATTTGGCAGTGTGGGCCCCTACCCCCCTTCCCATGCCCCACAGGCAGCCCACATCACAGGGGACACACCTACAACCTCTCCCCATGCCCCGCAGGTAGCCCATCACCACATCCCATGCCCTGCAGGCAGCCCATCCACCCTGACCATGCCCCACAGGCAGGCCACATGACACCATGCACTTGGGAGCCCCGACTCATGTCCCCCCCACCCACCCTTAGTGAGGGCATCCTGCCAGCAGGCTCTGACTCATGTCCCCCCACCCCACCCCCAGTGAGGGCAACCTGCCAGCAGGCCCTGACTCATGTCCCCCCCACCCCACCCCCAGTGAGGGAAACCTGCCAGCAGGCCCCGGAACATGTCCACCCCACCCCACCCCCAGTGAGGGCAACCTGCCAGCAGGCCATGACTCATGTCCTCCCAACCCACCCCCAATGAGGGCAACCAGCCAGCAGGCCCCGAAACATGTACCCCCCACCCCACCCCCAATGAGGGCAACCTGGCAGCAGGTCCCCACACATGTCCCCCCCAACCCACCCCCAATGCGGGCAACCTGCCAGCAGGCCCCGACTCATGTCCCCCCAAACACCACATCATAACTATACAGACCAATGGCCCTAATGCCAAACCAAATCCCACACTCCTATCCCCTCAGTGCAAACACCCAACAATCCACTGCACCCACTCCCTAGTAAATTACCCAATCCACGATAGTCTGAAAAGAACCAGCATGCCCATCAACAAATGTCCTACAGAGCCACACAGTGGCAACACATGACTGAGCCAATGCCCATGGAGACATGCGCAAAATAAATCATAATACACCACACCAATAAAGTAGAATAATGAAATGTATTAAAAATAAAAGAAAATGCCAAAATGAAAACCACACATGCAAATGAAGAAATAATGAATGCAATATGATAAAGAAAGTAAAATCCAAGGAAAAATCAAAATCCAAGACATGAACAATGAAAAGAGGTCCAGTGCCAAAGTCCATAGAAATAAATTCAAAAATGAAAAGCATAAAAGAAATTACTCCATGGGATGAAAAAAAAAAGGAAGAATTTACATGTCCGTAACTATTTACAATGAAAGTCTGAAGGGTCCATGATCTCAAAACAAAAGGAAACCTACCTAAAACCCTATCTAAAATACAACTATATAACAAAAATTGAGCAAAGTCTGTGGACTCCAAACCATAATAAAAATCAAACGAAACCTAAACCTAAATAACAATATACAAAGGCGGCAGACTAGTCCGACGGCTCACTCATTGATGTCCCGGGCCAGGGCATCATCAAACTCCACTTCAATGTCCCAGAGGCGGGCCTCTTCCCTGGCCCGAGTTCTCGCAGGGATGCAGCCATGGTCTCCTCCAAATCCCTGCAAGTTGCCTCGAGGCACTCAGCCCGCCTCAACGCCCGGTGCATGGAGTTCTCCACCCTGACCATTGTGAGTTGTGCCCGCTCCACCCGCCGCCGCTCCACATCTATTCGCTGGCCCAACCGCTGCCACACGGAAGACACTCACAATCCTGGGTCCTCCTGCCCGCCGGCCGATGCCTGCCCCAGGGATGTTGATGGCCCTGAGCCATGATTGCTCCCACCCTGAGCCTGCTGCTGCCGTGCACGTGCCCTGCCTGTTGATGCCTGCATGTCCTCCACTTGCTGGGGTCCAGTTGGTGGGGTGGCCACCCCTGCTGGACCTCCGACTCCTGACTGTGGCAGGGATGTGTCCTCTACCAGCCTGTCTGCTGGCTCAGGGGCAGCTCCACAGGGGGCCCAGGTGATACGTGGGTGGGAAGATGGCACGGAGGACGACTGGCGCATAGGGGGTTCAGTTGAGGAGGGGGTCGCAAGAAGATCCAGCACACGGATGAACCCAGTGCCGACGACCTGTCCTAGTAGGCCAAAGAGGTATTCGAAATGACGTGCATTGTCCAGACAAGAACCCTGCACATCATCCCGAATATCACGTTGGCGCAACACCACACCAGCTAGGACAGGCTCAATCAGGTCATGGATTGCAACGTCCGCAGGGAGAGGAAGGGCAGTTGTTGCGCATCCCCTCCCTGAAAACGGGTCTTGATGGAGGCATCCCTGCTGGTGCTGGATGATGCAGTCACAGGAACGGGGACAGGATTACACACAGGCACCTCCGTGGCAGCCTGTGCTGCCTCCTGTCCCTGCCCCTGGACTGCCCCTGGACTGCACCGCAAGCACCAGTGGAATCCCCCTTCCAGGCCCTGTGTGTGGGGCTTCCACGGCCTCCTCCTCAACCAAACCCCCCACCAACCTGGATGACTCTGTGCCTCCGTAGACCCTTGTGGGGGCTCAGCTGCCCCTACTGCTGCCGAGGAGTCCACCTCCAAAATTCGTCTCTTGGACCTTCCCTCAGCAGCTGCGGCCATGGACGCAGCACCAGACTCCTCACTCCTGGAAGATATCACTACCTGGGAGGGGAGCTGGGCCTTGCGTCTCCAGCTGGCGGTGGGATCCCTGCCGCTGTGCTCCAGAGCACTGTCTCCGCCCTCTTCATCAGTCGACGCTGCAGACAGGGAGAGACACAACACAGGCATCAGGGCACTGTACAATGGTCTGATACACACATGACTGTTGCACATGAATGACAGTGTCAAACTTCACAGATGGCCTCACACACTCCAACTCTCATGTCATTTTAACCCACACACATGCACAAATTAACAGGATTCGTGCAGCAGGCAGCAGCATCCATACACACACAACAGCATGAACATCTGAAGGTTGGCATGACGTCACAAGCAACATGGGGAGTGCCGAACACATGCACACATGCCACCAGAGAGACATGCATGTGTACATCTCCACCACCTGTCACAGTGCAATCATCGGCAACTATGTCACATCTGCCAATCGGGTTCTTCATGTCTGTGTCACATGCATCCATGGCATATGACAGTCGCACACATGTCAAACACACACACACACACGTACACTGTGCACGTACATGAAGGTGGAACTAGCATCCATGTGTCACACCCAACCATGTCATAGTACATAGACAGAAATGCTAACATGTGTGCGTCTCCACATGCAGTTGTGCATCATGCTTTGGAACACATACACCATTGATGTGCATCACACATGACTGGACACCCATGCAGCACGGTCATGTTCCTGCACATACACATCCATACATGGGCCTTTCCAGACATATGTGCAAGCTGCACACTATTGGCACACCTCAACATGCACTGCGTCCAATGAGTATGCATGGACACTTAACACTCGACTCCAGACGGGTCTGCCTCTCGAGGACCTGGAGGTGAAGAGCTGGGCAAATGTGTTCCAGGACCCTCATCTGGTCGGTGGTAAGACGGACCCGGCACCCCACTGCATCCGCTGCGTCCAAGATGCGCCGGGCCTTCCTGAGGGTCCTGGACCTGAAGTTCTACCACCGCTTATGGACGTGTGGTAGGTCGCGGGTTGCCACCCCCTCCGCGTTGATGGCAACCACGATGTCCATCCAGATCCCCTTCCGTCCATCCTTGTCGGCGTGCGTTCGTTCGAAGAGGGCATCATAATGCACCAGGACTTGCTCCACCAGGATGCCAACTTCTCCTGTAGTGAAACTGGCAGCCCTCTGCCTCTCTGCTGGGGGGTCACCACCGGTCCCAGATGGATTTTGGCCCGACATGGCAACCCCCGAGGCAGGTGTGGGTGGGCAACTGGGACCTGGTGCTGGGCTGTGGAGCGATGGAACTGCAGTCCGGAGTCTTCTGTTCCAGCAAGGGGGGGGCTCACAGCAACTGGACCCCTGCAGATGGCTGTCGTGCAGGCACCAAATAGCAGGGCACATGGCCAGCAGGCAGGCAGCAGCAGATGGCTCGTGGAAGGTGGTGTGGGACTCTGGGGGGCAGGAAAATGGCCTTCTGGGCACGAGCGTGGTCTTCCATGTGTTGTCGCATGGCCAGCTTGATGCAGATTTGGCACGTGAAAGAACAGCACGTCAGCGTGTTAATGCGTGTATTTTGAGGAAAGGGTCTACGCGCGAAGTAACGTGATGCACGTGGGCGTTTCCCTCAGCACGTGTTAAAGGTGAGTGGGGCCCAGCAGTTCGATGTACGTGCTTTTCGTGGTGACCGACACGTGTGTTGCTAATTCTTGTTGTTTCACACGCCATCACTACTTCACAGCAGATCGAGGATGTATCTCTTCTTTTGGTGGGGGTCTTGCCTACGCGTGTTTTTTATTACCACGCTAGTCAGACGGTGAGTCGCGCACGCTATTTTTCCCACTGCGGGTCCCCCTGTGTATCGCTCACCCGTTTTCAAGGTCAAGTAGCCTGTGTGTCCCACGCATACGTGTTTTTCGTGTCCCTGGGTGCCACCGTGTACTGCGGGAGGTTAATTCCACACACGTGGGCTACCGGGGGTTGCGTACAAGGTTTTACTGCAGTTTGGGGGTGCCTGAGCGTTGCATGACACGTCATTTTCTCACCGGGGTCACATACAGCCTTGCAGGTGCACATGGGTGCTGTTTACATCTAATAGCCCACCCCCTTCACCCCAATTGCCCAGGACAATTGTCGTGTACACCTCCCATTGGCACTATTTGTTTGTTTGTTTGTTTGTTTATTTTATTTAGTATAGTGCTCCAGACCCAGGGGTAAATGGGCGCTTAGGACAAATTACAAAGTTACAGTATACAAGCGGTTATACAAATGTGGCGGGAATATGCCATATATAGTATGTACAGGCAGGTAGTATGAAGCATTTCAGAGTATGTACAATATATACAATAAAAACTAAGCTTAATCTAACTAAGGGTTACCTTCTCCAGTAGCCAGCTGATGACTAGTTTTCTAAACAATTGGAAGGATTTGACCAGTTTAATATTCAGTGGCAGCGTATTCCAAAGTTGAGGGGCGAGGACCGTGAAACCCAAGCCTCCCGCTTTTTTGGCAGTGAATCTGGGCACGATGAGGCTGAGGGTATTGGATGATCTGGTGACTCTTGTGTTGGGTTTAAGAGTGAGTTTGTTAGTCAGGTATTGGGGGGCTAGGTGGTTTAAGGCTTTGTAGGTGAGGCACAGGGTTTTTAGGTCAATTTTTTGCTGAATGGATAACCATTTGCAAGAAATTCTTGTGTAGGAAATGTGCTCCCTCTTGGGAATATTTAGTGCTGCTCTCAGCGCATTATTTTGGAGGATCTGAAGTTTCTTGATTATGGCTTGGTTGGCACCAAGGTAGAGGCTATTACAGTAGTCAAGCTTTGATTGTATAAGGGCTCTCGCCAGAATGAGGCAACTGTTTGTAGATAGAAACGGTCTGCAGGCCCTGATTAGTTTACCCGTGTAGGCGGTGGCTGAGGCAGTCATGTTAACTTGTTTGGCAAGGTTGGTATTGGCGTCCAAGTAGAAGCCTAACGTTTTCACGTTTTTCACAACTGGAATGATGTTGCCATCTATGGTGAAGTTTGTGTAATCGGGGCTGAGTTTCTGTAGATTATTAGTGGACCCGACTAGGAGGAGCTCGGTCTTCTCATCATTCAGACAGAGGCCGTGTGTGGCCATCCATACCTGAATGATGGCGAAGATTTAGTTAATCCTGGAAGCGTCAGTGTTATAGTTGCCAGAGATGGTGAGGAGTATCTGGGTGTCATCTGCGTAGATGGTGTAGGTGACACCCAGATGATCCAGTTTATCAAAGAGGGGTTTCGTAAAGATGTTATAGAGGGTACGGGAGACACAGGAGCCTTGTGGGACACCACAGGTAATGGGGATGGGGTCAGCTGCAGCCATAGATGAAAAACCCTCATAGTTCTGTTGGCTAGGAAGGATTGAATCCACATGACAGCAGGGGGGAGAAGTGGGCAGCAAAATAGAGGTGGTTGCAAAGTATTTTGTGGTCAACCAGGTCGAAGGCTGCTGAAAGGTCTAAGAGGAGTAGGATAGCTGCTTTATTTTTGTCCTTGATGTCATCAATCTGGCTTTTAAGGTCAACAAGAGCAGTTTCCGTTCCATGTTGAGGGCGAAAGCCAGATTGACGCAGGCCTAGCAGTTGATTAGCCTCCAGGTAATCCTGGATTTGCAGATAGGCAACTCTGTTGAGGATTTTTAGCAGGAAGGGGACCGTGGTAATAGGCCTGTAGTTGGTGGGAATGGTTGGGTCAAGAGATTGTTTTTTTAGAAGGGGGAGAACCCAAGACTGTTTTAGGTTGTTAGGTACAGAATTAGTAGAGCAGGATAGGTTTACTAGTTTGGAAATAAATGGGGCGAGGTCTCGCGCCGCGTCTTTGATGATCTGTGCGGGGCAGCTGTCCCCTTTACAGTTAGAGGGTCTGAGGGATGCTATAATTTTTTGGGAATTTCAGGTATGGTAACCGGTTTAAATGTAAAGCCGGAAGTATTGCTAGTAGGTGTGGGTGCGCTAGGTATGACGGCGTTGCTATTTGATAGTTGTAATCTTTTAGATTTGATTTTATTTTGAAGACCAGTGATTTTGTTAGCTAATGCATTTTGGATGCTGGTGCACCATGCCTTGTCCTTCACGCAGGTATCGGTTGGAGGATTCGGATTCTCTAATTCTTTCAGGATGGAGAAGAGTTCTTTGGCAGAGGATTGGGCATTGTTTATTCTGACATTATAGGCTTCTTTTTTAGTCCGGATTATCTCTTTCTTGTAGTGGGAGGAAATGGACGTAAGATTAGCTTTGTTTTCTGCAGAGGGGTTAGTTTTCCATATGGTTTCCAACTTGGCTTTCTTTTTTCTAAGAGTTTTGAGTTCCGGTGTGAACCAAGGGTTCAAGTGAGCTATAGGTTTGCATTTACGTTGCTTTAATGGGGCAACAGTATCAATAGTGCTACTCAGGGCATCATTGTAGGAGTCGACTAGAAGGTTAAGGTCAGCGGTAGCTGGGAATGTGTTAAGAAGGGGGAGGACGAGTGGTGTTAGGGTCTCTGCGGTGATTTTGCGCTTGTTTCTCATCAGACAGGCTGGTGCGTAAGGGCACTGTTTTAGGTTAGGATTCTTTTGGTGGATGTCAAATAATATGAGGGAGTGGTCAGTCCATACAAGAGGTTGTGGGGCTTTGCAGGTGATGATGCAGTTGTGGGCTGCGACCCAGTCAATAGTTCTACCTTTCTGGTGGGTAGGTAGAGTAACTGCTTGGGTGAGGTTGTGCTCAGATAAGGCGTTAGCCAAGGAGGCCGCCGGAGCGTCGTTAGGGTCATTAAGCCCTAGGTTGAAATCTCCTAGAATTATATTTTGGGAGTGGGACTTGGAATTCTCTGCTATGAGAGAGGTAATGTCTTCCTCGAAGGAGCTTGTGGGGCCTGGGGGCCTATATATGATTTGCAGGGTAATGGTACTCTTAGTTTGTGCTTTGATGGTGAGGAGTTCGCAGGACTTAAGCGGGGGGGAGGTGATGAGTCTGAAGTCGAGAGAGGACTTGAATATGATTGCTACACCTCCTCCGCGAGCGTTAGGTCTATCCGCTCTGAGGATGGCGTAGTTGTCAGGATTATTATATTCTGTGCCATGGTTGGGAGGCCTCAAAAGGTGAGGGGCACCTCAGCTGGGCATCCTCCACATGGTGGGTGTGGTCAGGGATGTGGCTGGGGTGACCAGGGAGTAGGGGAGTCCAGGGTGCCCAGGGTGGCTGGAGAGGTGGAAGAGACAGGGGTGCACCACTTCGGCAGGATGTTCTGCCATGTGTTGCCACCACCTCCTGCGGCTCAGAGAGATGCAGCTCTTGCATCTGACACTGGCACCCATGTGACCCATCAGTCAGTTTCATCGGCTGCCACGGGCCCAATGGTAGTGGTTGCTGCAGGTGCAGCTGTGGCGACCACCACCCAGGCTCAAGGTCGGCCAGCGCATGATGCGTTGGCACCTAGCGATTCGCAGGCAGAATATCAGGTGGTCAGAAGGCACAATGTAAGTGCATGCAGGGCTGCTCTGACCGAGGCACATGTCCCTGGGGCAGTGTTGTCATCTGCTGCCCCGAGCAGCGGATGTTGGCAACTGCATGGGCAGATGCAGCCGACACCACCCCGGCTGTGAGTCTGCCAGCCAGGACAGTCTCGGTCAATGACCTTGGCACAGCGGCGGTTGCTGCGCTGGGTCGAGTCAAGAGCACCCAGCAGGCACTGACGCAAGTCAGGACTTCGGTTCTAGTTCCACCTGCCACTCCCTTGGTCCAGTCCACCAGCGCCACTGCCCCTTCTGACCAGGACGGCATTTGCCAGCCAGGGTCCGGACCACTGTCCAAGAGAGGAAGGTTGCTCCTGCACAAGAGGCTCAGACCCCAGACACGACTCCGGCCTCCAGCAAGTCGAGGAAGAAGCATTTTGGCAAGCAGGAACTGGACTTCCTTGTGGGCTACGTGTCGAGACACGAACATGAGATGCTAGTGGCCCCAAATAGTCACACTATGCCTGCCCAGCATTTGTACCACTGGAAGTATGTTGTGGAGGGTGTTAGTGCATTCGGACATGAGGTGCGCACAGTTCAGGAGTGCAAAAAGAATTGGGTTGACCTCCGAAGCTGTGCTAAGCTAAATCGTGCCTCCAGTTATGCCATGACTCGGATGACTGGCAGTGGGCCACCCCCTGAGGAGGAAGAACTCACTCTGCATGAGTTGATCACTGAAGAGTTCCTCCTAGCAGAATTGGTCAAACGAGTGGGAGAGATTATGGATTTTGATGCCCCGTCCTGTGAGTGTTGTTGCGTGTTTGTCCAGCCCATGTGTGGTTTGCCTGTGTAATATGTTGTGCTTGACTGCCACTACATGCTATGTGTACATGGTGCTCATGTGCTAGTCAGGCAATGCTTCACTAATGCGTGCCTGCTGTGCAGCATGCTGGACATGTAGAGCAGACGAGGACTGTCCTCATCACCACACTTGCACCCTACTCACATGCTAGTCACCCGGCTGCCCCTCCCGTGCATGTTCCAGCTCACTGGCCCTTCTGCATGAAGCCTGGGGTGTCCTTCCACTCAGCAATCGGACTATGTCATCGCATGACTGACATGCATGTGTGTTCTGCCTGCATGCGGGTACTCCACGTAGGCAGGCTCCCTCCATCACCCATCCCCCTGCACCACAATTACACCATAGCACTGGTGGGTAACATGTTGGACTACTGCAATGGCCTGTTCAACACTCCTGTGTATATGCACACTTCCCCCTGCCAACCTGCCAGACACATACTGTGGGGCACATCCTTAGTCCTTGATGCAGGGTGTCTCACTCAGACTTGGCTGATGGCAGATGCTCCGCAGGGACATGAGTGCCCATTCATGCTCCATGTGCATTCCATGCATGCCCCTATGTGTCCTTGGCAGGATGATCATTGTAGAACGTGTCCAGGATGACATACATTTAATGGCATTTCATCATCCATTCCATGCTCACTCTGGCTCAGTCCTGCATCACACACATGTTTAGGGTGTCATAGTCTGTGTGGGGCACAGGCCTCCCCCTTTTTCAGGCCCCCTGACTCTGTTCAGCTGGTGTAGTGCCTTCTGAACAAATGGGTGTACTACAGAGGGTTCATCATGTGTCCTGCTTACTGTCCCATTCTCATCTGCTATGTTGTTAGTTGACTCAGATGATGCAATTGACGCTACTCAACACTGTCTGCCAATACACAGTTCTCTGGTCAACCTTTCACTGCCATGCAATGCCTCCCTGCATTTTCAATAAGGGGGAGGGAGGGTTGCCTGTAGCCATGCAACCCATTAAATGAACATTGCACGCGATGCCTGAACTTGCCCTTACACTGCCTTCATGTTTATTGATTGACATCATAATGTACTTGTTGATGTAGATAGTCGGTAACATACACATGTTCTGCACTGCACCAACCCACTTCTGAGCCATTTTACACCGTTCTACATGCCTACTCACTGCTGCAATGTCAAAGTGACCTGGCATGTATGGTCAGATTGTCATACCTTCACTGTCATGAAAGGCACGGGCACAGGTGCATCGTGTGACACATGTACCCCATATTGGAACACCCTAGTGGGTGTTTAGCAAAGTTGATTGGTCAATCTGCAGCCTATACTAACTTGTATAGGCCGCAGATTGATTATAGCCTGCCAATTGGGTTGTAATGACTGTGGAGCTGCCTTCAAGTGTGTATGTGTACACTTTCACATACATCAAAGCAAGCAGCGTAGTAGCTGCTTGCTTTGCTGTATAGGATTCTTTTCATAATCACCATACAGGTGTATATGAACACGGGTGTTCTTGAACACTTTCACATGTACATATGCAAGCAGCTACAACGTTGCGTAGTGCAACATTGCAGCTACTCACTTATGTGTGTGTGAAAGTGTTCATTTACACGTGTGTTCTCTGCAGCTTTTTTGTTGAATGACTAATATGTAGTTGATTAACGTTAATGGTGCTGCGATTTCAGCATTCAGCCCCTTATGTTAAACTGGCACAATCCTGAAGGTGCACTGTCGTGCAGTATGTGTACGCCCAGGCTTACTTAGCTAATCTGGCCTGGCCGTGATGATTTCACACACTGGATAATGTTTTAGGGCACAGTCAATGCACAATGTGCTCTATCAGGCCCTGAGGGGTGTTCTGGAGGCTTCATGGACTGGCAGCTCAGACCGTACTGGGCGTTATGGTCCCTCATGCCTGTTGCAGGCCCTCGCTTTGCTTGGGACATTCACTATGTCTACATGGCCTATGACGCCCGGTAAGGGCTAAGCTGCAAATGGATGAAGCTATATTGGTGATGATGATTTAGTGATGCATGTGTACATGCATATTACGTGTGTCATGGTGTGTTTGGATTCACTTGCAGCTGTGGCCATTTGGCTGTTCAGACATGCTTATGGTATGTGCCATTTCTTTGTTGCCATCTGTCATTTATGCCTGTGATATGTGCCTGACAGATGTGGTGTGTGATGGAGGTGATATACTACATTCAGTACTAGTGTAGGCTTTGCTATTTACACACATCTATTTCTGCTTTTGGGATGCGTTTGCATATCAATGCCACTGGATGCATGGCAGAATTTCAGTCGTGTGTGACATGTCTGCTTCATGTGTTGGCTGTCCATGTGATGTCTATGTGTGTGTTGGTTATGTGCCTCCGACATGTGTACTCATTTTTCTTTTTTCATTACAGATGATGATGCAATGGAGCCAGAGGATGGTGATGTCATTCCAGACACGGGGTTGCTATTACATCAGCAACCCGGCACAAGTGCGGGTCGTGGGTGGTAGACCACGAGAACCCACTTGTGCTCCAGACCATCATGTCCAGGGCTGTCAATCAGTCTAGCTCTGATTATCACTCTGACAACAATGTTGAGTTGGATGCGCGTCATGTCCATTCGTCGACGGTGAGTGATCCTGATGTGGACGATCTTCTGTCCGCGACACCTGCACTGAGGGGCCAGATAGTGTTGGAACCTCCGCCTGTGGTGGATCGGGACGCTCAGTCACCCTCCACAGCAGTTGCTGATGGGCCTGGGGCATCATGTCAATGGCGGGATGTAGTCCTGCAGCCGCAGGCGGTGCCAATCCAGCGAGGACCACGGCTCGTTGGGCCTCCTGGGTGTCAAGTCCGGCAACACGGTGGCCTTGCGGCACTGGGATATACTGAGTGGGAGCAATCCATGTATGCCAATTCAGAACAACAGCTAATGATAAGATCGCTCAGAGCATGGAATGTGTGGCCCAATCCGTGCTCCCTCCTGCTAGGCAGGTGGAGCTCCAGCAGCGGCAGCACAGTCCACAGCCCGCTCACTCAGGCTGGGTATGGCGGCCTCAGACAGGGCACACTGGGCTGAAATTGTGACTCTGCGCCAAGCACTTGCTGCTCACGCAGAGGCACACATGGAGGCCCTGAGGGTTGACTATGATTCCCACAGATCTACTCTGGGTATGCTCAACATGTCCCAGAGGCAGCGGTCAGAGGAGAGGTTAGAGCAGCTTGAGAACACCATCTCTGCTGAGCTATGTGCAAGCCGGGAGGTGTTCCGGATATAATGCGAGGCCATGCAGGCAGAACTCTGTGTTACACGTGCTACCTTGCAAGATGAAGCACGCATATCACGCGAGGTGCTGCATGCTGACCTACGTGCCATCGCCACACAGGACCGGGCTTACCAAACCTGCATGCTTGCTGCCGTCGAGGGGCAAGCTGCGCATAGGCGTGGTCAGGCAACCGTGCCAGACCACCATCTGTTTTCAATCCAGAGGGTGAGCAGGACGACGACTTATTTCCCACACAGGTCGGGCCGTGCAGGTGTTGAGCCCATGGAGGTTTTTTTTTATCTCAACATCATCGCATGTGGGTGTTGAGGTGCACCCTGTAAGTCCCCCCTCCTGGGGGCCTTCTCCCCCACCCCCGGGTCGTATCTGGCCATTTTTTATTTTATTTGTTTAAAATTGTTTGTCTATTGTGCATTCATGTGACAGTGTGGTGCTTTGTGGCTTTTGAAAGCATCCACTGCCTATTCCATCTGGGCCCATTCAAGCTTGTCTTGTGTATGTGTTTGTGGCTTGGGGTCCTGACACATATGCCACTCCTGCTTCCCCTTTCCATGGGCTTGCAAGGATGGTTCGGTGTGACAACAATTTACACAAGGGCATTGGACTTTCGTCGTATCTGTGGCCTGTCTGCTGCTGTACTACTTGTGTTTACACCCCTAGTGGGGATTATGGATGTTTTCTCCACGGCATGTCTGCAATCAATTTTGGTCAGTACTTTTTGAACTGTCCATTTATTGAAGTTGATTGTGATGTATTTTCATTTCTTGCCTGTATACATGCTTGATGCACTTCATACTGTAGACAGTAGCCTGCACCCTTTAGCTGTCAAAGTCACACTGATGGTGGGAGGGGGCTGGGTGGTGACAATGTCAAGTTGGTATGTGTTGAGTTCAGCCCCTGGGGATTGTGGCAAAGGAGGATGCATTAGGACTGTGAACCAAGAGGCACAACTCACGGTCCAGTCCTCACCTGAGATTTCCACCTACACTACTACTCTGCTCCGTTCAGTTTGGACGGAAAGTTGTATCTGTCTTCCCTCTTGGACTTTGCTGCTGCCTGACGGCGCAGTTTTCCTACTGGACTGCAGCTCTTTTACTTGTTTTTCACACTCTGGTGCCTTTAATTCCTGGTTTTCTTCCTGCTACTGTCCTTGTTGCAGATCTGTCTGCCCGTCTCTCGGGCAGTTATTCCACATCCTCTTACACTGCCTCGGTTTGCCTAAGTACACTTCTGTTCCAAAGCATCTCTCTGTCACTCCTCCTGTCTTTCATCTATTACATCCATACCTTTATGTTGACTTGGGCCTTTTACCAATGCTATTCAACTGTTGTGACTTGTGCTGTTTCTGCCTTTATTCATACACGCTATCAAGGATTGATTGGGTTTCAGCTGAACCATCCAGTTGTGCCAGCCTCCTTGGTTATTTTCCACTCAAGTTCTAGCTCTACCCATCAGTTGTGGCATCCTCATTGATTATTGTGTACTCAAATTGCTACCAATCCTGTTGAATCATTGTTCAAGTGTGCTACCTTGGTAGTTATTCTATCATTCAGCTTGGACATGTGCTTGGCCATATTCTGCGACTTCAAGTCATCTACTGGAGACTCTTCCAGGGTTTTTTGGTGCTAAGAGGCTTTTTCCCTGGTTTGGGGTTTTGGCTCCTTGGAGTTCTCTGCGATTTGGTATTTTTACCAGTCAAGGTGGCCTCTGAGGGGGCTGGACCCTATTTACATGAAAGGAAGAAAAAGGAAACCAAGGGGAAGGGGGATCCTGAAGACAGGTAGACTAGAAGGAAGAAGTTGACGGACCGCAGACTGTAACGCTCACCTGGTATCCACGGGGACGTCACTCAGCCTGTTCTGACCTCTTATGACCTTGAACCCTTCCCTGGAGGCTATTCGACTGGAGACTGTGCCTGAAACACAGGATTGGTAGAGTTTAACTCCCTATTGTCTCTGTGTGCTTGAACCCCTTCTTCCCCGGGGTCCAACCCTTCCCTTTGATCCACAGCACACCTTGTTTTCTTGGATAGTGTGCTCTCCGTCCTCCCTTCAGCGCAGGGGCGTGTTGATTGATGCAGGCTCATTGCTGCCTAGTTACTTCACTGGCAAGAGTCCGACAGGTAAGTTTACTGAGTATTTTGAACAGTTCTCTAACTTCGTTCCTTTCCTTCCTTAGATGATGGCCGGCGTCAAGGGATGGCAGCGTGCTGCTGAGATGAGTAGCGCTGAAGGTGAGTGAGAGCGCGATGCGCGATGCACCCCTTTCGAATTTGCATTGAACTGAGTTCTTTTTCGTGCCGCAACGTTTTCAGCATGGATGCCAGCTATGAAGAACAAATGCAGTGGGTAAGCGCGGTATGCAGTGCCTCTAGATGTTTCCACGCTAACCTGCAGTGTCTTTTCTCTCCTGCAGATGGATGAGAAGTTCTGGAGACAGAGTTCCCCCAGAGTGGCTGAGATTCAGGTAAGCGTTTGAAGCTCATACAGTATTTAAAAATAAGCAAAGATTTGCAGAATGCTTACTAATGCCTTTTTTCTGTTCTTTTCCCTTTTCCTTAGGAAGCGGCGTGCCGGGCTGGGAATGACACCGCCAGAGATGCCCGCAGAACAGAAGGAGCGATGACTGATGGGCAGAAGCACCGCAAGGTAAGGCTGTTCCTAACAGTGTTCTTGTTCTTGCAGGAGCTGAGCGCAGAAGAAAGATGCAGGCCTACTGGAGACCGATCCGAACACAGTGAGTGTCACGATGCAGGTGCAGAATACGCAAAGCATGTTTCTCAGCCTGAATGTGGCTTAAATAGTCTCTGGGTATCCCAGGTGCATCTGGGCTGAACCACACCCAAAAGACTAGACCGCACATACAGTTCTGGGAACCGAAATATGTGGGGGCATCCATCTTGTCCCCATCAATGCACTACAAGTCCAATCCCCAATGTTATCCTATGGGAGTGAGTGAGTCTGGTGCCACAAGCGCCGAGTCTGACTCCAAGTGGGTCTTTGGAGGGATGGAGAGGCCCTTGAAGGCCATGTAGGTGATCGTGGCCTGGCTCCAGCCTGACATCTTGGAGGGCTGGGTGTTAGGGAGAATTCTCTGTTTAGGCTGAATTTCCTAACCTAGTGAGTCCCCCAGCAGCTTTGCTGGATTTCTGGAGTTTGTTTTTTTCATCCTGCCAAGAGTGAGACTCTTTTCCTCCCACTCTTGGACATGTTTTGTGGTATTTCTTTGAATGTTAATGTGTTCTATGGGCTATGGGTCTTTTACTCCATAGGGTCTCATGTGTTTTGCTATGTGTGTTACACAGCACCCTCCGTGCCGTAACACTGGGGTGTCCTAGGTGACCCCCACCATAGACTCCATACCCTGGGACTGACTACTGTCTCCCAGGGCATGTAAAGTCACCATTGGCTTTACTAGACCTAAATTTACTAACAGAACCAGTACAAACCATCCTATTGTGGACGTACTGGTAGGGGTAATTTGATTACCCCTGGGTCTGTTGTTCGAGGGGGCACTGTCCCATCCCCCCTCATCGAGTTTTGGCTGGTGGCAGTGGATACTACTTTTTTATATTCGACTGCGAATATTTCTCTATGGGATTTTCCCATTGTTCGAAGCTAATACTTGTTCACATTAGTCTCTAACATACCGCCAGTTTATTTATTTTTAAATAAATCCACCGGTTGGTATTTTCTGCCAGAACTCAGTTTTTAAAATGGCGTATGTGTTCGCCTCTTTAAATCCAAACCAAAGGTTGAGCCCTTTGTTCCACTTTTGGCGGGCTTCTGCACAGAAGCCCTCCAGAGTGGTGCCATTCTGGATGTGTTCTATATATTAAGTGCACCACTGCATATAATTGTTGTATTTTTTTTTTCAGTTGTAATATTGTATTAATTGTTTCTCCTGATGAAGACGTTGTCCTAATTGTTTTCAAACATCGAAACCGGTAGAGAAGAACATCCGGGGATGGGAATTGTAATTTTCTGTTGAATAGAACACATCTTGGACAATTATTGTGTTGATACACATTCAATGTGGATGAAATGAAATGATAAAGACCATGTGGGGCTAAATAATGAAGTGCTACTACATATATATTGCACCAATAGTTTGGTTCAATTTTTATTGTGATTGAATGAGGCTGATTGACATGAGTTGCAAATGATGGTTTGATTGTTGAGGGAGGATCGTTGTTTTAGGTTGTTTTATAATTTGGAGTATTATGCTCTCCTGCAATATTTATGTAATTTAATGTGTGCATTAATTGATGATTAATTCATTGTGGAAAATAATGTATCTTAGCAAATAAATTTTGATACCTTTATAAATTAAAAACAACCTCTGGACAATTTTTCAGTATACTTTGTTACCTAATACCCTGGTCCAGGGTGTGGGGTGTTCCTGCGCCTTTCAGTACGCTTTGGTAAGCAATTATACAGATTTGCAAAGGCCAAAGGCGCGACGTGCCACAATTAATTTACTCATGCCTATTTAATTAGAATTTAGCTAGCCAAATATGGTGGAACCATTTGGCACATAACATGTGACACTCATTTTCACTTATAGACACGAAAACCGATGGGTTCTGGTCAGCAACACATAAATAAAAACAGAGAACTAAGCCTTCTAAGAGTGAAAGGCAGAACACTTTTGATGTCTATTGTTATGAAAACATGTGGTTTGTATAAATTGTGTGGATAACTGAGGGCAGAATCATGTGACCAAGCAACTAGGTGTTGGGAAACGCATCATTATTTTGCCTCTGCCTTACTGTTAGGAGATGAACTGAACCACTTTTATATTTCAATTTACAGAATAAAGAGGAATTTTAACTCAACTTTGTGGACACAGGTGACTCCTTTGGTGACCGAGATCTGTTGTGTAAATATTGCCTTCTGGCTTAGAGTGCGACTCACATTTTACCTGGGTTTTTACATCAGTGGAATTTTTAATATATATATATATATTACACGGTCCGCGGTAGCGGGCGTGTAGTTATGATTAAGTTGCTAAACCCATAGGAAGACCACTTTTTCGACAGCTTTGCTCCCCATGGACAAATTCAGATAAAACTTTGCCAAAAAAGTATATGGGGCCCGTTGAATTATTTTGGGAAGTTGGGTGAGGTTTAGTGGAGGGGGGGCAAAGTTATAGGGGGTCCCCATTTTTTTTCTCCATAGACTGAATGGGGAAAAACTTTGTGCACCGCTGCAGCCCAAATGGCTGGACTGATTTTAACCAAATTTGCGGCAGGAGTGGGGGCTTGGTGACAAAAGCGTGCTTTTGTGTGTTTGGTGGAAATCCGAGCAGTACTTTTGTTGCAAAGAACTGAAATGTACATCGCAAAAAAATTAGTAATATCTGGCTCTGCTCCGCTGACCCATTTCCCTGTTCGCTCCGCAGACAAAAGTCTCATTGGCTTGCAGTACGCCATCATGTCGACGAACATTGGAGGTGGCCGGTGGTTGGCTGGATGGAAGCGTGCTGTGTGTCAACATTTTTGGGAAATGCCGCCATGGTGTATCGGAGGATAGTGGAGCTCCAGAAGTGGTTCCAAAATATGGTTTGCAGGATCGGGTGGGTGAAAGAGGGGATGAAAAGTTTCTAGGATTGAAAAGCACAAATGTATGATATATTTGTTTAGGTCAAAGAGGATGGTGGTGTGCGAGTAGTTTCTGCAAGCAATGCGGCTATTTGTGGGTACCTCCTCAGGCGACTACCTTCTGTGGAGACTGCATGAACGCTCCATTGGGAATGGGGACTGCATTGCAGATGATACGAAGATATTGACAATTGCTGTTGGCTAGGGGTGCCGGTGGTTATGTTGCCTTTGTGGGTTTCCATTGTGTTGAGGCGTTGGGTAGGGGTGCCGGTGGCTGTGGTACGTTTGTCAGTTATGGTATGTGGCCACATGTTCCCATGCATGCCTCCATTGCCTTGTAGTGGCTGTGGGCAATGCCTAAGCTTTTGGAAGCAAGGGTGGAGGCTGTAGGCTTCCGCATGTACTCATGTTCCTAGGCCTTGGGCACAACCCATGCAACGCAAAACAGCCATGCGACGGAGCAGTGTGATACTGGTATGTGGATGGTACACATATGTATGCAGAGTGTATTCCCTTTTAGTTTGCTCATTTGGGTAAGTTATTATAACCATACGTTGCTCCATCCCACACAGTTTTAAATATGTAACTGTCCTAAGGTACTCACCTTAGCAGATTCATTGTGGAGGACATGTTAGACTGGTTGCAGCAGCAGTGGTGAGACATGACAACGTTTGCGTTTGGAAAGGTGTGGCCATGAACAAAGCCCGGCTTCAGGAAGTGCAGTAAGACAGTGCAACATGAAAGGATTTTTTTACCATCACACTTTTGCGATATGGACCATTTACGCAGCTAATCCCATATACTTCATTGTGGGGTAGTTGCACAGGTCACTACCTTCTGTGGTGAGTGAAGGCAGACTCTATTGGGGATGGGGAGTGAATTGCAGATGATATCAGGATATTTCATTTAGTGTACCATTTTGTGTTGTGAGTGGGAAGCCCTTACTGTCTTGTGTACATGGCTAGGGCCCTTGGACCTAACAGTCTGGCCACTTGTAAGAGGATTCAATTCAACACTACAGCTAAGTCAATGCCTAGTCTGGGATACTGAATGGAAACCCTTATTGATATATCTTTATTTCCAGTTCATGAGTTCTGGATGACTACCCCTATATAACACCCCTCTCTTAGAATCCCCCTGACCTCACTGAGCCAAGAAGTAGTTCTGTTTTGCAAGGTTAAAAGGTTTATTTGAGAAATAAAACAAAATATAGATACCACGCTTTTATAATAAATTAATAATCGATATCGCCCTTATAAATATAATGTTAATCAACAATGGGTAATCTGACACTAGCACACTTCTTTATAATCAATGAGGAGTTGGTGTAGGATGGATAAGGCAGCGAAAATACTTTTATGGTTTCAAATGGATGCAATGTTGAATGAAAATGCAGTACTGAAACTAACTAATATGGCTTCACAAGATATCATATGTTCACTTTTCCCCTAGTGGCAATTCACCCCCCCCTATATGCAATGCAAGGAGATGGAAGTAACACACACAGTTCTCAGGAATGCAATCAAATACAATACGAAATTCAATTCCCACCCCAGCAAGCTTAGAGAAAACAGGTATGAGTTTTAAAGCACAGGCCCAAGTGCTTTGAATGTGGTGGCAATGAAGTGAGAAATATGCTGAAAATGCTTTTAATTCCCTTTAGGAGGTTCAGGGTGAGTGAGAGATACTTGGGATGAGCTCAGGCTCACTTTAGCAATGATTCAGGGATGGTTATTAAGAGGCAAACACATTTTTAGCAAAGGAAAACAAAAAGCTGCTATCTTTTTACAGGTAAAGAAATCAGGCCAAATCTCAAATCGTGGCAAAATTCGCGAGTGCGTGAATCGCGATTACGGCAACAGTATAAGGAGTAGCAAGTCAGTTCTAGGTTCGTTGGCAAGTTGAGATTCTAAGCTTTCAGAGAAAAGTTAAACCAAGTTCCTAGGACAAACGGTTCCAGAGATATGAACGATTTTGTAAAGGACAGCTTTGAAAATGACAGGTGACACGATTTCTAGGAGACAGTTCTAATCAGATTAAAATAGTTGGATTAAATTATTTTAACTAAGAGCTTATTTCTGTCACAATCTGATCTAAGTACTCACTCCTAGCTTTGAAAGGACTGGACCTTGCCACGGATCGGGTCAGGATTGGCTGCGGTTCCCTCGCCACGGACGGTCTCTGCGTGCAGCGCCTGGGTCAGCTCCGCTCTGCTGGGTCTGTCAGGCACCGGTTATGCTCACAGCGTCTGGGTCAGCTCCCTGGATACAGCGGCCTGTGGTTCTCTGGATCTCTGGTCTGCTTTCTGGGTGTCTCTGCTTTCTCTGGGTACAGCACTGCTTCTGGATCTTTCTGGCACAGGGTTTCAGGCCAGAATCAACAGCTCAGCCCGGCTGTGAATAGTCTGCAAATGATTTTGAGGCCTGCTGAAGAGAACTCAGCTTGTGGGTTAGGCCTGTTCTTTCCAAATTCTGAAGTAAAGTCTTGGTCTCTGAAGATTGATGGATTGAAGTCTGAAGTCTCCCGGCAGAGCATCCCGCGGAAAGTGAAAAAGGGATCTTCACTTGTCCTGCACTGTCTGCTTTTATGTGTTTAGAAAGTGGGTGTGTGCGCAGCATCACTAAGCCAGCCCCTCTCTCAATTTATCATTGGCCAAGCTTTCCTTTCTCCCTTGATTGGGGGAACTGAGTTGTGAGTCAGAGTGATGAGGTAGATTTTATGGCCAGAGGGCCCTCCCCTGTCATCTTTACACACAATCTATATTTGATCCAAATACATATTTCTCAACTATACAGTTGTTTTTACATTACCTACACAAATCATATATCACATGAGGTAGGCACTGTTCCGACTCTGGCGTTTCTAGGAGCTTGGGTAAAGAAATGGCAACTTATTTTCGATTTTAGTGGGTTATGCAACATTGGTTTTTCATTAAAAATTATACACATATACACGGCCTGTCCATACATACTCCAGTAAATTCCCATGTCTCTAGCTTCAACACAGAGTCTGTAGTATCAATAAATAGGGGGGTTTTGCCCCAGAACATCACACAAATTGGAGTTTGGGCTTGCATTGTGGGCAAAGTTTTCATTTTAAGGATCCCCAAATTTCACATTTCTGTCATCTGGTTACCAAGAATTATCAGTATTTCTGTAAAATATATATTTGCTTTCAATTCAAAGTACTGCAGTGTTTGAGTCTGCCCCCAAAGTTTGGGGATGACAGTGATCACATGTCTCTCCTGGCTGGCAGATCTTTGTTGACAGGAAACAGTCAAAATCACCATATCCTATTCAAGGGAAAAGGTCTTTTGTGTGGGCTCCAGCAAGCTGAGGTCAACAGACCAGGGGGCCACTTTGCATTTGGTTAGCATGACCATGTGATATCCTGGGCTTTCTGAGGTGAGAAGGTTTCCCAGCCTTTTGGCCTGTTAATCAAATCAGATTGTGTCTGGGAACAGCAGGTGGTTAGATTTCTAATTAACCCACAGTCTTTTCAAGTCCCAATTGTCACCGAAGGCTGATTAGCTTCTGAAGTAGCAGTTCCTGCCAGAGTTTAAACCGCTAGCGCCGCCTTGAGTCCAAAGCGGGTACTGCATGCATTTTTTTTTTTGGATCAGTCTTGAATTAATGCATTTCAAACAAGAGATTTTACATGGAAGTATATTATCCAGATTCAGCACATGGCACTGGTGTGGTTCTGCAGTAAAATAATGTTGTGCCCATAATTTAATAATATTTGACCTGAAGAAAATTAATTCCCAATAGTTATGGGTTGCTTTTGGTAATCAGCATTGCCCCTTTTGCAATGGTTTCAGGCTACTGTGTGTAGCTCACTGGTGGTTTTAGGCAGTGCCCTTCTGTGCCCACAACATAGGCAAAAATGGGTGGCAGCCTATTCTTCATGCATTTCTCTGTGCATTTTCTGGGAAGTTCTGGCCATCATGATGTTTTCAATGCCAGTAAGGCACAGTTTTTGTGGTAGGGCTCCGATGCATGGGTAAAAACATCCCACACACTGGTTGGAAGTAGGTTTCAGTTTGTTGCGTTCTTTGTGTCCATTCCTATGCTCGTACGTAACTCCAGCCTACAATCATGGAAATATGCATCTGTCCTGTGGTGGTCACGTTTACAGAATGGTTGTTGAGGACATTTTAGACTTGGTACACCCCAGTGGTGGCGTGAAGTTCCTGGACTTGCATATGCTGTACCACATTGGACTTGTTGTCGTTCACGGACTGATAATCCACCATTTATGTTCGGTATGGTGTGCCCCTGATCATACCCTTTGCTTTGAGAGTGAAGGAAGACATTGCAACATGACACAAGTTACTTAGCATCGCACATGTAAAATATGGATAGTGTACAGACCGAACCACATACATTTGCATCAGACAAAAGCATCTACATAGTTAAATCCCGCCATATACAGGACGGCAGGCCATCTCAATGTTTGCTGTCTTTTGAGTATTTTGTGAGATGGCCAAACACCGCGGTTGGCGTTCCTATTGTGTGTAATTGTTATGTGTGCATCGTTTGCATTACCGTTATGTGTGGGCGCGACACACCATTGCAACACTCACTTGCATAGCGGACATTAGTTGTGGACAGTCATTGCTTACATCGTGCACTCCAGGTACTTTACTAACGTGTGTGCCCAGTGTAGACCACTCTGTCATTTGAGCACCTAGGTCCGGAAACCAACAACATAAACAAAAGGAAATGCAGACATGTGCAAACAGAGCATACGGTTCCAGAACATTTCCATACTTTACGAACAACACTGTGAATTGTTGCATGCGCTTTATTTTGCTACAGAATGTTCACAAGAATGTGTAAGGTGGCTGCAACCACTGCTGTTTTATTTTGTAACCAAATTCCAGTATCCAAAGCTGTCTGTGCACTTCTGTACTTCTTGACAAAGTGGGAAAAGGATTACTAAGTGGTCCTTGGTGGGCCGTGTGGAAAAACACATTTTCTTTGCACGGTAGGAAAGGTACCAGCTGTTTCTTCTGTGATACCTTATAGCATAAAGGTCTGCAGGTTGGTTCTTATTGCTGGAAGCGCAAATGGACATAAAGGCCCATATTGTTCGGGCCAGATAACAACGATGTCCATTGCTTATGGTAATCTTGCAATGATTGGTCCACCACCTGTTTGTTGGAATGTGGAAGGGGGACGCGCGCAGTAATGTGCAATGTATCTGAGAAGAAACAGGAATAAGAATACATGTTAGTAGCCATTATTAGTGGCAGCATACAGGACAACAGTTTACAGGAAGGATGTCGTAAACGGGCTGTAGGTAGCTGCCTCATGGACCTTTGGGTGATCTACTGTGGGTGCATGAGTAGTGTTATATTTTCACCCACTGCCTTGCTCTGCTTTGTAGGTGATACTTTCTTTCTACGGCTCCACACATGCGAAATGTCTTTCAAAAGTTGCCAACTGACCCTCCTTTGTTTCCTTTTTACAAAACATGACAGTGCCAGCGAGTGTAGTTAGACCCACAGCACAATCTGTCTGTGTGTGTTGAAAGAAACATAAAAAGAATATTCTCATGGGCGTCCCCTCCGATTGCAGGAGAATGCAGGAGCTGTTTTCATAAAAAATGGTACACTAAAATATCACATGTCGACGTTTGTGTGCCGGTCGAGTGCTACGTGCACCTCTGGCCCGTATTACTTTCAATACAATGAGGGTGCGTAGAACTGGTAACTTTTTGAAAGGGCTTACTAAAGGCAAAAAGGTAATGTAGCAGTACCCAATTGAGCATAAGGTGTGCTGTTTCACTGCACCAGTTGCGTTACCTTTCCATCTTGCCCTTTATACCTGGATTTGCAGGGGCTGGAGAAGCATAGCAACAAAACGATCTACAATCGTAGCTGCCATTTACGCTGAATGATGGAGACATGGCACTGTAACGGCGCATGACTACTGCCATTACAAACCCCTGTACAATGCAAAACAGAGAAAGTGTGCAGTAAAGTTACTTCATAATTATGCATACAGAACTGCAGCCTAATACATTTTAATGCTAATACACATGTAATGTAAAGTTGTACTTACATAACTTCGGCAAATTCCATGCTTGTATAGGGTGATCGACAAATTGCTGTGTACGGCGTAGTGAATCGTTGCAGACTACCTTTGGGGCACATGGGCAGAGCTACTGCACTGTAAGTTATCTTTCCTTTTTTTCTACAATTCCATACAATGTCTGCCCTTGGAGAAAATCATGCTTCCCGCTCAAGGCTGTTTTACAATGAGCATTTGTCCTGTTGAAGGAGAGGTCTGTTAGGTTATGCTTCCGGAGACCAAGGCTGAAAAAAGAAAGAAGATCCAGGCGGCAATGTGTTTCAATTTACCATCTGTTTCCAAATGTTGGTAGGTTTGTTACGGTGAAGTTAGTATGACGTATAAGGAGAGATGATGGTGCCGTACACATGCTGCACTGAATGCACAGATGGCAACATACATTAAATGTGCATTTATAGGCCCTAACAAACCTTTATATGTGCAGTGTGTTATGAGGCAAGGGTGCACAATGGCAGACTATGTGTGCGATGGGTCAGCATAAGTGGGTGGCTGGGGCATGGTACGCATTCTGGTGTCTTGCAGCATGAAGATGGTTGGGGGCTCTCGTTGATTAAAGAAATTGAATATCTTCATACCTCCTCAAACACTCTAAGGGGGTATGGTTTTCAAATGGTGTTTCGATTACACATTAAGAAAGGGAATCAGAGTGTGATGGTTTAAGGAGGAACGCAGAGTGTCAAATATGGCTGCAGAGCTATGTACCATGTGCTCCAGTTAAATCTGTGTTGTATACCTTCTTTTGAAATGGTGAACATAACAATAAAGATAACCTAATGCCTTAAATGGTGCCAGTGGCATGATAGGAGGCAAATGTTGCAGAACATAGCACACTAATGTAAGCCATATGGATGCATTGTTCAGTTTGCATTGTTGTGTTTGTGCAGATTATCGGGTAGGTTACTGTACTATAGCGCATTCAATGTGTCCACTTATTATAGGCTTAGGTGAACAGTGTATGTAGGAAAGAGGTTATCCATTGGGTGGAAGAAATGTTATGCAATGGCAACTGCACTGGCTAAGGGGTAGGTGGCTGTGTTATGTTTGGGGTTTGTGTTATGTGGATAGATGTTTGTATGCATGGTTGTACTCTGCTGTGGTAGTTGTAGGCAGGGTCCACAATATTGAGTGCATGGCTGGAGCCCCTACACTGTACAGGGTGTAGGGAAGCGTGAGGGGCTTAGGCACAATCCTTGGAGTATAATATTGGTTTACATTGTAAATTGTGGCATTGCTATGTGGATTGCACAAATATGTGCACACATTGCACTGTGGACATTACGGAGAAGTATGATACCAATAATTTCATACTTACTGTTTGGATTGTGGAGGGCCTGTGCTGTTTTGGGTGTACAGGATGTGAAATGATCTAGTAATCGTTGCTGCATTATCTGTGGGAAAAGAGAACATAACATGTTAGAGCAGGTATTTTGTTACTTTTCAGTCCACTACATTGCATATATTTATTTACTTTGTGGACCCTCATGACTAGTACTTTATAGCTACTATCCTTTGAACACGTGTACTGTGCAATGTGCGCAGTTCCTGTGTTTCATTGCATAATCATTGGGTCTGTAGGTAAAAGAAAATCCATGCTGGATTAAAAAACAAAACTTCCAACCACATTTCTTTGCTGCTATAGTGCCCAATGAAATAAAGTAATGTTTGCAGTGGTTATAGCAATTCTTAAGGTGTGCTCTTGAAGTACGAGGAAATGCAATGGTTTACGGTTTCTGGTCTATACATGTTGGTAGTATGGGTGGCGTTGTATAGCAGTTGGTGTTTTGTAAATGTTTACCTGCTTCCTTTTTGTAGCACTGTTTCTTTATGTGTTTTGTTGCTGCTGGTGTTTTGCAAGTATTGTGCCATCGTACTGCAGAATTGTGAGGGTAGTTACGTACCTGTTGGTGTACTGTAACTGTTCATACTTTGGAAGTGTTTGAGGACATGTTTGTCGCACAGTGGTTGTTGAAGGTTGAGTTGGATTTTTTTAATGCTGTAAGTAACATTGTAGTATTCTGGTTGCAGTTAGATGCCAGGTGACGTATTCTAACTGTTTACAGTGTCCCATTCCTACAGGGTACATTTACAAGCTCCTGAATTCCTGTTGCTACTTTCACATCTGTGTACATTCTGAAGTGGTGGTGTACCATTATGGGTTTACGTAGTGATAGTTGGATATGTATTGCATTTGTATGAGTATTGTTAGACAGGTGGTGACTCATTTGCGTACTTGCTGCTTTCAGAGGTTACTGCTGATAGTTTTGAACCCTCATACTTAGTACTTTCCCTTTTATGTATCATGTGGAAAATACTGCTAGTGTCATTTCTGTACACGTATTGTTTGTCTGAGTGTACTCTTTGGGTTAATTGGGGATGAAATTGTCCAACAAACTTTAATGCATTTCTTGAATACTTGCTCTATGCTTAGTTGTTTCAGGACCACAGTGTGGAAGGTCATTCTTTTTTTGTTCAATTACGAAGGTACTGGTGGGTGCTGGGGAGTAGGGTATAGCAGGTTTGTAAGTCAATTACTGAATTTTGGCTTCAAGAATATTAAGTAGGCATTTGCAAGATTGGAAGTATCATTGCATTCCCACCATGACCGTTGATTTCTAATGTATGCAGTATAGTGGCCTGCACTGGTTGTGTCACATGTGTGGTAGATTATGGCTACTGTTATGAAGGTTTTCTTGCCAAGTGATACCTGCCCATGTGTGAAGGCAGTCAGTTTGCAGTTGTTTTTAGTTCCATCTGCGTTGTATCTTAAGAGCATTACAATTACATATTGACTATGTGAGTGTTAGTGTCCAGCGATTATCAGAATTGCACGACGTACACAATATGCTATGGTTGGCATTTTGCACCAGTTGCTGAAATGGAATGGAGACACAGTTAGGTATTGCTACATACAGAACACATACGTTAGGGACATGTTCCTGAATGGCATAGTTGCAGAGACTGCATGCATGTTTCCACATGTAGGAAATCTGAAAGATTTCATTCATTAGTATGTTTTTCCTTTCCAGTATGTGTAGTAAGTACATTAGAAATTCCTGTGTATCTTCTTGTCTGTTTAACGTGAATTTCACCATTGCAGCACAGTAGTACAATTCTTCCCTTACTCCTGAGACACTGTAAAGGTTGGCAGAATTACTTTGAAAACACAACTGGTCTGCGCCATTTAAATAAATGTTTTCAACAATTGCTGGCATTTGGAATAGAACATTCATTGTAACATTTGCATAGCATTTAACACCTGTTGTATTGGAAAATTTGAATGGACCAGGTAGTTCTGTGTCTGAGTACTTTGATGGAAGTTTGTTTGAAGAGGCACTTTTTTGTGTGTGGATGTGGGAGGTCTTGTCTTTTTTACTCCTTTTGTCTGTTCTTTTGGTAGTTGATGGATTATGAGATGATTTAAATTTCTTTGGTGGTACTGTTGCCGAATCATTTAGAACTTCTGATTGAATGAGCTTTCTTTTGAAACCTTTAGGTTTCTGAGGAACAGGGCACATGTTCAAATAGGGGGTGTAGAGTGCACGTAGTCTATTGTACTCTATAATGCAAGAAATGTATGTGCGGGGGGCATGGCTTGGAGCGCCATCGATGTGGTCGCTCCCTTGAGGCCGCCCGTGGGATGCCCGCCGCCGCCGTCAAATTCTGGCCGTTCTGATCAAGCTTCCAAGTCGCCAATGCCATCTACGGCGATCGGAACCGATATGGCACAACCTGGCCCAACATGACCTCCGAACGTGGGAGCGTTCTCCTAGAACTTAGCGGCCGAATCTCTCCCCCGTCACCATCCGAAGAAACCAAGATGGAAGCCTCGCCGGAACTCAGCAACATATCACGCATCTGGTGGTGACGGGGCTCTGGAGCGCCGAAGAAGAGGAGCGGACGGACCCGCCAACACAGAGCCAGCCGGGTCATATCAGCGCTGCCCGGAGTGCACATGAGAGCTTCCTTGGGGGCTGCTGCGTGGAGCCTTCTCCCTCCTCACTACCTGGCGGGGCCCGGGGCCTAGACGCACACATCAAGGGAGTGATGGGATCTTCCCCTCCCTCGCTCTGAAGCTCGATTCCAGCCCCCCACCCAGCATCAGCCGGCGGCACTACGGAGTCACATGCGAAAGACGCACAGAGGGATCACGGACCCCCCCAGTGATCGACGTATGGTGAGGATGGGGGGGAAAATACGGAGGCTGCGAGATAATCCCTGCTACCCAGAGAAGCCTCGACCTCGCAGGCCATACCGCAGCGACACACCCCCTCCCTCCATGCACCGATGGGTCGTCCTGCTCCGGTCCGGTCCCACTGAGATCCTACCTGCACTAGTACTTCCTGGGGCGCCCCGGCCCATTCATCCAGCCAGCGACCTAGTCCACTGCGGGATCACGGCTACTCCCACCGGCTTCTCACTCACACTCTTACGCTTGGACACTCCTGGGCGGCTGGCGCCGAAAGCACACGACCTCCCACCCCTACAACGCACTAAACTCTGCGGACCTGGAGGGGGCTTAGTGCCGTCTCCCACAGTTTTGGTCCCCGCTGCAACTCTTCCAGCCAAGACCGCCCAACACGATCATCATGTCCAGGCAAACAAAGGTTAGCAAGGGCGCAGATATTTCCACCATGCTTACTGCATTAGATAAAAGCAAGAAGCAAGAGCCCCCTAAACTTACCCCACAGAAACCGCAGGAGGACGGGGAGCCCTCGCTACCAAAGGGGACATGATAGCCTTCATTAAGTCGGAGTTTCGCTCATGCCTCTCAGAACTCACCACCAAAGTCGAACAGACAGACCAAAGGGTTACGGAGGTCGAACAGAGGCTCGGAGAAATCGAAGACCACTCTCGGGATCATACTACCATTCTAGGGGAAATGCAAAGAGCCATTGACACCCTGCATCACAAATGCGAGATCCTGGAGTTTAAACATGAGGACCTTGAAAATAGGGCACGCCGCAACAACCTTCGCATTCGGGGCGTCCCAACCTCCGTCTCTGTTACGCTTACCTGACTCCCACGGAGGCGCAGGCCTGGTTTGGAGTGCTGTTGCCTCTTCTATGGTGAAGCGCAGGACTCGGAAGATGGACAGGACCGGACCCTCAAATCTGGCTTGTCTGACTCGCAGAAATATCCTTCTGTGTGTGAAAAGGGAGTATTAACAATCTGCGGGATAATGTGTAAGCCTCCCACTCCCTTCTCACCCTCCACGAAACCCTTCTGCGATTCCCCGTGAAGTCTCACCTTAGGGTCTGAAAGGACGAGCTCTCCATCCTGCTTCTGATGCAGGGGCGCGTTGTAATCCAGTTACTTCACTGGATCATGGATTGTAGAGAGTTCAAGTTTGCTTGACCTTCCCGGTAAAGTACTGTGAGAATTCTGTTTATAAGTATGAGCCCGAAATAATAATTGTCCGTTGTCTCTATTTCAGGTGCAGAACAAAGATTCTGAGATGAGCAATGGAACCGACGAAGGAAACTCAGGTGAGTTGCTTGATGAGAGGTTCCTTTAGTGTCCTTGCATTAATGCACTAATGCTTGTCTCTTTTTTCCCCATACGGGCCGGGGTTCGGAAATGCCGGAGATATGGCACCGACCCGAAGTGAGAGGTGCAGTTCCAGTAGATATCAGGTAAGTCTTTAATGAGCGTTCAGGTAATGTCTTAGCATTCGCTCACTAACGCTGATGTCTCTTTTTCCCCTTAGGGGCCAGGGTCCGGAAATGCCAGGATGCAGCACCGACCCGAAATGAAGTGGGAATGACCCAACAGGTAAGTCTTATGATGGCAAATTAAGGTTTCCTTATTCTCTTCCCTAGCTCACCTTTGTTCTTGTCTTTTTCTCCCTAGGCGCTGAAATGTGGCTACGGATCCAGATGGTCGCTGATGAACATGGAGGCGCCTAGTAAAGGTGAGTGGAATGCCGCGCTGCAGCGATCGATGCAATGTGCTTTTAAAATGAATGTCTTCCTTTTCAGGATCGTCGGCGCAATGTCTCCGGAATGCGGATTTAGCAGGTAAGGACTCTTCTTTCTCCTATTCTCTTCTCCCTTTGCAGGTGTTCCAGGATGCTGGAGGGCGTGGCAGAAGTCAGGATGCAGGAGCTGACACGGTGAGCGTCCAGCTGCTAGATGCAGAACAACGCGAAGCGTGAGTTGCTGCTTGGGCGTGGCTTAAATAGCCTTTCAAGTAGTTCCAGGTATGTATCCTTCCTTTCAGGTATGTATTCTTCCTCCGGCCACACCCGTGTGGTTAAGTAGTCCCCAAAGATAAAGTAGTCCCATTCAGGCCTCTAGATGGCCCGGATGTTGCAGCATGGTCTGCATCAGGTAAGTTTACACCAAGCACCTTTAAACACAAAGTCATCTTTTATGAGCCTGGCACCTATGGCGCCAGGACTGTTGTCCAATATGAGCCTGGCGCCAAAGGCGCCAGGACTGAGTCCAAAGGGCCCCTACTTGGGGCTGCTGAGACTTCCCTCTGGGACATGATGTCTGCCTCTGGGGTAGCTGGGCCTGGTCTGGCTCCTTGGAGGTAGGCATCATGACAGTCCCTGACAACAAGCTAGCGGACTATGTGGGACGCTTCTTCGAGGCCCTCCTCCCAGACCTGGATAAATCTCAGCTCTTGCTAGACCGGACCCACAGACCTTGCCCGCGCCGAGGGGCAGACTCAGACCCCCCCAGATGTCATCACCAGGGTCCACTTTTTCACAACTAAAGAGGCGATTTCGGCAATTAGCCGCCAAGGGGAGGAAATCACCTTCCAGAGCACGCCACTTCAAATTTATCAGGACCTCTCACCACTCACCCTTCAGAAAAGAAGAGCACTCCGACCCCTGGCATTGTTCCTCCAGGAGCAGCAAGTCCGCTATAGTTGGCTGTTTCCAACGGCTCTACAATTCACATATAAAGGCACCCTACGCCGGATTAGTCACTTGGAGGATGCAGAGAGAATCATGCATCCAATCTCGCCCCAGTAACTTTCCACGCTAAACCCAGAGGGATCTGAGGACTCTGGGCCGCTTCCCTCCCCAAAACCTAAACGTTCGCTATTGGTCGTCAACTCAGCGGAGCAACAGAAAGAGATGAACAATGGCGCTCCCGCGCCCCTAGGTTCCAACAGCATCTTTCCCTGGTCTCTCCTGACCTGACCTAAATACGGATCCGCCACCTAACGCTTAGACTGATGTGCTCTGAAGGCGGAGACAGCGGACCATACACACGGTTCATACCCACTCCAAGGATACTTTCCAACTTTCGTTCCTTGGAAACCCACAGTACTCGATACGCGATGGGACAGTTGGCCCTGTTGGCCAAGGGTACGCCCGTACTTACAATGTCGGTTTACCCGCCAGTTAAAGTTGCGGCCCCCCATTGGGGCTCCGCGTTAAAACCTCAAGTGCAGGATGGTATCATGAGATCTCACGACAAACATGGCAGCTGAATCACCGGCTCACAACCCCCCCCCCCCCAACCCAAGAGACAGAGAATGGGACACCACTGGACCACCAGGTTCTGCGAATCCTCTCCCTAAATGTTAATGGACTGAACTCCCCTAACAGACAAAAGGCAATTCTATTAAAACTCCAGGACGAAGACGCAGCGATAGCTATGCTCCAAGAGACTCACTTGCTGCCGGCGGACGTGATCCGGCTTCGCTCTCGGCTATTCCTGCTTCAATTTTCTGCCTCTGGAACAAGCAAAAAGGGAGGCACGGCGATCCTTTTTAGGAAAGACTTGAACCTGCAAATCCTGGAAACGAAAATATGCCCCGAAGGCCGATACACAGCAGTCAAATGCCTCCTGATGGGAGACCTATACACCCTCATCTCGGTGTATGCCACTAACACTGGACAATCACACTTGTATGACTTTTTGGGCATGACGCTCGCTAGTTTTGTGGAGGGCCAAACGATTGTCAGAGGGGACTTCAATGGGGTTCCCGACCCTACTAAAGACCGGTCACACCCCCCGACTCCAAGCGATTTCGCCCAGGCACTCAGCCTCCTCCGGCTGTTCAGGTCCTTGGAGATAATAGATTCATGGCGGTGTTTCACCCCGACGAAAGAGACTACTCCTTCTACTCGTTCGTCCACCGCACCTTCTCAAGGATCGACCTGTTCCTGATCTCCCTGCAAACCTTCCCCTCCGTCAAAGAGATTTCCATCGGCACGAGAGCCATATCCGACCACGTTCCAGTGATCCTGGAACTCCGGGTTCAGAACCCCAACCTCAATAACCCACGTAAATGGTCTTTATACGACCCGATTCTCAATGACATGGCTACGAGAGACAAGATCGCAACGGGGATAAGAAATTTCTTTGACGAAAACCCAGCCTCGGACACTTCGCTAGCGAATAATTGGGATGCCATGAAGGCAGTAATCAAGGGATCACTGATTGCTCAAGGAGCGGCCTACCATCGGAACAGACGCCAGACCCGGATAGCTCTAGAGGATGAGCTAAGAGAGGCCGAGGCAAGCCACAAGGAAAAAGGCTGGTCCCCTAAGACGCAACAGATTATACGAACAGCAAGGAAAAAGCTATAAGCCCACTATGCGGAACAAACCGCTCTACTGATGGCAAAGGCCAAACAATCATACTACACGAAGGGCAACAAGGCAAACAGGTTCCTGGTGGCCAAACTAGCCAAGCGGAGACATGTCAACACGATCGCGGGTCTGCGTGATTCCAAGGGGGTCACAAGGTACTCAGAGCCCGAAAATCAACGGCTCGCAACAGACTACCTGACCCAAATCATGAAGGCAACCCCACGGAACCTACCGCAACAGATGGAATATCTGCAGAAGGCAGCAGTGCCCCGACTCGCCGATACAGCGAGAGACGAATTGGAGGAGCCCATTACAGGGGAGGAGGTTGAGGAGGCCATTAAATCGCTCAAAACACGAGCCCCAGGACCAGACGGCTTTTCAACCAGGTTCTACAAACTATTCAGGCCACAACTGACCCCCCACCTGGTGACCCTGTTCAACTCCTTCAGGGAAACAGGATCAGTCACCCCATCGATTCAGGAATCAACCACCATCCTCCTGCCCAAACCAGGAAAGGACCCACGGAGTCTGGCCTCCTATAGACTGATTGCACTCTTAAACATCGATGCAAACATATATTCAAAAATTCTGGCAAACCGCTTGAATCGCGTCCTCCCGAAGATCATCCACCCCGATCAAGCAGGCTTCATCCTTCACCGGTCAGCAGGTGACAACATATGGAGAACCTTGAACCTGGTGGACCTTGCCTCCCGGAACTCCCAGAAAGTAGTCTTAGTGGCTCTGGACGCAGCCAAGGCATTTGATCGGGTAGATTGGACTTTTATGCAACACACCCTAGAGGCCTTCGGCTTCGGGTCAACTTTCCAAACGATGGTTCTAGCCAACTATAATAGCCCAAGCACTAGCCTGAGAATCAACGGACACAGCTCAGCTCCGATCCCCCTGTCATGCGGAACCCGGCAGGGCTGCCCGTTGCCGCCCTTACTCTTCGCACTCACCATGGAGCCTTTGGCCCAAAGGATTAGGAGATGACAACCAAATCAAAGGGCTACAGAGCGGCCCCATGCAACACAAAATCGCCCTATATGCGGACGATGTTCTACTCACGATCTCAGAGGCCCACTCATCATTGAAACATGTGATACGAGAACTTACCACCTATGGTGAGGTCTCAGGTTTTACTATAAACTTCGAAAAATCCTCGGCTTTGGGCATTGGCCTCACCCCAGCAGAACGGGAGCCACTGACTGCGATGTGCCCGATGACATGGGTGAAGAAGGCCATCCCCTACCTAGGGGTCCACATCCCGACTAACCCAAGAGACATATACAAAGAAAACTTCCCCCGGCTACTGAAAGAACTGGAAGGCGACTTGAAACGATGGGAGACCCAAGAGTTCTCACTGCTAGGGCGCATCACAGCATGTAAAATGAACCTACTTCCGAGGTTCCTATACGCCTCCGCCTCCCTTCCAGTAGCGATTCCCACACCAACCCTCAGGGATATCCAAAGGAAAATGCTGAAATTCATCTGGAAAGGTAAGAGAGTGAGAATCCCTCTCAGAACGATGCTGGGGGGCTCCAAGCTAGGAGGACGAGGGATCCCAGACTTGCAGGCCTATAGAGTGGCAGCACAACTAGCACAGGTTCAAGCATGGCAAAATATAACAAACCGCCCTAGATGGGTAGAGCTGGAACAATCACAAGTGCCCCTACCCTTGCGACTTCTGCCACACATCTCGCCCCCCCTCAGAACACACTGGGGAGACCTCCTTCTATCAACTAAACATACCCTTAGCTCCTGGGACTGGGTACTAAAGCAAAAGGGAGTGCCAAGAGGACTGAGCCCACGCTCCCCGGTCTTCCATAACCCATCCTTCTCACCCGGAGCGAATCCCCGCAATTTTCGGAACTGGATAAAGGGCGGGTTGGAGACTATAGACCAGCTATATATAGGAGGGATACCCCTCACTTTCGACCAATGTAAGGAGAAGTTCCAACTCCAGGAAAGTGACAGATTCACTTATATCCAGCTACACCACTGGTGCTCACACCCCCAAACTCTGCAAGGAGCAACACGCCCGCCCACCGCCTTGGAACTCACACTGAGGGACCTTCCGGCCCGGGGGAGGGTATCCACCCTATATAGGCGCTTCTTAAGCGACTTTCTGTCCACAAAGACCCGCTGTATGGCCCAGTGGGAGGCGGACCTGGGTCATTCAATAGAGGACCAAACCTGGGTGGACATATGGACCAGAACACACACCTCTTCCACCTGCATTACCAACAGGGAATGTGCGTACAAGGTGCTGCTGCGGTGGTATTACCCGCCCCTTCGACTTCACCACATGAACCCACAAGTGGATCAGGCCTGCTGGAGAGGATGTGGCCACCCAGGCTCCTTTTTCCATATGTGGTGGGCTTGCCCAAAGATTGAACAGTTCTGGAGGATATGCCTGGAGACCATCACGCAAATTACGGGAACGGCGATTCCTCTGGAACCAGAACCAGTTTTGCTGGGAGCCCCGATCCCTGCGATCTACCCTTGCTCCGGGACCAGATCAAAACTATTGACACACTGCCTACTGGCGGGGAAAATGGTGTTGGCCCGGGCCTGGAAATCCCCAGAATGCCCTCACATAGCCCAATGGTGGACTAAACTCTGGGACATTCTGATTGCTGAGAAGGTGACGGCAGCACAGGCGGGAACTCTCCATCGCTTCCAGAATATTTGGGGCCCAGTGCTTGAATACGACCAGCGCTTCCCCGCCCGGACCTATAAACCGATCAGGGCCCGATGGATCCTGAAAAACCAAGAGAACCCTGAGGGAGACACATAGACGCTCTGGGTAACCCAGGAGGGAAAATTCCGCCTCCAAAACTGAGGGGTGGAGAGGCCAGACGGAGGTGGGAGGGAGGAAGCCTGGTGGGGGGAATAAGGACTGGGGATCAACATGCCTGGAAAAGCATTGCTTGTAATGTGTGTATTTACCATCCTGCCTTGATTTAAAATAAACAAAGTTAAAAAAAAAAAGAAATGTCTGCGCTGACTTCAGTTGCATCAAAATTCACTAGATGTAGTCCTTGCAGTGTACGTAGCCGTGACAGTGCTATGTAACTCATGCCTTCTTTAAAAACTGTGCTGCCAATATCAATCAATGCTTGATCTAAGGTTAGACCTTGCGATTTATGATTAGTTACTGCATAAGCTAGCGACAGAGAAAACTGTTCTCTGCATACATACATGTCTTTGAAAAGAAGGAATCGACCCGTTGTGCATCCTATCTTTTTAACTTCTGAAAGTTTGTCAAAGTGGATGTTGACAAACTGAATGTTGTCCCGTGGGTATATCTGGAAGCCAACAACTGTACCAAGTGCTCCATTAACTAAACCTTGCTCTACGTCAAGGTTATGCTTTAGCATTACTCTACAGTTCACACATAATGTTAACATTTTCCCCAAACCAGCTGTGTTGGAGATAGTTTCCTAAAGTATGTAGTCGTGTCATGGCTTGTTGACACATAGGTATTGTCATACCGTGTACGTCCAGTTTGTATGTGGCGTGACTTTCCAGTAGTGGTTGTTTTTATTTTTTCCGCATTGCTGCATTGAATTGTGCACAGCTTGCTAGAGTTGGCATTTAGGACATGCAGGTGACATTTTTGTGAGCTAATTGTTCCATGACATCAGCAGCATATGTGCTACACCCGTACAGCTCATGGATGTGTCTAGTATTGAGGGTAGACTGCGCCTCCTTTGATAGTACACCAATCAGTATGTTTTTTAAAAAAAAGTTGGTGTAGGTGAGGTCTGCAGACTGACGCATGTTTTGAGTTCATTCTCTGTATTGGAAATGTTGCCAGAGATTTACATTCCCAATGCTTCCAAGACTTTTGCGGCACACTTTGTGTCCTAAGGTTTTGAAGCTAGGTTCTTGTTTTCCTCCAAACAGTTCTTCATGGTCTGTTTTGAGGACCTCTTGCAATCTGAGGTGAATGAAAGCTAACAGTAGGTTAGAAACCATGCTCACCTCATCTATTAGGAACATTTTCATTTGTTTCAAAACTCTGCTTAGCTCCATAGCAGCTTCTGCTGAAATTTTATGGTACTCTTATTTGTTTTGGTGTTCTACTGGAAGGAGTAGCAATCCGTGTAGAGTGACTCCACCTAGGTTGTAGGTAGCTAAACCTGTGGGGGCGGTTGCAACAGCTGAAAGGTTGTTGTGTGTTAATTGTTGGAGGTATTTACTAATCATTTTTATTAAGAATGTTTTTCCTGACCCAGCTTCACCACTTACATACAGCAGTACAGGTTTGTAGTTGTCACAGGTACAAGTTTTACTTTCATGCTGTACATCATATTACATTTTTTCTCTTACTTCTAAAAAAATGGTACGCTGCTCATTGCTTAGTTGGGATTTCAGTACAGCCAACTCATCTGCAGATTGCTCATACTGAAACATGGTGGTGGTTACTTCTGTCATGGCTAATTCTTCCTCATTTGCTATAAGTGGCTGTCCAAGTGGTTCTTGGCTGCCTGTTAGAGAAGGTTGACCGCTCTCAGAAGTGTCTACCTTTAGTTGTGCTTGAAGTTCTTCTTCTTGTTGGTGTTCACTGTCCAACATGGTTTTGTACTGTGTAAAGTTTCCATCTGTAATTGTACTTTCACTTGCATTGAAAGCATCTTCATAGGAGGCATGGGTGCGTAATAAATCTTCTTTTCTCCATGGTTTAAAAAGTTGCATTAGAGCGATGTAGTACAGTTCTTTGTGTTGAGGAGTTTTTAATGACAATTTCATATGATTAATTAGACTATGGGCCTCATCACAAGTTGGGCTGTAACCCTTAAATGCGGTGGTAACGGTATTACCGCCGCATTTAACCGCTGGCCCTATCACAAGTTGGGCGCTAAATGGGCTGTTTTACCTCCAGCCTTTCTCTGGAGGTGAAAATCCCCTGTTTTCAGCTGTATTACCGCCGGCTGTATTAGCCCGTATAATTAGCACCGAAAATTCCCCATTGGATCCAATGGACCCAATCAGGAATGGGGATTTACCGTTAAGGCCCAACCCGTGATCCGGTGGTAATACCACCGGACCAGTCAGTGCTAGGGCTATTACAGTCGGCGGTATTACAGCCGGGAATACAGCCCAATTTGTGATGAGGCCCTATGTTTGGTAAGTTTCACCAGGCTGCCTTTACAGCTTTCCACTCTGTATCTACCTTTTTTTCTCATCTTGTTTAATGTTATTTTTGTATGAGAAGTTTTGGGCTATCTGGTACAGGCACGTTGCTTCTAAAGTAATACTCCTGTTCGGGTACTATGTGCCTCATTACAACTCAGGCGTTAAGGGTTAACGCCACCGTTAACCCTTAACACCTGATTCTGATTTTAACGCCTGCTTTTAGCTTTTAGCAGGCGTTAAAATCCATGGCGCTAACCTGCCATGGTGCTAATTACGCCGCCGTAATTTACGGCGGCGTAATTAGCGCCTTCCCCACTCCCATTATGCCCTATGGGGCAAAAATGGGAATAGGGAAGGGAAAATGGGAAATGGGGATTTACCGCCCCACTCACCTTGGAATGGGGCGGTAAATCCGCCAACCACCATGGTGTAAACGGAGTTTACACCATGGTGGTAAAGTTGGTGCACTTAGCACCAAGGTTGTAATGTGTAACGCTCACCTGGTTCCCTCGGAGGCGCTGGTCTTGGGCTGGGCGCTGCAAACGTCTTCAAAGTTAGGCGTAGGGTTCGTTTGGCTCCCGGATTTGGCCCCTTACTCATCGAAAGCTTGACCTGCAGAGTGAGGTGTCTGCAAGTGGAAAATCAAGGTATTAGTGGCTGGAAGGATGGGAGAAGTTCCTAGCCCCTCTCTCCCTTTCTCCCCGTGGTACTCAGATGATTGTTGTGCTCACCTTAAGTAAGTGAATGTTGAGCTCTCCATCCTGCGTCTTGTGCAGGGGCGCTGGGTCCAGTTACTTCACTGGATATGAGTTCCGCCTCTTGATTGCAGAGGGTAGGTGAGAGCGATGCCGCCGTTTTGCTGCACGAGCGTGACTTGTAAGTATTAAAGTTCTCTTTGGATTGCTCTCTTTAAATGTCTTTTTCCTTATGTCTATGTCTTTTGCTTTTAGGATGCTGTCGATGCCAAAGAAGATGCTCTCCCAGATTCGTGGCAGAGAGCGTAACAAGAAGATGGTGAATTCGAAGGCACGTAAGTAGGAAGACTGCTTTAGGGCCGTAGAATGCACCTTAATGTCCCCTTTTGTTTTTACAGGTGCTGGAATGCAGCGCGAACAAAGTTGGAGCAAGCGCAACACAGGTAAGCAGTATTGTAACTGAACATTACTAACCAATGTTCTTTGTCTTTGCAGGCCCGATGCCGGACGCGGAATGCAGAAAAGAAAACGACTTGGATGCTGCCGATGGCTCGGGTGAGTTGAAGCGCTAACTTTGCCTTTGTCTAACCTGTGCCTTTTGTTTTGCAGGAGCTGCTGAAGATTGAAGATTGGTTCCCAGCAGGTAATTTTCGTAACTACAGGATCCGGAGCTGAAGATTCGCTGGAGCTGACACGGTAAGCTTCCTGCTGCAGATGCAGAATAACGCGAAGCATGTGGTACCAATCGGGTGTGGTTTAAATAGCCCATAGGAGTACTTAGGTGTCTTCTTCCACAGCAGCCGCGCCCAGGTAAAAGAGTTCCTGCTTCCAGAAGAGTTCCAGCATCAGTGATCCAGGGAGTGGTGCCTGCCCCACCCAGAAAGATAAGTAGTTCCTGTTAGAAGAGAGTAAAGCATCATCTGGCTGGTAAGTAAGCAGCATGGTCTGCTTCAGGTAGGTTCACCCAAGCACTTTTACACTTGATATGAGCCCGGCGCTTCCTGTGCCGGGACGGGTCCTTACTATGAGCCTGGCACCACCGGTGCCAGGACAAGGTCCAAAAGGTCCCTATTGGGACTTGCTGGTGCCGATAAGGCATGTTATGAGCCTGTTTCCAAGGGTGTTGGGTAGGTCCTGACTCCTTGAAAGCAGTGGTCATGACAGCACCCCCCCTCAAGGCCCCTCCCAAATTTGTTCCCTCCGGGGGTCTTGGTTTATCAGGAATAGTTCGATGAAATTTCTTAACCAGACGGGGTGCATGAACATGTTCCGACGGTTCCCAAGATCGTTCCTGGGGGCCATAACCTTTCCAGTCAATCAGATAGTATAATTTAGATTTGGAAATCTTGGAGTCTAATATGTCTTGTATTTCGAATTCTAGTTCTCCGTCCACGAGAATAGGGTCTGGAGATTTTGGCAAACGGGTTCCAGGTTGCATGGGTTTCAGTAGTGAAACGTGGAAAACTGGATGTATTTTCATATGAGCAGATAGGCCCAATTTTACCGCCACTGGATTGATTATGGCAGTGATTGGGTAAGGCCCCAGGTATCGTGGATTGAAAGTACGCGGTCCTTTTAGGGGTAAATGTTTGGTGGACAGCCAGACCTGATCTCCCACAAGATATTGAGGAGCTTCCTTTCGATGTAGATCCGCACTCTTTTTATATTGTTCCTTGGCCTGCTTAAGGTGAGATGTGGCCTCCTTAAAGGCTTGAGTGATTGTCGAATGCAGATAATCTACAGCGGGTGTTCCAAGAGTCTGAGGTGGGTCAAGATTTGAGGTGCGAGGGTGGATTCCATATGAAAGAAAAAACGGAGTTTTTCCTGTTCCGGCGTGGACTGAATTATTATAAGCGTACTCCGCAATCCAGAGAATGTCTTTCCAAGTGCCCTCTGATTGTTGTAACATGCAGCGTAGATACTGTTCCAAGGTTTGATTGGTCCTCTCGGTCTGCCCGTCGGTCTGGGGATGGTGGCTGGTCGAAAGCCTTATGTCAATTTGGGCTAGACGACAACAACTCCGCCAGAAGTGAGAAATAAATTGACTCCCTCTATCTGAGATTAAAATTGAAGGAAAGCCGTGCAACCGAACGATGTTTTCGAGGAATTCTCGGGCCAAAATTGGAGCTGTAGGTAACCCTTTCAATGGGATGAAATGAGCCATTTTCGAGAACAGGTCCACAATCACTAAGATTGTATTAAATCCGGAGCATGGTGGTAAATCCGTGATGAAGTCCATGGAGAGAGTATGCCATGGATGTGGAGGAATGTCTATTGGATGTAGGAGGCCTGCTGGTTTCTCCTTCTGGCTTTTGCTTTGAGCGCACACGCCACAAGAATTAATGAAGTCCTTAATGTCCTTTCTCCAAGCTGGCCACCAAAAATGTCTCTTTATCTTTTCCAACGTTTTGGTAATGCCGGGATGTCCTTCCATTAAGGAGTCACGGTAACAAGAGATCACCTGTCTTTGTAAATCGGTACATGGTAGATATAATCTTCCTCGAAAGTATAATAGGTTCTTATCCATTGTGAAATCATTTCCCTTGAGCTGCCAGTCTTGCACTTCTGCTGGAGTCAGAAGATCTTTAACTTTAGTTTCAATGTCTTCAATGGATTGTGCATCTATTAAACCCACGATTCTCTGTTCCGGAATTATAGGTACAGGTTCAAGATTGGTCGTGAGTTCATCTACTCCAATTCGGGAGAGAGCGTCTGCTTTACCATTCTTGTTGCCTGGTCGGTAAGTTATCACAAAGTCGAATTCGGCGGAAAACAATGCCCAGCGAAGTTGTCTAGAGGATTGAGCTTTGGCTGATTTAAGGTACTGTAAATTATGATGATCCGTGATGACGGTGACTGTGTGTCGGGCTCCCAAGAGATAATGCCGCCAAGCTTTAAAGGCGGACTTAATCGCCAAAAGTTCCTTATCTGTAATGGTATAGTTGATTTCAGGAGCTGAAAATTTGCGGGACCAAAATGCCACTGGGTGTAACTGATTTGTTTCCGGGTCTCTTTGCGAAAGCACTGCTCCCATTGCGAGACTGGAAGCATCAGTCTCTACGATATAGGGAAGTTCCGGGCGAGGATGTTTTAGAACTGGAGCCGAGGTGAATTTTGTTTTTAGTTCCAGAAAGGCTTGTTCAGCCTCTGTAGACCACTCGAAACGTTTATTCTTTCTGAGGAGGGCTGTAATGGGTTGGACAACTCGAGAAAAATCTGGGATAAATCTTCGATAAAAGTTAGCAAAGCCCAACATGCTTTGAACTCCTTTCACTGACGTTGGTGAGGGCCACTTAATGATAGCGTCCACTTTTCTTGAGTCCATGTGGACTCCATTTGGTGACAAAATGAATCCCAAAAATTCAACCTCCGTGACGTGAAAAACGCATTTTTCCAATTTTGCAAAGAGTCTGTGTTTTCGGAGCCGCTCCAGTACTGCGGTGACATGTTTTCGATGTTCCGCCTCAGAGGACGAGTAGACCAGAATGTCATCAATATAGACAACTACACATACATCAATGAGCTCTCTGAGGACGTCATTCATAAAATACTGAAAGGCTGCCGGAGCGTTGCAAAGCCCAAAGGGCATTACTTGATACTCGAACAGTCCATATTTAGTACGAAAGGCCGTCTTCCATTCATCGCCCTCTTTTATTCGTACTAAATGGTAAGCTCCTCTGAGGTCCAGCTTTGTGTAGATACAGGCACTTTTAACTTGGTCAAGAAGTTCAGGGATCAATGGTAACGGATATCTGTTCTTAATCGTAATCTGGTTCAGGGCACGGTAATCTATGCATGTTCTTAGGTCTCCCTCTTTTTTTGGCACGAAGAACAAAGCTGAAGAGGCTGGGGACTTTGAGGGACGGATAAATCCATTAGCCAGGTACTGATCCAAATACTGCCTTAGGTGAAGATTTTCAGGTTCTGTGAGGGCATAAATTCGACTGCATGGAGGAGTGGATCCTGGAACCAAGTCTATTTGGCAGTCGTATGATCTGTGAGGAGGCAGTGAATTAGCTTGATCTTTTCGAAAGACATCCTGAAATTCCCGGTATTCAGGAGGCAGGTGAGGACTCTCAGAAGCAGTTGCAGCTAGTTTCGTGGGGGGCTGCGGATAGCAGGTAGGTGCGCATTCTGGAAACCGGATTATCTTTGCTCGCCAATCAATTTGAGGATTGTGTTTTTCCAGCCAAGGGATTCCCAGGATAACTTGAAACTGTGGAGCCTTGATCACGTCAAACACGATTTTCTCTTGATGTCCATCTTGGCTTACCAACGTCACTTCCATGGTGGTGTGAGTAACTGGTCCGGAAGCTATTTCCGTACCATCCACGGTGGTGATGACGTCTTTCACCGACTTAGGACAAAGAGACAGATTCATCCTGGCGGCCAATTCACAGTCCACGTAATTGCCGATTGCGCCACTATCAATGTATGCTTTAATGGCATGCATACGATTGGGTTGTTCCGGACTCACTAGGACCATGGGCATGGTAAAATGCGAGGTCAAAGAACTGGTTTTTACGCTCGGCAAGCGGACCTCTACACTTGTCGGGCGAGGTCGTTTTCCGACTCTGAACCTTTGGCACCCTTATCGGAAGCTCCTACTGTCTTCTTCTTTGGTTTCACTGGGCAATCTTGGAGGAAGTGCCCTGAGTTCCCGCAATAGAGGCACAATTGTAGTTGTCTTCTCCTTTCTCTTTCCTTTTGGGTTAGAGGTCCTTTCACCACCCCAATCTGCATGGGTTCCACGGTATCATTTCCTTTAACGGAGCTCTGTGGTCTTGAAAAAACTCGATTTTCAAACCTGGAACGATCGGCTTTTCGATTTTGTATCCTATGATCTAATTGCACCACCAGATCAATGTATTCGGAACAGTCTTGTGGTGGATTCACCACCTGGGCCAGAACGTCTTTAAGTTCTCCACGAAGGCCTCTATAGAAAAGGGTGATTCTCTTATCCTCAGGCCATCCGGTTTCAACCACTAGTCTGTTAAATGATGCATTGTAGGCCAGAAGATCTTGATTGCCCTGTCGTAGTGAAAGAAGTTCATTGTCCAGAGCCTGTCCCTGAGAATGCCTTGCGAACAATCTTTCCATACTAGCTTGGAAGTCCTGGAAATTATAAAGGATAGGGTTATCCTGAGTCACTAAAGGAATAGACCAATCTGCGGCGCTGCCACTAAGATATGAGAGCACAAAGGCTACCTTAGCCTGGTCTGTTGGAAAAGCGGCAGGTCTACACAGAAAGTGCAAACGACACTGATTGATGAACACAGCAAACCTTTTCGGATCACCTGAAAAGCGTTCGGGCGGAGCCAAAGGTACATTTCCTGGTAGATTAATTTGCACCGGATTAGAGGAAGCCGTTGGGGCATGGCTTCCACCAGGGGTAGACAGAGGAGTCTGTCCCGCTTGGGCTTGTAACAATTGTCTAGCCAAGTCGTCTGTTCGCTCCTTAGAAACCACTAGCTCTCTCCTTAGGGCATTTGTTTCCTGGCGTGCTGCGTGTACTTCTGCTCTCAACTCCCCGAGCAACTGGGCCAATTGGTCTGTGTCTGAAGTCTCCATTGCGCCTGGGCGGGAAATGTTTGGGAGGCTTCGCGTTCTGTAACGCTCACCTGGTTCCCTCGGAGGCGCTGGTCTTGGGCTGGGCGCTGCAAACGTCTTCAAAGTTAGGCGTAGGGTTCGTTTGGCTCCCGGATTTGGCCCCTTACTCACCGAAAGCTTGACCTGCAGAGTGAGGTGTCTGCAAGTGGAAAATCAAGGTATTAGTGGCTGGAAGGATGGGAGAAGTTCCTAGCCCCTCTCTCCCTTTCTCCCCGTGGTACTCAGATGATTGTTGTGCTCACCTTAAGTAAGTGAATGTTGAGCTCTCCATCCTGCGTCTTGTGCAGGGGCGCTGGGTCCAGTTACTTCACTGGATGTGAGTTCCGCCTCTTGATTGCAGAGGGTAGGTGAGAGCGATGCCGCCGTTTTGCTGCACGAGCGTGACTTGTAAGTATTAAAGTTCTCTTTGGATTGCTCTCTTTAAATGTCTTTTTCCTTATGTCTATGTCTTTTGCTTTTAGGATGCTGTCGATGCCAAAGAAGATGCTCTCCCAGATTCGTGGCAGAGAGCGTAACAAGAAGATGGTGAATTCGAAGGCACGTAAGTAGGAAGACTGCTTTAGGGCCGTAGAATGCACCTTAATGTCCCCTTTTGTTTTTACAGGTGCCGGAATGCAGCGCGAACAAAGTTGGAGCAAGCGCAACACAGGTAAGCAGTATTGTAACTGAACGTTACTAACCAATGTTCTTTGTCTTTGCAGGCCCGATGCCGGACGCGGAATGCAGAAAAGAAAACGACTTGGATGCTGCCGATGGCTCGGGTGAGTTGAAGCGCTAACTTTGCCTTTGTCTAACCTGTGCCTTTTGTTTTGCAGGAGCTGCTGAAGATTGAAGATTGGTTCCCAGCAGGTAATTTTCGTATCTACAGGATCCGGAGCTGAAGATTCGCTGGAGCTGACACGGTGAGCGTCCTGCTGCAGATGCAGAATAACGCGAAGCATGTGGTACCAATCGGGTGTGGTTTAAATAGCCCATAGGAGTACTTAGGTGTCTTCTTCCACAGCAGCCGCGCCCAGGTAAAAGAGTTCCTGCTTCCAGAAGAGTTCCAGCATCAGTGATCCAGGGAGTGGTGCCTGCCCCACCCAGAAAGATAAGTAGTTCCTGTTAGAAGAGAGTAAAGCATCATCTGGCTGGTAAGTAAGCAGCATGGTCTGCTTCAGGTAGGTTCACCCAAGCACTTTTACACTTGATATGAGCCCGGCGCTTCCTGTGCCGGGACGGGTCCTTACTATGAGCCTGGCACCACCGGTGCCAGGACAAGGTCCAAAAGGTCCCTATTGGGACTTGCTGGTGCCGATAAGGCATGTTATGAGCCTGTTTCCAAGGGTGTTGGGTAGGTCCTGACTCCTTGAAAGCAGTGGTCATGACAAATGAGGCCCTATGTGTCCAATAGGTTGTTCTTCAAAATGTCCTGGTTTTTGGGATCGTTTTTGGCTATTGTTTGTATGTCTTTGTACGATTTCAGTACTCTTTTTCTGGATGCAGCAGGACCAAGGCTTAGCCACACCATGTTGTCAGATTTTCCATATAAGACGGTGCCGGTTAAACGGTCTGCAGCTTCGTAGCAGCCACATTCTCTATGGGACAGCATTTGTATGCCAATGCTGTACAATATTTGTGACAGTGTTTTGTCAGATGATATGTCATCCCAGAGGTCTTTGAGCTCTGTTTTCTATGATTTGGTTAAGTAGGCTGTGACATACTGTGCAACTGCAGTGGAATTGTCTGCAATGTACATCAACATTAGCACTCCACAGGAGGGCAATTATTGCATTGTAATCATTGATGTACTTTGATGCTTCGTTCCTTTTTATGCAGTATGTGTTCTTAGGAGATTTCCCTTTCACACTGTGTCGAACCGAAGACATGAAGCTGTTTACTTGCCCCGTTGCTTAAATTGGCCTAGGGAACCCAAATCGGCATTTGGTGTAGTATTTGCCTCTGTTCTTAAATTTGCACAGACAATACTTGCCACACTTGTGTCTTTGGAATTGCAAAATGTGTGCATGTAGGTCACTATGTGTACTTTCTAAAAGGATTTCGCAAGTGACATATTTGTGAATGAACTGCAAAACAGTTTCATCACTCTCCTCATCAAATTTAGGAGCATTTTTAATGCATAAAAGCATGTGGATGTGTGGTGCTCCTCTGGCTTGATATTCTTTTCTCCAAAAGAAGTGTTGCACTTCTCCGATAGGAGGAAGAGCTTTATGGCAAATGAAGTGCAGCATGGCAAGGAAGCAATGATGGAAGTACCTTGATACATTTACAGGATCAAGAGAGCAAGATTCTCCTGTGTTTTCATGTCTACATCTGTTTTGTTTATGTTTGCTATGCGTAGAAAAGTGTGCAAGTCTTCCCATGCATACTCTGCACAACTTAAAGTGACAAACCATGTGGGTGGGCCAAGATTGCGTGCCATCAGAACCAGTACTACTTGACTGTAAAACCTCGTCCATGTCTTGGACCTTTTGAAGTAGCTGTGTAGCAGACATGTTTTGAAAATGGGAACCTGTTTTCAATGTGTGTGCAACTCCATAACATAGTGTTGCCAGTTCATTTTCAAAGAGGGGGTAGAATTGTACTCCAAGTTCTGTCTAAATCTAGGGTCTTAGGGAATACATTCGTAAACAGCGGTATTCTGATGCTGTTATTTGTGTACATATTTCATTATATCTTCCACCTTTTCCAGTCGGGAAGAGTAGGAAAGGCTTGTGCTTCTACACTTTTTTCCCATATACTGATTGGCGCTTCTTTGACTTGCCACATTTGATATGTTTCTAGTGCAGCGTCTATGGTGTCTTTGGAGTGCAGTGGGTGAATTGTATAGTGATCTAAAATATTGGTGGCTGCACTAGGATCTAGAAGTTCAAATTGGCCAGTTGTTGAGGAGTCCTGAATTGTTTCGGTGGTTTCTCTCAGGTTTTCTTCAATGTTTATTTCCTTGTAGTTATTCATTGTTTTATTTAAGGTATGGGATGGCTTCCCTAACTTTGTTTAAGTCCACTAGTTGCTGCCAATTATTTTTGTCTTTTGTAGGTACACCATTTACCAGGATAATCAAAGATTCTTGTATTGGCCTTTGCACTCGTAGAGTGTCTACATTTTCTTTCAGATCTAATGGTATATAAACTACTTTCCCACAAATGCCTCTCAGTAATTCGGTGGGAGGCAATTTTGCAGTTTTCGGTTGAAGTCGTATTATTGCTTGAAATGGGTGCACTGTTTGATTTATAATGCTCTCATACAAATTAAACTGCTGCAGTGCGTTTGGCAGTGGAAATACTTCCAAATTATTACTGATCGCCCGTGAAGGCATTTGGTTATTGTCAACTTTTGCAGTGCAGTATGTGCACAGTATGGAGGTGTTAGTAATTTCGAATGTGTTTTCAGCTATAAGGTATAGAGCTAATTGAAACCATTGGGATTCCTCATTGTCTTCTATTTTCAGCATTCGATATATAGTTTTGGTGCTCTTTCTATAGAAATTTCTACGACAAAACATGCATACTTGGTTTGGCATTTCAGCAGATGTGCTTTTCAACTTTTGTATTTCTTTTTTGTATGTGTGACATAAAAAGTTGACATCTGCAATGCTGTCAGTACTGTTGTCTGAAAATGCTGGAGTTTGTAAGTGCTCTTCAGTTCCACAATATCTCCTTTGGATGTGCTCTATTTCTTCAAGCACTTTTCAGCTGTACCGTGTAGGAGAATTTCATTTAAATGTTGCAGTGCTAAAGCTGGACATTTTGCATAGTACAGTTTGTAAACTAGATTTCTGACAGTTGAATGGTGGGATGCTTACATTTTGATACGGTGGAAGTTGCATTTGCAAGAAGCTCCAGAAATACCGGCTAAGGAAAGCCCTTGTATTCCTGTGTAGTTGCGCACTGGACAGGTGTCCATAGTTTGTAGTATTTTAATTTTTCTTTTCTTGTTGCCTTTCACATAGTGATTGAGGAACTGCTGCAAAGATTTGATTAAGCATTGGCAAACGTTACACATCGATGTGCAAGGCCATTTGTAGGTGAGGCGTGTTGGTTTGGTGGAATGGATAGTGAGATCTAAGTTTGATGGGGATATTTCTGAAAGCAGTGTGTGTATGATTCTTCATTGAATTATGGCTCTGTCTTGGTGGTGTGACTCCACTCACCTGTACAGATGTGGCCAAATGTATCTATGCTGATATTGTGTTTGTTTTTAAGTACTGCTTGTAGCTTACCAATTAATGTTGTTAGTGGTTTCATTCTGTTTAAAATTACTATAAACATTTTTCGTTTCACGATCATTGCACTGTCTACAAGAGCTCCCAATGTTACTTTTCTGCAGTAAGTTTTGAGGGTTGAGCGTGATTTCTCTCCTCTATTTATTAGGTTCTGAAGGACTCTGTGGTGGAAATCTTTTTGTGAAAGTTATTATTTGGAATGCTTGCTTGTGGTTACATTACTATTTGTACGTCGTCTGTTAGTAGTAGTACGAGTGCATCTGTTTTGGGTAATGACTGCATAAGCTTTTCTTTCAACTTTCTGTCTGCTTGCAGTGGATGGCTACTTTCTATGCTTTTAGGTTGTGTGTCTTTATTTCTGCATTGCTTTCTATGGACTATGGAGTTGAAGTTTGGTAGGCATTGTGTACTAGCTGTTGGAGAAGAAAGGAAGTGTGGGTGTGCAGATTTTCAAATGTATAAGTGGGCAATGTGCATGAGTGGTTCAATATGAGAGTAGACATATAAATGGAAGTGTGTCAATGTGTAGTGGCCTCTAACTTTTGGTTGGGGACAGTATCTTACTATATGGTGGCGACATAATAAACTCTGAGCACCTGATGAGGTGTCATGAGTAACAATGAAGTACATACTGGTGGGTTGCTGCAAATCTATATTCTACAATACAAGAAAAGTGCACTCTCCCAGTAAGACATAAAACACTATGATGGTATTGTACTTACTTTGTTGCTTGGTGAGAGTAGGTTTATTGCAGTTTGTATTTTGAAGTGCACACGCCAGAGGCTTTCAGGAGAGAGGTGGGTACTGCACCCATATAAGAAGATGGTAAGAAAATATGTTGGGTAATGGCATAAGCATTGTATTTGAACAATACATTCTTTAAAAGTATAGGCGGATGTCTTGGCAGGAAGAGAAACTGTGTGTGTATAAATGGAGGGCTTACTATATGAATGGGGACTTGGGAGCATAAGCATGTTTGTTAAAGGTGTAGGTGGGCTATTTGCAAGTGTATTGTATGATGTTCTATTTAGCAAGTGTGAGTATTAGAGTAGGACTATTCACTTTGAAAATTTAGTACTTCTCATTGTGGAAAGATGACAAAAAGGTTTGGAAAGCTGTACAGACTGCAGAGCAGAATATTTTTGTGTGTGCATTTGCATGTACTTTTGTACATATATATTTTTGCTACATGAGTGGAGCCATTGTTTCCGTTCTTTAATTTCATTATGCGCATTTATGAATGGTACTGTTGTCAATGCACACATTAAAAAAACATTATTTTCATGAAATGTTGCAAACTGTAAAGTGTGAAAGGTAAGTGGCAGGAAACTGTTGTCATGCATGCAATGTATGCACTTGGTTTGGTGGGATACGCTGACTGATCCTCTTTGTTGTGATTTTTACAAATTTAATATGAGTTGCGTTAATGGGGGAAAGCATCGTAAAATTGATGCAACGAAAGAACAGAGTAACCGTTTCCATATAACAATGGCTGTTATGGGCAAATGCCAACTTTGCCAGCACCTACCACTGTAGGAGCCATTTCATGGTAGGTGATGGGAGAAATAACACTATGCATTTTCAGTACGTTATGGAGGTACAGTGCCATGTACCGTATTGCGACGGACATGTAACACAGTTGTAAATGTACTGTACAAAAAGTAGTGATACCTGCAGGGCGTGCTGATGGGTGGCAATGCTGAAAAATGTGGATGCAGAACTCGTAGATCATTTTACAGTACTTTCCAGTGCAGGTGCTTTTGATTCACCGGACACTTTTACTCTCTGTGTTTAACGGTTAGTATGGACTGTTCAGCAGAGATGATAGCGTTAGATGCAGAATTCTTGGATGTAATTGTTGGATGCGTCTGTGATCGTTTAACAGTAGCCAATGAGGGAATGCTGGAAACAGACTACTGGAAAGGAAAGGATGACTGCCCCTGCTTTACTGGGAAGCGGCCCTCGCGGTAGTTGTGAAAGCGCACGTGCTACATGCTGTCCTTCTTAATATGCTTGCCATGGAAATGGGACTATGGATGTTCCAATCAGGCATATGTCTACTTTTCTGTTTCGTGCTGGGATGTTCTTCTGTGCTCATGAGAACCTTAGTGCTTCTAATGTGACGTTTGTGAGTGGAGCTGATACTCCCCCCCCCCCTATTGAAAATAGTCCTGTGTTCTGCAATGTAAAATGTAATTTGCAGAAACTTGGGTAATAATGTAAGGAGGAAAAACAGAGAGCAATCCCCAACAAATACCAAACAACAAGGTGTTTCTTTACAAGTCGCTTTACAAAGAAAAATTCTTTTCACAACTACCAACAAAAGAGGTGATTCTCTATCCTGCTTCAAATGTGCTTGCGCACCCACCCACATAGAGCCGCGGCATTTGGAGGTGTGCACGTGCTACAGCCGGGTCTTTTCAGGGTGGCTGACATGGACATGGGACTGTGCAGGAGTTGGGATTGGTCAACTAGATTTCCTGGGCGTGGTGTGTAACAAAAGATTTTGCCAGAATGTGTGTTTGCAAATAGGAGTGCACATGGTTGTGCCGTTTAGTAGGAAAACTATATGTCTTTTGGGCGACTTCTGGATACATTGGTTAAAAGTTTACGCTGAACGCTGTGCACTGGCTCCACACCTTGGGTTCCATAATGTTGATGTCCACTGGTACGGAATACGTGGGATGAAGTGGCTGCATGTGGGTCCTCTTTGCGCCAGTTTGATGATGCTCGATCATCCAGACATTATTATTGTTCATTGCGGAGGGGAACAGTTTAGGACATGTTAGCGGCATCTCACTGCAGTTTGCGATGAAGGAGACATTTTGGCAACTGATGGCAATGTTTACAAAGTCACACATTATTTTTTCTTGCATTGCCCAGAGACAGATGCGGCTGCGTTCTTCCTCATGTGGACCACAAAGGGAAAAAGCGCAGCACCATGTGAAAAGGCTGTTTGCGCCTTTTTGTGAGACATTGCCATGTTCTCCTTCCAAGATAACAACATTACATTTCTTAGTATCAAAATGTTTTGGTGCGATGGAGTTCATCTGACTGATGCTGGCAATTAGCTGTTTTTCCAAGTTTAGCAAGCATTTCCCCAGTGGGTGTTCATCACTTCCAACCGTACAAAGACAAAAAGCACAAAAGGCTCTTTTCTGAGCCACCACTTCGTTTTGGGAATGCGTACAATGTTTTTGACGGAGTTGCGCAGCCCATTGTTCGCCACCCTGTACGCTGTGCTTATAGGCTGCGGCACTGCCAGCATGCTTTCATTGAAATTCTATTTTTGAGCAGTGCAAGGAGGCTCTGAAAAGAGCCTTTTTGGCTCCCCCCGACTCCCTTCTGGTTGTGTTGCATTTTTCCTGTTCTTCTAACACACGCCACAGAAGGAAAGGAATGGAAGGGAGGTTTGGCCAAGGGTACCAACCACAAGGATAAGAAACTGCAAGTGGAGAGCGTATTCATGGATTTTAGCTTCCAAAACCAGCCGTGGTGCAGAGTGGCGCAGCGACCCTGCAGCAGCGCCAGTCACGCCCCCAAACCCTCCCCGTGCGCCATGCACAGCACACAAATCCCATACATGGCGCACAGGCCCCCAACCACGAAAACGCCTGTAAAACTCCCCGCGCACCCCTCCGAATTCACGTACCCTGCTGCACGGGAGTCTCCCACGCGTTTGGAGCGGGGTACGTGTATTTCGTGGGTGTGCTGGTAGTTTCACACGCGATTGGAGCGGGGTACGTGTATAACTGGGGTTTGCGGGAAGTTTCACACACGATTGGAGCGGGGAACATGCATTACTGGGGTGTGCAGGAACTTAGACACGTGATAGGCCCTGTGCCAGTGGGATACGTGTATTTTGGGGGTTCGCGGGAAGTTTCACACGCGATTGGAGCGGGCTACGTGTATTTCGTGGGTGCGCTGGACGTTTCATATGCGATTCGAGCGGGGTACGTGTATTACGGGGGTGCGTGGGAAGTTTCACACACGATTGGCCCAGTGCGAGTGTGGTACATGTATTTCGGGGGTGCGCGGGAAGTTTCACAAGAGATTACGATGTCAGAGCGGTGTATGTGTATCCAGTGGGGTGCGTGTGGAGTCCCACATGTCAATTAGCACTGTAGGTCCTCACAGCTGTCCCCTCTACCCCCTCCATGGCGCTTGCAGGCAGCCCACACCACAGGGGACTACCCTGCACCCCTGGTCATGTGCCGCAGCCAGTCCATCCACCATGGGCATGCCCCCCAGCCAGGCCACATGTCACCTTGCACTAGTGTTCACCAACTCATGTCCCCCAGCACCCCCAGCCCCCAGCAGTCAGGGGTACCTACGAGCAGGCCCCCCACTCATGTCCCACTCATGTCCCCAAGCACCCCCACCCCCAGCAGTCAGGGGCACCTGCCAGCAGGCCCCCACTCATGTCCCCCAGCACCCCCACCCCCCAGCAGTCAGGGGCATTTGCCAGCAGGCACCCACTCATGTCCCCCAGCACCCCCACTCCCCAGCAGTCAGGGGCACCTGCCAGCAGGCCCCCACTCATGTCCCACTCATGTCCACCAGCACCCCCACACCCCAGCAATCAGGGGCACCTGCCAGCAGGCCCCCACACATGTCCCCCAGCACCCTCACCCCCAGCAGTCAGTGGCACCTGCCAGCAGGCCCCCACTCATGTCCCACTCATGTCCACCAGCACCCCCAGCTGTCAGGGGCACCTGCCAGCAGGCCCCCCACTCATGTCCCACTCATGTCCCCCAGCACCCCCACCCCACCAGCAGTCAGGCGCACCTGCTAGCAGGCCCCCACTCATGTCCCACTCATGTCCACCAGCACCCCACCCCCCAGCAGTCAGGCGCACCTGCCAGCAAACCCCCCACGCATGTCCCACTCATGTCCACTAGCACCACCACCCCCCAGCAGTCAGGGGCACCTGCCAGCAGGCCCCCACACATATCCCCCAACACCCCCACCCCCAAGCAGTAAGGGGCACCTGCTAGCAGGCCCCCGCTCATGTCCCACTCATGTCCACCAGCACCCCCAGCTGTCAGGGGCACCTGCCAGCAGGCCCCCCACTCATGTCCCACTCATGTCCCCCAGCACCCCCACCCCACCAGCAGTCAGGCGCACCTGCTAGCAGGCCCCCACTCATGTCCCACTCATGTCCACCAGCACCCCACCCCCCAGCAGTCAGGCGCACCTGCCAGCAAACCCCCACGCATGTCCCACTCATGTCCACCAGCACCCCCACCCCCCCAGCAGTCAGGGGCACCTGCCAGCAGGCCCCCACTCATGTCCCACTCATGTCAACCAGCACCACCACCCCCCAGCAGCCAGGGGCACCTGCCAGCAGGCCCCCACTCATGTCCCCCAACACCCCCACCCCCCAGCAGTCAGGGGCACCTGCCAGCAGGCCCCCACTCATGTCCCCCAGCACCCCTACCCCCCAGCAGTCAGGGGCACCTGCCAGCAGGCCCCACTCATTTCCCACTCATTTCCCCCAGCACCCCCAACCCCCAGCAGTCAGGGGCACCTGCCAGCAGGCCCCCACTCATGTCCCCCAGCACCCCCACCACCCAGCAGTCAGGGGCACCTGCCAGCAGGCCCCCACTCATGTCCCCCAGCGCCCCTACCCCCCAGCAGTCAGGGGCACCAGCCAGCAGGCCCCCACTCATGTCCCACTCATTTCCCCCAGCACCCCCATCACCCAGCAGTCAGGGGCACCTGCCAGCAGGCACCCACTCATGTCCCCCAGCACCCCCACCCCCAGCAGTCAGGGGCACCTGCCAGCAGGCCCCCACTCATGTCCCACTCATGTCCACCAGCACTCCCAGCCCCCAGCAGTCAGGGGCACCTGCCAGCAGGCCCCCACCCATGTCCCACTCATGTCCCCCAGCACCCCCACACCCCAGCAGTCAGGGGCACCTGCCAGCAGGCCCCCACTCATGTCCCCCAGCACCCCCACCCCCCAGCAGTCAGGGGCACCTGCTAGCAGGCCCCCGCTTATGTCCCACTCATATTCACCAGCACCCCCACCCCGCAGTTGTCAGGGGCACCTGCCACCTGGCCCCCCACTCATGTCCCACTCATGTCCCCCAGCACCCCCACCCCCCAGCAGTCAGGCGCACCTGCCAGCAGGCCCCCACTCATGTCCCACTAATATCCACAAGCACCCCCACCCCCAGCAGTCAGGGGCACCTGCCAGCAGGCCCCCACTCATGTCCCACTCATGTCCCCAGCACCCCCACCCCCAGCAGTCAGGAGCACCTGCCAGCAGGCCCCCACTCATGACCCCCAGCACCCCTACCCACAGCCATCAGGGGCACCTGCCAGCAGGCCCCCACTCATGTCCCGCAGCACCCCCAACCCCCAGCAGTCAGGGGCACCTGCCAGCAAGCCCCCACTCATGTCCCACTCATGTCCCCCAGCACCCCCACCCCACCCCAGCAGTCAGGCGCACCTGCCAGCAGGCCCCCACTCATGTCCCACTCATGTCCCCCAGCACCCCCACCCCCCAGCAGTCAGGGGAACCTGCCAGCAGGCCCCCACTCATGTGCCCCAGCACCCCTACCTCCCAGCAGTCAGGGGCACCTGCCAGCAGGCCCCCACTCATGTCCCCCAGCACCCCCACCCCCCAGCAGTCAGGGGCACCTGCTAGCAGGCCCTCGCTCATGTCCCACTCATGTTCACCAGCACCCCCACCCCCAGCTGTCAGGGGCACCTGCCAGCAGGCCCCCCACTCATGTCCCCCAGCAGCCCCACCCCCCCAGCAGTCAGGCTCACCTGCCAGCAGGCCCCCACTCATGTCCCACTCAAGTCCACCAGCACCTCCATCCCCCAGCAGTCAGGGGCACCTGCCAGCAGGCCCCCACTCATGTCCCACTCATGTCCCCAGCACCCCCACCCCCAGCAGTCAGGAGCACCTGCCAGCAGGCCCCCACTCATGACCCCAGCACCACCACCCCCAGCCATCAGGGGCACCTGCCAGCAGGCCCCCACTCATGTCCCCCAGCACCCCCACCCCCCAGCAGTCAGGGGCACCTGCCAGCAGGCCCCACTCATGTCCCCCAGCACCCCTACCCCCCAGCAGTCAGGGGCACCTGCCAGCAGGCCCCCACTCATGTTCCACTCATTTCCCCCAGCACCCCCATCCCCCAGCAGTCAGGGGCACCTGACAGCAGGCCCCCACTCCTGTCGCCCAGCACCCCCACCCTCAGCAGTCAGGGGCACCTGCCAGCAGGCCCCCACTCATGTCCCACTCATGTCCACCAGCACTCCCACCCCCCAGCAGTCAGGGGCACTTGCCAGCAGGCCCCCACTCATGTCCCACTCATGTCCCCCAGCACCCCCACCCCCAGCAGTATGGGGAACCTGCCAGCAGGCCCCCACTCATGCCCCCCAGCACCCCTACCCCCCAGAAGTCAGGGGCACCTGCCAGCAGGCCCCCACTCATGTCCCCCAGCACCCCCACCCCCCAGCAGTCAGGGGCACCTGCTAGCAGGCCCCCACTTATGTCCGACTCATGTTCACCAGCACCCCTACCCCCCAGCTGTCAGGAGCACCTGCCAGCAGGCCCCCCACTCATGTCCCACTCATGTCCCACAGCACTCCCACCCCCCAGCAGTCAGGCGCACCTGCCAGCAGGCCCCCACTCATGTCTCACTCATGTCCACCAGCACCCCCACCCCCCAGCAGTCAGGGCACCTGCCAGCAGGCCCCCACTCATGTCCCACTCATGTCCCCAAGCACCCCCACCCCCAGCAGTCAGGAGCACCTGCCAGCAGGCCCCCACTCATGTCCCCCAGCACCCCTACCCCCCAGCCATCAGGGGCACCTGCCAGCAGGCCCCCACTCATGTCCCCCAGCACCCCCATCCCCCAGCAGTCAGGGGCACCTGCCAGCAGGCCCCCACTCATGTCCCACTCATGTCCCCAGCACCCCCACCCCCAGCAGTCAGGAGCACCTGCCAGCAGGCCCCCACTCATGACCCCCAGCACCACCACCCCCCAGCCATCAGGGGTACCTGCCAGCAGGCCCCCACTCATGTCCCCCAGCACCCCCACCCCCCAGCAGTCAGGGGCACCTGCCAGCAGGCCCCACTCATGTCCCCCAGCACCCCTACCCTCCAGCAGTCAGGGGCACCTGCCAGCAGGCCCCCACTCATGTTCCACTCATTTCCCCCAGCACCCCCATCCCCCAGCAGTCAGGGGCACCTGACAGCAGGCCCCCACTCCTGTCGCCCAGCACCCCCACCCTCAGCAGTCAGGGGCACCTGCCAGCAGGCCCCCACTCATGTCCCACTCATGTCCACCAGCACTCCCACCCCCCAGCAGTCAGGGGCACTTGCCAGCAGGCCCCCACTCATGTCCCACTCATGTCCCCCAGCACCCCCACCCCCAGCAGTATGGGGAACCTGCCAGCAGGCCCCCACTCATGCCCCCCAGCACCCCTACCCCCCAGAAGTCAGGGGCACCTGCCAGCAGGCCCCCACTCATGTCCCCCAGCACCCCCACCCCCCAACAGTCAGGGGCACCTGCTAGCAGGCCCCCGCTTATGTCCGACTCATGTTCACCAGCACCCCCACCCCCCAGCTGTCAGGAGCACCTGCCAGCAGGCCCCCCACTCATGTCCCACTCATGTCCCGCAGCACTCCCACCCCCCAGCAGTCAGGCGCACCTGCCAGCAGGCCCCCACTTATGTCCCACTCATGTCCACCAGCACCCCCACCCCCCAGCAGTCAGGGCACCTGCCAGCAGGCCCCCACTCATGTCCCACTCATGTCCCCAAGCACCCCCACCCCCAGCAGTCAGGAGCACCTGCCAGCAGGCCCCCACTCATGTCCCCCAGCACCCCTACCCCCCAGCAGTCAGGGGCACCTGCCAGCAGGCCCCCACTCATGTCCCACTCATGTCCCCAAGCACCCCCACCCCCAGCAGTCAGGGGCACCTGCCAGCAGGCCCCCACTCATGTCCCCCAGCACCCCCACCCCCCAGCAGTCAGGGGCACCTGCCAGCAGGCCCCCACTCATGTCCCCCAGCACCCCCACCCCCCAGCAGTCAGGCACACCTGCCAGCAGGCCCCCACTCATGTCCCACTCATGTCCCCCAGCACCCCCACCCCCAGCAGTCAGGGGCACCTGCCAGCAGGCCCCCACTCATGTCCCCCAGCACCCCCACCCCCCAGCAGTCAGGGGCACCTGCCAGCAGGCCCCCACTCATGTCCCACTCATGTCCCCCAGCACCCCCACCCCCAGCAGTCAGGGGCACCTGCCAGCAGGCCCCCACTCATGTCCCCCAGCACCCCCACCCCCCAGCAGTCAGGGGCACCTGCCAGCAGGCCCCCACTCATGTCCCGCTAATGTCCCCCAGCACCCCCACTCCCCAGCAGTCAGGGGAACCTGCCAGCAGGCCCCCACTCATGTCCCCCAGCACCCCTACCCCCCAGCCATCAGGGGCACCTGCCAGCAGGCCCCCACTCATGTCCCCCAGCACCCCCATCCCCCAGCAGTCAGGGGCACCTGCCAGCAGGCCCCCACTCATGTCCCACTCATGTCCCCAGCACCCCCACCCCCAGCAGTCAGGAGCACCTGCCAGCAGGCCCCCACTCATGACCCCCAGCACCACCACCCCCCAGCCATCAGGGGTACCTGCCAGCAGGCCCCCACTCATGTCCCCCAGCACCCCCACCCCCCAGCAGTCAGGGGCACCTGCCAGCAGGCCCCACTCATGTCCCCCAGCACCCCTACCCCCCAGCAGTCAGGGGCACCTGCCAGCAGGCCCCCACTCATGTTCCACTCATTTCCCCCAGCACCCCATCCCCCAGCAGTCAGGGGCACCTGACAGCAGGCCCCCACTCCTGTCGCCCAGCACCCCCACCCTCAGCAGTCAGGGGCACCTGCCAGCAGGCCCCCACTCATGTCCCACTCATGTCCACCAGCACTCCCACCCCCCAGCAGTCAGGGGCACTTGCCAGCAGGCCCCCACTCATGTCCCACTCATGTCCCCCAGCACCCCCACCCCCAGCAGTATGGGGAACCTGCCAGCAGGCCCCTACTCATGCCCCCCAGCACCCCTACCCCCCAGAAGTCAGGGGCACCTGCCAGCAGGCCCCCACTCATGTCCCCCAGCACCCCCACCCCCCAACAGTCAGGGGCACCTGCTAGCAGGCCCCCGCTTATGTCCGACTCATGTTCACCAGCACCCCCACCCCCCAGCTGTCAGGAGCACCTGCCAGCAGGCCCCCCACTCATGTCCCACTCATGTCCCGCAGCACTCCCACCCCCCAGCAGTCAGGCGCACCTGCCAGCAGGCCCCCACTTATGTCCCACTCATGTCCACCAGCACCCCCACCCCCCAGCAGTCAGGGCACCTGCCAGCAGGCCCCCACTCATGTCCCACTCATGTCCCCAAGCACCCCCACCCCCAGCAGTCAGGAGCACCTGCCAGCAGGCCCCCACTCATGTCCCCCAGCACCCCTACCCCCCAGCAGTCAGGGGCACCTGCCAGCAGGCCCCCACTCATGTCCCACTCATGTCCCCAAGCACCCCCACCCCCAGCAGTCAGGGGCACCTGCCAGCAGGCCCCCACTCATGTCCCCCAGCACCCCCACCCCCCAGCAGTCAGGGGCACCTGCCAGCAGGCCCCCACTCATGTCCCACTCATGTCCCCCAGCACCCCCACCCCCCAGCAGTCAGGCACACCTGCCAGCAGGCCCCCACTCATGTCCCGCTCATGTCCCCCAGCACCCCCACTCCCCAGCAGTCAGGGGAACCTGCCAGCAGGCCCTCACTCATGTCCCCAAGCACCCCTACCCCCCAGCAGTCAGGGGCACCTGCCATCAGGCCCCCACTCATGTCCCCCAGCACCCCCACCCCCAGCTGTCAGGGGCACCTGCCAGCAGGCCCCCCAGTCATGTCCCACTCATGTCCCCCAGCACCCCCACCCCCCTAGCAGTCAGGCGCACCTGCCAGTAGGCCCCCACTCATGTCCCACTCATGTCTCCCAGCACCCCCACCCCCAGCAGTCAGGAACACCTGCCAGAAGGCCCCCACTCATGACCCCCAGCACCCCCACCCCCCAGCCATCAGGGGCACCTGCCAGCAGGCCCCCACTCATGTCCCCCAGCACCCCCACCCCCCAGCAGTCAGGGGCACCTGCCAGCAGGCCCCCACTCATGTCCCACTCATGTCCCCAGCACCCCACCCCCCCAGCAGTCAGGCACACCTGCCAGCAGGCCCCACTCATGTCCCACTCATGTCCACCAGTACCCCCACCCCCCAGCCATCAGGGGCACCTGCCAGCAGGCCCCCACTCATGTCCTCAGCACCCCCACCCCCTAGCAGTCAGGGGCACCTGCCAGCAGGCCCCCACTCATGTCCCACTCATGTCCCCCAGCACCCCCACCCCAGCAGTCAGGGGCACCTGCTAGCAGGCCCCCACTCATGTCCCACTCATGTCCCCCAGCACCCCCGCCCCCAAGCAGTCAGGGGCACCTGCCAGCAGGCCCCCACTCATGTCCCCCAGCACCCCCACCCCCCAGCAGTCAGGGGCACCTGGCAGCAGGCCCCCACTCATGTCCCCAGCACCCCCACCCCCTAGCAGTCAGGGGCACCTGCCAGCAGGCCCCCACTCATGTCCCACTCATGTCCCCCAGCATCCCCACCCCCAGCAGTCAGGGGCACCTGCCAGCAGGCCCCCACTCATGTCCCACTCATGTCCCCCAGCACCCCCGCACCCAAGCAGTCAGGGGCACCTGCCAGCAGGCCCCCACTCATGTCCCCCAGCACCCCCACCCCCCAGCAGTCAGGGGCACCTGGCAGCAGGCCCCCCTCATGTTCCCCAGCACCCCCACCCCCCAGCAGTCAGGGGCACCTGCCAGCAGGCCCCCACTCATGTCCCACTCATGTCCCCCAGCACCCCCACCCCCCCAGCAGTCAGGGACACCTGCCAGCAGGCCCCCACTCATGTCCCACTCATGTCCACCAGCAACCCCACCCCCAGCAGTCAGGGGCACCAGCCAGCAGGCCCCCACTCATGTCCCCCATCACCCCCCACCCCCCAGCAGTCAGGGGCACCTGCCAGCAGGCCCCCACTCATGTCCCACTCATGTCCACCAGCACCCCCACACCACAGCAGTCAGGGGCACCTGCCAGCAGGCCCCCACTCATGTCCCCCAGCACCCCCATCCCCCAGCAGTCAGGGGCACCTGCCAGCAGGCCCCCACTCATGTCCCACTCATGAGCACCAGCACCCCCTCCCCCAAGCAGTCAGGGGCACCTGCCAGCAGGACCCCACTCATGTCCCACTCATGTCCCCCAGCACCCCCACCCCCCCAGCAGTCAGGCGCACCTGCCAGCAGGCCCCACTCATGTCCCACTCATGTTCCCCAGCACCCCCACCCCCCAGCAGTCAGGGGAACCTGCCAGCAGGCCCCCACTCATGTCCCCCAGAACCCCTACCCCCCAGCAACCAGGGGCACCTACCAGCAGGCCCCCACTCATGTCCCCCAGCACCCCCACCCCCCCGCAGTAAGGGGCACCAGCTAGCAGGCCCCCGCTCATGTCCCACTCATGTTCACCAGCACCCCCACCCCAGCTGTCAGGGGCACCTGCCAGCAGGCCCCCCACTCATGTCCCACTCATGTCCCCCAGCACCCCCACCCCCCAGCAGTCAGGCGCACCTGCCAGCAGGCCCCCACTCATGTCACACTCATGTCCACCAGCACCCCCACCCCCCAGCAGTCAGGGGCACCTGCCAGCAGCTCCCCACTCATGTCCCACTCATGTCCCCAGCACCCCCACCCCCAGCAGTCAGGAGCACCTGCCAGCAGGCCCCCACTCATGTCCCCCAGCACCCCCACCCCCAGCCATCAGGGGCACCTGCCAGCAGGCCCCCACTCATGTCCCCCAGCACCCCCACCCCCCAGCAGTCAGGGGCACCTGCCAGCAGGCCCCCACTCATGTCCCCCAGCACCCCTACCCCCCAGCAGTCAGGGGCACCTGCCAGCAGGCCCCCACTCATGTCCCAATTATTTCCCCCAGCACCCCCATCCCCCAGCAGTGAGGGGCACCTGCCAGCAGGCCCCCACTCATGTCGCCCAGCACCCCCACCCCCAGCAGTCAGGGGCACCTGCCAGCAGGCCCCCACTCATGTCCCACTCATGTCCACCAGCACCCCCACCACCCAGCAGTCAGGGGCACCTGCCAGCAGGCCCCCACTCATGTCCCACTCATGTCCCCAGCACCCCCACCCCCTAGCAGTCAGGGGAACCTACCAGCAGGCCCCCACTCATGCCCCCCAGCACCCCTACCCCCCAGCAGTCAGGGTCACCTGCCAGCAGGCCCCCACTCATGTCCCCCAGCACCCCCACCCCCCAGCAGTCAGGGGCACCTGCTAGCAGGCCCCCGCTTATGTCCCACTCATGTTCCCCAGCACCCCCACCCCCCAGCTGTCAGGAGCACCTGCCAGCAGGGCCCCCACTCATGTCCCCCAGCACCCCCACCCCCCCCAGCAGTCAGGAGCACCTGCCAGCAGGCCCCCACTCATGTCCACCAGCACCCCCACCCCCCAGCAGTCAGGGGCACCTGCCAGCAGGCCCCCACTCATGACCCCCAGCACCCCCACCCCCCAGCCATCAGGGGCACCTGCCAGCAGGCCCCCACTCATGTCCTCCAGCACCCCACCCCCCAGCTGTCAGGGGCACCTGCCAGCAGGCCCCCACTCATGTCCCCCAGCACCCCTACCCCCCAGCAGTCAGGGGCACCTGCCAGCAGGCCCCCACTCATGTCCCACTCATTTCCCCCAGCACCCCCATCCCCCAGCAGTCAGGGGCACCTGCCAGCAGGCCCCCACTCATGTCGCCCAGCACCCCCACCCCCAGCAGTCAGGGGCACCTGCCAGCAGGCCCCCACTCATGTCCCACTCATGTCCACCAGCACCCCCACCCCCCAGCAGTCAGGGGCACCTGCCAGCACGCCCCCACTCATGTCCCCCAACACCCCCACCCCCCAGCAGTCAGGGGCACCTGCTAGCAGTCCTCCGCTTATGTCCCACTCATGTTCACCAGCACCACCACCCACCAGCTGTCAGGAGCACCTGCCAGCAGGCCCCCCACTCATGTCCCCCAGCACCCCCAACCCCCCAGCATTCAGGGGTACCTGCCAGCAGGCCCCCACTCATGTCCCCCAGCACCCCTACCCCCCAGCAGTCAGGGGCACCTGCCAGCAGGCCCCCACTCATGTCCCCTAGCACCCCACCCCCCCAGCAGTCAGGCACACCTGCCAGCAGGCCCCCACTCATGTCCCACTCATGTCCACCAGCACCCCCACCCCCCAGCAGTCAGGGGCACCTGCCAGCAGGCCCCCACTCATGTCCCACTGATGTCCCCCAGCACCCCAATCCCCCAGGAGTCAGGGGCACCTGCCAGCAGGCCCCCACTCATGTAGCCCAGCACCCCAACCCCCAGCAGTCAGGGGCACCTGCCAGCAGGCCCCCACTCATGTCCCACTCATGTCCACCAGCACCCCCACCCCCCAGCAGTCACGGGCACCTGCCAGCAGGCCCCCACTCATGTCCCCCAGCACCCCCACCCCCCAGCAGTCAGGGGAACCTGCCAGCAGGCCCCCACTCATGCCCCCCAGGACCCCTACCCCCCAGCAGTCAGGGGCACCTGCCAGCAGGCCCCCACTCATGTCCCCCAGGACACCCACCCCCCAGCAGTCAGGGGCACCTGCTAGCAGGCCCCCGCTTATGTCCCACTCATGTTCACCAGCACCCCCACCCCCCAGCTGTCAGGAGCACCTGTCAGCAGGCCCCCCACTCATGTCCCACTCATGTCCCCCAGCACCCCCACCCCCCCAGCAGTCAGGCGCACCTGCCAGCAGGCCCCCACTCATGTCCCACTCATGTCCACCAGCACCCCCACCCCCCAGCAGTCAGGGGCACTTGCCAGCAGGCCCGCACTCATGTCCACTCATGTCCCCCAGCACCCCCACCCCCAGCAGTCAGCAGCACCTGCCAGCAGGCCCCCACTCATGACCCCCAGCACCCGAACCACCCAGCCATCAGGGGCACCTGCCAGCAGGCCCCCACTCATGTCCCCCAGCACCCCCACCCCCAGCAGTCAGGGACACCTGCCAGCAGGCCCCCACTCATGTCCCAATCATGTCCCCCAGCACCCCAGCCCCCAAGCAGTCAGGGGCACCTGCCAGCAGGCCCCCACTCATGTCCCCCAGCACCCCCACCCCCCAGCAGTCAGGGGCACCTGGCAGCAGGCCCCCACTCATGTCCCCAGCACCCCCACCCCCTAGCAGTCAGGGGCACCTGCCAGCAGGCCCCCACTCATGTCCCACTCATGTCCCCCAGCACCCCCACCCCCAGCAGTCAGGGGCACCTGCCAGCAGGCCCCCACTCATGTCCCACTCATGTCCCCCAGCACCCCTGCCCCCAAGCAGTCAGGGGCACCTGCCAGCAGGCCCCAACTCATGTCCCCCAGCACCCCCACCCCCCAGCAGTCAGGGGCACCTGCCAGCAGGCCCCCACTCATGTCCCCCAGCACCCCACTCCCCAGCAGTCAGGGACACCTGCCATCAGGCCCCCACTCATGTCCCACTCATGTCCACCAGCAACCCCACCCCCCAGCAGTCAGGGGCACCTGCCAGCAGGCCCCCACTCATGTCCCCCCTACATGAAATACAGATGCACAATCATGTCCCACTTCTACACGAAAATACCACAGCACGCCACCCCATTCTTGAGACTTAATGATTTCCCAATCCACCCCACACTGACATGCCTATCTCAAGACACAAACCAATAGTCAACTATGTACATCAACACATGTCCGTCACACACACACACTGGTTGGCATTGATTGTGTAAACCCACATTTTCACATGCATCAAACCAATGAGCGAATCCCGCACATGGAACTAAAATATGAAAATGTATTATGTACAAAAAAAAATCAATGTCATGAAAGCATAAAAAAACAGCAAACATGAAATGAAAAGCATGTGCAAAAGATGAGTAAATGAAAAGTATAACCAATCCAAACAAATCGGAAAGAAAAATAGTCCAAACTCTCCTTCCAACAACGCAAATCCAAAGGAAACGTAAAAAGAAAAATCCATTGATCCATGGTGAAATCAAATGAAAACGATCAAAATAATCCATTGTCCAACTATGAACAATCCATTGTCAAGGGTCCATGAGCCCAACGAAAGAAATGAAACCTACCTAATAAACTACCTAATAAAAAAACTATATACAAATGTGCGTGGCATAGTGCATTCAACACAAATGAAAGAAAAAGGAAAAGGAAACCTAACTCTAAAAACTATTTACAATGGCAGCGGGCTAGTCCGACGGCTCACTTTTTGATGTCCCGGGCCAGGGCATCACCGAACTCCCGCTCAATGTCCTGGAGGCGGTCCTCTTCCATGGCCCCGACTGTTCGCAGGGACGAAGACATGTTCACCTCCAAATCCCTGTGAATTGCCTTGAGGCACTCGGCCCGCCTCAATGCCCTCGGCATGGAGTTCTCCGCCCTGACCATTGTGAGCCGTGCCTCTTCCGCCCACTGGCGCTCCGCATCTATGGCATGGCCCAACCGCTGCAACACGGAAGACACTTGAAATCCTGGGTCCCCCTGCCCTCTGTCCGATGCCTGCCCCTCCGATGTTGAAGGCCCCGAGCCATCATTGCTCCCACCATGTTGCTGCTGCTGCTGTGCCTGTGCCTGCCCCCTGGCTCTTGCTGCCTGCACGTCCTCGTCTGGCTCGGGTGCAGTTGTCGTGGTGGCCACCCCTGCTGGACGTCCGACTCCCGACTGTGGCAGGGATGTGTCCTCCACCAGCCTGGCCGCTGGGTCAGAGGCAGCTCCACACAGTACCCAGGTGATACATGGGTGGGAAGATGGCATGGAGGACGACTGGCGCATAGGGTGTTCAGGTGAGGAGGGGGTCGCAAGAAGGTCCAGCACACGGAGGAATCCAGCACCGGTGACCCGTCCCAGCAGGTCAACGTGGTCAAAGAGGCATCCGAGATGATGTGCAGTGTCTTCACGAAAAGACCGCAGCTCACATCGCATGCCCCGTTGTGGCAACGCTATCCCAGCCAGGAAAGGCTCAACATAGTCCCTGAGAGCCACGTCCACAGGGAGAGAAAGGCCAGTTGTTGTGTGCTCAGCCCCTCCCTCAAAAAGGGGTCTGGACGTAGGCATCCCTGCTGGTGCCAGATGATGCAGTGACAGGATCAGGGACAGGATTGCACACAGGCCCCTCCTAGGCGGCCTGTGCTGCCTCCTGTCCCTGCCCCTGCACTGCACCACTAGCACCAGTGGAATCCCCACCTCCAGACCCCGTGTATGTCCCTTCCGCGGCCTCCTCCTCCACCAAACCCCCACCAACCTGGATTACTCTGTGCCATCTTCCTCTGTTGGACCCTGTGAGGTCTCAGCTGCCCCTTCTGCTGCCGAGGAGTCCACCTCCGACCTCTGCCTCTTGGACCTACCCTCGGTAGCTGCGGCCTGGGACACGGCACCAGACTCCTCACTCCCCGATGAGATGACAATCTGGGAGGGGAGCCGGGCCTTGCGTCTACGGCTGGTGGTGCAATCCCTGTCGCTGTGCTCCATAGCACCCTCTCCGCCCTCTTCATCAGTTGATGCTGCAGTCAGGGAGAGATAAAACACAGACAGCAGGGCACTGTGCAATGGACTGATACACATGTGACAGTTGCACATGAGTGGCAGTGTCAAACTTCAGACATGGCATCACACTCCACGACACACATGTCATTTCAACTCACACACATGAGCATTTCCACAGCAATATTGCACCAGGCAACACCATCCATACACAAACAACAGCATGAACAGCCGAAGGTGAGCCTGACATCACATGAAACACAGGGAGTGCACTAGACATGCACACACGCCACCACACTTAGATGCATGTCTACATCTCCTCCAACTGTCGCAGTGATGCGATCGCCATACATGTCACATCTGGCATTCAGCCTTCTACATATCAGTGTCACGTGCATCCATGTTGCATCACAGTTGCACACTTGTCAAATACACACACATGCACATGTACACAGTGCAGATACATGCAGCAGGAACCACCATCCATGTGTGACACCACAACCATGTCAACGTACATACACAGAAAATCAAACATTTGTGCCCCCACACCTGCATTTGCACAACATGCTTACCAACACATACACCATCGATGTGTCTCACACCTAAGAGGACTCACATGTGGGAGTCTCACGCGCCTGTTCATACAGATCCCTACATGGCCCTACGAAAACACATGTGCAACCTGCACACTACTGGCACACCACCACACGCACAGCGTCCAATCAGTATGCATGTACACTTACCGCTCGACTCCAGATGGGTCAGCCTCTCAAGGACCTGGACGTGGAGCGCTGGGCATAAGTGTTCCAGGACCCTCATTTGGTGGTCGGACAGGTGGCCCCGGCGCCCCTTGGCATCTGCTGCCTTCAAGAGGCGCCAGGCCTCGTTGAGGGTCCTGGACCTGAAGTCCTCCCAGCACTTCTTGACATGTTGTAAGTCAAGGACTGCCACCCCCTCTGCGTTGATGGCAGTCACAATGTCCATCCAGATCCTGGTCCGGCGCGTGAACTTCCAAAGAGGGCATCATACTGCCCCAGGACTTGCTCCACCAGGACACCAACTTCCCTGGCACTGAAGCTGGTGGCCCTCTGCCTCTCTGGCTGGGGGTTGCCAGTGGTGCCAGATGGTGTTGTGCCCGACATGGCAACCCCAGAGGCAGGAGTGGGTGGGCAACTTGGTCCTGGGGCTGGGCTGTGGAGCGATGGTATCCCAGTCAGGAGTCTTTGGTTCCAGCATGGGTGGTCACAGCAACTGCTCCCCAGGCTGACGTGCAGGCAGCAAATAGCAGGGCACGTGGGCAGCAAGCAGTCAGGCAGCAGCAGATGGCAGGTGGGATCATGCTCGGGGCTCTGGGGGGCAGTAATTCGGCCTTCTGGGAAGGAGCGTGGTCTTCCGTGTGTTGTTGCGTGGCCAGCTTGATATGGAGTGATTTGGCACGTGAAAATCTTGCACGTCAGCATGTAATTCGAGGAAAGGCCCTTCGCGCGCAAGCACGTCAGCACACGTATGCGGTTTCATTGGACCAAAGACCCTTAGCGCGTAAGCGCTTCTGTGACGTGACTCACGCGGGCGTTTCCCTCGTGACGTCGGCATAGTGTTTCAGCACGTCTGCGTGTGAATGCGTGTAATCCGAGGAAAGGGCCTACGCGCGTAAGTGACGTGACACGCGTGTGCGTTTCCATCAACACGGGTGCATGTTCATCGTACATGTCCAAAAACTGCACGTCCGAGTGTCAGCTCGTGTAATTGGAGAAAAGGGCCTTAGCGCGTACACGCGTGGGTGACGCTGTACGTGTGGGCCGCTTTAAAAGGTACATGTAGGACACCATTCCCTTGTACGTGCTTTTCGTGGAGAGCGAGTGGGTGAATTCTGTACTTCTTGTCGTTTCACACAGCGTTTCAAGTTCGTACTCCCTGTTACCTCTGGCAGCGTTCTTTATTTCTTTTTAGCCTGTTTCCTCAAACAGCGTTCACTTCTTCTTTTGTCCTGTCTCCTCAGACAGCGTACAATTCTCCTTTTGGCGGGGGTGTTGCCTACGCGCACACGCGCGTTTTTTTCATGTTATTTTTCCAGGCAGACTGTTAGGGAGAATTCTCTGTTTAGGCTGAATGTCCTAACCTAGTGAGTCCCCCGGCAGCTTTGCGGGATTTCTGGAGTTTGTTTTTTTCATCCTGCCAAGAGTGAGACTCTTTTTCTCCCACTCTTGGACATGATTTGTGGTATTTCTTTGAATGTTAATGTGTTCTATGGGCTATGGGGTCTTTTACTCCCTAGGGTCTCATGTGTTTTGCTATGTGTGTTACACAGCACCCTCCGTGCCGTAACACTGGGGTGTCCTAGGTGACCCCCACCATAGACTCCATACCCTGGGACTGACTACTGTCTCTCAGGGCATGTAAAGTCACCATTGGCTTTACCAGACCTAAATTTACTAACAGAACTAGTACAAACCATCCTATTGTGGACGTACTGGTAGGGGTAATTCGATTACCCCTGGGTCTGTTGCTCAAGGGGGCACTGTCCCGTCCCCCCTCGTCGAGTTTTAGCTGGTGGCAGTGGGGACTACTTTTTATATTCGACCGCAAATATATTCCTATGGGATTCTTCCCATTGTTCGAGGCTAATACTTTTTTCCCCTTAGTCTCTAACATACCGCCGGTTTATTTGTCTTAAATAAATCCACTGGTTGGTATTTTCTGCCAGAACTCGGTTTTTAAAATGGCGTATGTGTTCGCTTCTGTAACTCCAAACCAAAGGTCGAGCCCTTTGTTCCACTTTTTGTTGGGCTTCTACACAGAAGCCTCCAAAAGTGGTGCCACTCTGTCTGGGTACCACGGGGGGTGTTGGAGGGGGGGTTTAGGCACCCTGGACTAAGTTGCCTTGCCAACTCAGGTCGCACTCTTGTGTGATTGGCCCAAGTGGTGAGCCTCCCCGCTCAACACTTAGCATGTTTGAGTGACAGCTAGACTGAATGAATGGGGGTTTTCTGCATAAAAGCAGGGCTTTTGGGACTGGAACTTCAGAAGTCGCCACAGGACCTAAAGAATCAGACGAGGGTAAAGCTGAGCCGACCGGCAACGACGACACCTCCGGTGGAGCCCTTCTGAACCGACTCACCACTTCCCGACGACAGAGGAGATCTCCCTGCTGGAGAGTCTTCTTCCCCTGACTGGTGGGAACAACCAGTCCCTTGCTTTTTCTTCGCTTCCAGGACGTAGTGGTCGAATTGCCCGTGCTGAGCACACCGGCAACCGGATAGCCGCTAACCACTGTACCGCAACCAAAAGGTGGTGCCTTGTGACGGAGCACTACGTGGCTGGTCTCTTCCCTGGTGGAGCAACGATCTTCAACTTTTCCTCGACGACGAGAGATCCTCTCATCTTCTGGCAAAGCCCCGACTTGCATCCACCACCAGGAACAACTGCCCCCGCCGGAGCTGTCTCTTCACTTGCAAGGTACTGTGTCCGCCTGGCTTCCCTCGAACCGGTTAGCGTGAGGTGTCTTAAATCCTTACCTTTCCACTTGGTCGTCTCCAGACCTTCTTAACTTTTTGTTCTAAAACTGGTCCAACCTTTCTGTGACATTTTGCTACAACGATTTGAAGTGCATTTCCACTGTGATACTTTTGGGGCATACAGCCTTGCCTCTCTCCGAGTGGGCCTGCCCTCTGAACTTTGTGATCTACAGTAGACCCTGCCTTGCTTGCCTTGCGTTTGCTGCATAAAAGTGTTGGTACTGAGTTGGTTTCATACCCTGCCTTTTTCTCTCCCCTTCTAACGAATATTAGAGTGCCATCTAGGTGAAAGCACTCACCTCTGTCTGCAAATAAGTGGTGCCATTGAACCTTGACTTGTCGAAATATTGTTAGGGGATTGATATATACTTATAGTAATTGTGATTGAAGATGTTTGTCGTATTAGTGCCAGTGTGTTTTCATAGATGTGTTTTTAAATAAATAATTATATATCTTTACACCCAAGCTCTGTTCAGTGTCTGCTTGTTCTACTGTGTAAATTGCCCTATCTTGTATACTCTAAATACTGCCTAACTCGTCTTGAGAGAAGTCTGACTGCTCAGCCACAGCTACCAGGTAAACCTGGGTGTTACAGACTGCTACCAATTGGGTTTACCGCTAACTCCTGTAGACTTAAACTTTTTGCAGTGGTCCCAGAGGGAACTGCACAGGTTTCTGCCTAACACAGACGGTGAGTTGTGCACGCATTTACCAACTGTGCTTGCCCCGTGTGCCGCGTAACCCTTCAGAGGTAATTGTAGGCTGCGTGTAACATGCGTACGCTTGTTTTTGTGTTTCTGGGTGCCACAGCGTAGTGCGGGTTCATTTTTCCACGCACGTGGTCTACGAGGGGTTGCGTGCACGTTACTTTTTGTTTTTGGGGTGCCTGTGCGTTGCATGACCCGTCATCTTCCCCCAGGGATCACAGACAGCCTTGCTAGAGCACTAGGGTACGAATTCCGTCTAGTACCCTACCCCTTTCACCCCCAATTACCCAGGACAATTGTTTACTGCAACTCCCATACGCACAACAACATCAGTGCCATGGTTGGGAGGCAACCAAGCGGTAAGGGAAGCAAAGGTGGCCGACCTCCAAAAGTTGGGAGTGGTGGGCGCGGTAGGGGACGTGGCCAGGATTTACAGGGTGCCCCTAGACCCCCATGTGTGGAAACCAATCAGGGACACCCATGACCCCCCCCCCATGGTTGAGGGAAATGTGGCTGACACCATCCCAGCTCAGCCCTTGTTGGACCAGCCCATTGTGGCACCTGACCAGGCACAGGATGACTCCCAGGCTGACTTCCAGGTCAGCAAGTCTAGGCCATGTGTGCCGGTGCAAGTTGGTGTCACCAGGCCACGTGGATCTGGAGCAGCGATGTCATCTGCTGCCCCAAGTAGGCAGGGTGGGGATGCTGCAGGGGCAGCTGCATCTCTATCCACCCCAGCTCTGAGTCTCCCAGCCAGGACAGTGTCGGTCCTGGTCCATCAAACTGACGTTGCCCCTGCCAACATCACACTTCAGCCAATGCCTGCACCAAGACCTATGGTCTTTGTGCCTTCACACACTCCCAGTACCCAGTCCACCTGCGCTTCTGCCCTTACTGACCAGAGCAGCGCAAGCCACTCAGGCTCTGCTCCACATTTGAAAAAGAGGAAGAAGGGTGCTCTGGCACTACAGGCTGGGACCCAAGACACGGCTAACAGTCCGGCACGTCAAGGAAGCCTAACTTTCATGACCCCGAACTTGATGCACTTGTGACCTATGTGTCGGCACATAGCCGCGAAATGGTGGTGACTGCAGGGTGCAAGACCACACCTGGTCAATGTAGGGCACACAGGCAGACCATCGCGGACCGCATAAGTGCCCTTGGTTTTGTGAGGCGCACAGCTGATGATTGCTACAAGCGGTGGAATGACCTGAAACGCAGAGCAAAGAACAAGCTTGCCTCAAATCATGCCGCTACTCTGGTGACTGGTGGTGGGTCTCCACCAGAGGACAACAAACTCACTGAACATGAGTCTGTTGTTGGGACCTTCGTCACAGAGGAACAGATCCAAGGTGTGGGAGAGCTACCTGATTACGAGGCATTGTCCAGTGAGTGCCCATGCATGTGTGTGTAATCCATGTGTATGTTGTTTGGGTGACGGGTTCTGATTGAGTGCCAGGTGAGGGTATGTACTCCTGAGTCTAATGGGTCACCCATGTGCTTCCTCCAATCCATTCATGTGCCTTTGATTTGGGTATGACAGTATCCCTTCTTCACACAGTAGCCAATTAGCCCCACATTACTGCTGTTGCACTTGAACTATCATCTTGCAACAACATTATTCAGGTTTTTTCTGTGTTCATTCAGGCTGATTGTTTAGATTATCCCATTTTTCATATGCTTTTTTCATCCCTAATGCCACATATGTGACATGCTTCTGTCATTGTTTACACCCCACATTGTGCCACTTTAGTTACCTGGTTATGTGAATGTTTCAACCATTCAGGGCGAGGGAGTATTGGCCTGCTGAAATGTATTTTTAGGGCCTATTTGCATGTGGAACATGATAGTTGTTTCCTGTCATGTTGAAATGACCAACCATTGATGTGTTCATCTGCCTACAATCACTGTCTAATTGTACACTGGATGTGTTGCAGTGTGCAGCACATGCATATTTTGCAACACTATTCTGCATTAATCTTCTCATCATGTCCATGTGACATGGATGTGTGAAAGTACTCATTCACTGACATATCGCTGTAGTTGTCTAATTTACCATAGCTATGCTACATGACATCTGTGTTCTGGCATGTGTCATGTATGTGTATTGGACATGCCACTCACAGGCTGATGTGTGATGCCAGTGCTATACGACATGCTGCAAATGTGTTGCTTTTCCATCTTGGTGTCTTCATTGTCTGCCTTTTTGACTCCCCTTCAGAATCATTGACAGTGCATGCATGCCAGGGTTATGGTCATGTGGGACATGTGTTAACCATGTACAGGATCGCTGTCTTGTCAGGCCTATGTGTGTGCTATGGTGCTCATGCCTGTTTCCATTTCTTGTGTTTCAAGTTTTTGCAGGTGTCGACGCACTTGATGCCGGTGAGGTTCAGGAGATGGTGCAGACCCAGGAGGATTCTCAGCCATGACCACGCACCAGTGGGGGGCGTGGTGTGGTGGTGGGTGAAAACACTTTGGTACTGCAGACCATACTGTTGAGGAGTGCCTCTGGGTGCAGCTCCCCAGACCTCTATTCAGGTGCTGAGTCGGATGATGAGACTTATGTGCTGTCGCAGGTCAGTGCTTCTAGCAGGGATTCTGTTCTGTCCAACCCACCTGGACCAGGGGTAGAACCCTCTATGGGGATGTCAGTGTTGGTAGGTCCGCCTTTGGTGGTTACGGATGCAGGGTCACACTCCAAAGCCTCTGATCCGGTTCCTGGGCCAGTAGATCAGAGGAGGAATGCAGTCCTGCAGCCTCAGGCAGTGCCAGCACAGCAAGGTGCAGATCGCCTTGCCCCAAACATGTGTGGTGCCCGCCGACGCAGTGGCCGTGCGCCACCAGGCAATACTGTATGGGAAAACTCCATGTACGGTATGGCAACCCAACAGGCAGCATCAGTAGAAATGATGGCTCAGGCAATGGAGAGGGTGGCCACTTCCATTACCCCCCCTGAAAGGCAGATGGAGCAACAACAGCAGGCAACAGACTCCATTTGCCAATCACACAGGGAAGACATGTTTGCATCCAACAGGGACCGACGGGCGGCACTGGAGACTCTGCGCAAATCCATATCAATAGAGTCACAGGGCCACAGAGAAGCTCTGAGGGTGGAACTCCATAACCTCAGGCAGAGTCTGCTTGAAATTGAGGCTTCCCGAAATGTTAGGGCAGAACAGCAGCTGGAGCAGCTTACACGTTCGCTCTCAGCTGAGCTGCAGGCAACACGTGAGGATATCCAGGCATCCTGCGAGGCCATTCTTGCAGAAGTGCAGGCAACCCGTGACGTGCTGCATGTGGATCTCCGCACTTTAATCCTCCAGAATCAGACCTTCCAGACCCGCATGATTGTTGCCATGGAGGACCATACTAGGGGTTTGCGTGGGCTGCCTCCCATAGTGCCACCACCTCCTGATGCAGCAGCAGAGGGTGAAGAAGAGACCGACAGCAGTTCTCCCACAATGGCATAGCCGTGCAGGCCATGAGCCCATGGAGGTCTTTTTTTTCCGCAACATCCACGCGGGTGGGTATTGGTGTGCACCCTGTCCTCGAACCTCCTGCGCTCCACTATGCCCCGGGTTGCAATATGGGCTGTGTTGTATCTTACCTCGGGTGGTGTGGTGGGGTTCCGAATTGGCGTCATCATGTGGGTGCTCAGTGGGTAGGCAGTGTCCCCTGGGGAGGTGATGATGGGTATCATTAGTGGGGTTGTGACATTACTCAGTATCTGACATGCATGCATGTGCAGGGGCATTTATACTCACCAAGCGGCCATGTATCACCATGCCGCCCAGCTTCTAGGTCCCGGTTTAGGGTAGACATTCTGTAAATGAAACTATCATGGGTGGTCCCTGGATAGTTGGCATATAGTGAGGTGATGATTCCCTTGGCATTACATACTACCTGCACGTTGATGGAATGCCAGTGCTTGCGGTTTCTGTAGATGTGCTTAGTTGCCCTGGGAGGACGTAGAGCCACATGGGTGCAGTCAATGGCACCTAGCACTTTGGGGAAGTGTGCCACCCCGTAAAAATCCAGGACGACAGCCTGCTTTTCTGCATGTGTTCTGGGCAGGTATATGTGCCTGAGGACTGATGGGCGTGCAGTCATGATGGCCAACACCTGGTGCAGGCAGCGTGACTGCGTGGCCTGTGAGACCCCCGCACTATGGCAGTTGTAGCGCTAGAATGAACCAGTGGCCAAGAAGTGCAATACATGGAGCACCTTTTCCAAGGGGCTCAGTGCTTGGGAGCACAGGGTGGGTGATGTGAGGTCATCCTCCCACTCACTCACCAGGTCGAGTATTATGTGAGGTGGAAACCTGTACCTCCCATACACCTGGTCATCAGGCATCCGAAAAAGGTTGGTTCTGGGTGTAAAAATTCTGGGCCTGACTATCCTCCTTCTCCTCCTGCGGTATCCCACGACCACTGCTGCGAGGAACGGTATATTCATCTTGGTGTCCAAGCTTGTTTGTTGTTTGCGCGCACTTTTATGCTGCGCTGGTCCACGTACGCCTGCTTCCTGCCGGCATACGTGTTTCCGGATTAGCGCGTCTTTTTTGCCGCACACATTGGCCCCGTTCGATTCCATGAATACGTGTTGTAGACGCGCGTGTGGGCGTTCCGCGCATTTGGCTCCTGTACTTCCCCCGTGACGCCCACATTTTCACACGTTGTTCCCCATTCCGCATGTTACGCCCCCTGTTCCGCCTACTTTAGTTGTGTGCGCTGCACTATGTGCACTTTCGATGTGCGCGTAGGGCATGTTGTTTGGAGACATGTGCGCCAGCGTGCGCCACGCAGTATTTTAGCGCACATCCAGGGATTGACGCGTGCACGGACTTCCATGAATCGCTGTGCGCAGGTTTTGCTGCGATTTTCGCACTTGCGCTGCAATTCACACGCTTTCGCACGCTTGTGCGGGAATTTTCAGCGCACATTAATTCCATGAATCGGCCTCTTAGTGTTTGATCAATGTCATGGAGACCATAACAGTTTTTTAATGATGCTTAATTTTCAATGGTGAATGTTTCACATGTATGATTATACTGTGATATTTTGCAGTTTAATTGTAAAATTGTAGACAGCAATGTGGTTCTAATGAAATGGCACATTTGAGAATCATTGTGAGTTATCCACACGGTTACATGTGTAGACAAGATACAGGGCCTGCGGTAGTGGCCTGTAGTTATGGTATATTATTCCCTATGCAAGGTTCTAATCTTTGAAAATACAACTGCCTTCTCATTGTATTGCATAACACTCTAACCTGTACATCAGTGTGACTTGTAACTCTTAAATCTGTAAGCCCTGTAACCATACTCTTAAGCCTGCATGACCTCTATCCATCTACGTAAGCCTATATGCCCTGTAACCACATTCTTAAGCCTGCATAACTTGTAACCAAATTCTTAAACTTGCATAACTTGTGATTTGCATAACCTGTAACCAAATTCTTAAGCTTGCATAACTTGTAACCATATTCGTAAGTCATGCGCCCAGATGCCTGACGGTTAGGTGCGCAATACAAATGTAATAATAAATAAATAAATGAACCCATAAGAAGAACACTTTTTGAGAGGCTTATAACTTGCCCCTCCACCCTGAACAAATCCTCAAACAAAGTATATGGCACAAACAGCTGGACGGATTTTCACCAAATTTGCAGCAGGCTTTGGCAACCCAGGGTGCTAATGGCCTTCATCCCTCATTGCATGGGCTGGAATGGGAGATAACGGTCCGGAGCCCTCATTATCCACCCTCTCTTCGATTGGGCCGATAACGTGGACTGACGGGCCGTTATCCCCCGTTCCAATCCCTGGAACGGGGGATGAACGCCACATTATTCCCATTAGCATAGCACAAAATGCTAATGGAAATGTTGTAAAATCGTGTTGAGTCTATGTACTTTACTGAGAAATGTAGATGGAGACTATAAGATTTTTTTTAGTTCTATTTTTTAACTGTGTGAGGTGGTTTAAATGAACTTTTTTAAAATATTTTTTTGCAGGAGAGGTTAGAACGTAAGGTGAGGAGGGAAATGAGGGAAGAGGCACCAAGCACTAATATGGAGGGGCAGGTGGACAGGGGAAGATGTTGCATGTGTTTTACATCTAAGATAGGTGGCAGTGTTTCTCATGCTCCTTGATTACAGCTTCAAATGCACTTCGAAATTGCTCCCCCCAGCAGAGAGTGGTGTGTTTTAGTATATACAGAGGACTGTTGTCTTCAAAAGAAAGATATGGAGCAACAGCCTTTTTTATTGCTTGCACGGTAGCTGGTGGGATTTGTGTCCCCCAGAAGTAGGCTGTATGGTTACAGTACTGGTTGAGGAAGATGAGGTGGAGGAAGACAGCCTACTACTTGCTAAGAAAGGAACAGCCTTTCTGAGAGCATTGCAGTGGTTGGATTGGGTGTGGTGGCGCATGGAGGTGGTCCCATAGGAGTACTGGCCAGGTAGTCTGCGACTGAGTACTCAGGGCATTTCACTTTGGTAGCTTTAGCCTTTGGAAATTCTCAACAGTGGTAAAGAACTGCCACACCCATGATTCTCTCTTAGTGCTAGAGGTAGGCACTTCCTCTAACTCATCTTCTTGGTCCTCTTCATTGTCTTGAGAAGAACTGCACTTTTTTTGTTGTGTAGGAACTCCAGCTGGCAGTGGTGGCGGTGGTGGCTCTTGGGGAGGAGGGATGGCAATAGTTGATGCCATTTTTAAGATAAATAGCAGTTTTGCTAATATTCTTCCAAGGATGTGCTCTGTGATATATATTGTTATTGGATAATGAGTAAGAATAGATGTAGGAGCTGTGCAAGGGGAACATTTTGAGCTTGAAAGTTCCTAAATCAGTAGAAAATGCAGTTCTGAACTGTCTGAGAAGCACGGACCCGATCGCGAAGTGCAGACACATTTGTGAACACGTCATCATACTGCATGCGAGAGCGTGGTCACGTGACACTGTTTTGAAAGGTCCATGATAACGTCAGACGTTTGTGAACATTGATGGACACAAAAACCGTGGAAAAAGTTGCAAAAAGTGTATAGAAGTGTTAAAAATGATGCAAGAAGGTGGGAAATGGTAGAGTTTTAAGGTGAAACTTTGTAAATCGGAGAGGAATAGCAATATAATATTACTAAGTTGTAGTAAATTAGCATGCACTGGTAAAAAAAAACATGAAATTCACTGAAAAAACTTTGTTAAACGGATGTTATGGGAAAGTTGCACTAATAAAGAACTATGAAATTCAATGAAAACATTTTGTTAAAGGGACGTTATGGTTACAAGCCAAACCGAAAAACTCAGAAATTCGCCAGTAATGGTAAGCTAAGCAACCATAACTTGCACGGCCCCTGTGCACTGCTAAGACTTACACCCAGGACATCAAAGATGGCATCATAAGTGTAATTGATCACATCACTGATGAAAGTAATATTTATGAAAAGTCCCTACAGGGGTTGTGTTTATAATGTTGGTAACAAAATGTCTGGGGTGATCGGGAGACCTATCATGAACTACTTAATCTGTTAAAGAATGTACTCATCTAAACAAAACATTATATTGGAGTGTTGTTGTTAATTCAGGAACCTAATCATACATAAACATAGGCAATGGCTGCAGCATGCACCATAAAAGTACACTATTTATAAACTTGTAATTTTGGATAGTAAAATAATGAATGCTACCTTATCAGAGTTTTGAGTAATGTTAAACATGTAATAACTAGCTAACAATTCAAGGCTTAGTACACACTTGTTCCAGTACAAACAATACATATGAAGACCCACAATGCATACAAATCAGAGGCACATACAGGGAAACTAAAGTAAGGAAGAAAGAAACAGTATCACCAGAACATTTTAATAACATTTAAGTTTATCTTCATGTATATAGATAAGTTGTGTGTTTGAGGCCTGCACCATAAACTGAGACCAAACCCTAAGGAAAGTACTTTAAGAACATACGATAAGGTTAACGTGTAGATATATAGCACCTTTTGAATTTTAATATTCTGACTGTCAGTGAACAAAACCACCTAGCCTAGATGTCAGTGAATAAAAACAAGTGGGCCAGATATGTGATGTCATCAATGACATTTGTGATGTCATCTTTGATGTTCTGGGTGTTAGTCTTAGCAGTGCACAGTGGTGGCGTGAGTTATGGTTGCTTAGCATATCATAACTGGCGAAATTCTGAGTTTTTTTGGGTTTACTTGTAACCATAACGTCCCTTTAACAAAAGGTTTTCAGTGAATCCTCTATATACATAGTTAAGAATATATTGGTTCTGCTAAATGACCCTGACATTTCTTCATAATTACTGACATACATTAATGTGACCTTCCTGAAGTGGTTGATGCTTCTAGCACTGATAATTCCAGAGTAAAACCTTATCAATACACACTTATGCTAGCCTCCTCATATCGCTAGGGAGGAGTATTAACACCTTGAAGTTGGGCTGAGCAGGCTTGTTAGATATGATTTTATACAAACCATGTCAGTAGACACATAGATGATGGCTGGCATAGAGAGGGAAATAGTGCTGGTCCGTCAGGGTGCGGATGATATGGCTGTATTTTGCACTGTGCTAGATAATCTTCAGGGGTGTAGGGTAGCAGTGGGGATTCTGTCTAGCTGAGATTATGTTCCTTCAGTTGAGAGGAGCCCATGGCATGGACACCACCTTTAACGACTGAGTCAGTTGGGGGAGGAGGGGAGTAGGAGGGGAGTTTGTTATATGAAGGAGGAGCTGGTATCTAACTGTCTGGGTTGAAAGGGTGAGCCTGTGGCATCCTGATCTCCTAATCACTCCTCACTGCTGCAGTTGCCTTTTGTGGAAATGAGGAGAATAATATCTATCATACTACTTTCTGCACCATTGACAGATCTGTTTAATCAAAGTCTTTGTGACACATGGATAACTAATAGCAGCGTTGCCAACTTTTACAAAGACTAACATTCCATGAATGCTAGCTCAGTAGTCTCTGCAACCAGTATCAAGTGAGACAGTTCAAAGACATCCGACCCATAGGAGCATGTTGTGTCTGGGTTCCAGGGGCTGTTTCCCTTCACCATTCAAAACCTTCCAGGTAATCCTGGGACTGACGGTCTCCCTGTTCAAGACTCCTTGCCATAGGAGCTACTGAAAGGTTTCACCAGCATGCCGTGCCTGCTTCTCGGAGGTTGAAATGAGGGGGAACTAAGGCGAGCAGAGTTCCATTACTTGTATTTCTTTACAATTAATGGTTCCATTACTTTATACAACCATTTTCAACATTCTGGAGTGGTACATTATGAAGTTAAATCATACATCTTCATTTCAGCACCTTATAGCAGTTACAGCTAAACCAAAATCAGTTTTACAGTATGTTCAGACGCCATAGATGACATCTCAGCCTGGATGAACTCTCAAAAGCTTTATCTTAGCCCGGGGGGGGGAAGCAGGAGGTCCTGCTACTTTCTGGAAACCATGTCAAGTTGTTATCTCACGTTAAATGCTTATAATAAGGCCCAGGCCATTGGCAGGGGATACTGTTTTAATATCACATGGCTTTGTAGATTTGTCCCTTCATACCACCGGACAAGTGTGCAATGGTAGCAGGATTCTTAGTAAGTAGGTGATTAGAGTGCAATGCACTCCTTGGGGCATTTGAATGAGTCTTATCAGTAGGCATGAGGTGCCTCAAAACTGATTGGTTTCTCGATATTGGAAAATGTATCACGTCCAAGCTGATTGGAGGGATCTGATGTGGCTTCAAGGAAAGACAATGGAGCTGCTCTGCCTAAGGATAGCATCACATGGTTTATTCCAGGATGGAACCTTTGGTCTGTGGAGGATCACAGACTCTTCATCTCTCTGTCACACAAGAGGAGATAAAGGGCCTGATTTACAAAGCTTTTTACAATGGTGCAATTACATTGAAAAACATTTTGTAACCCAGGCCCAAAGACCGTTAGTGTTAGTACCTAGGCTTGGGAAAATATTGTTGCAGTTTATTACGTGGTCACACTCAACTCAGGGAGTTCCTTTCCCCCAATCAAGGTGGCAGACAACAAAGCACTATTAGTTTGTTAAGGTTCACTTTGGTAAAGCCTCCGACTTGTCTCGCAGCCAACCCCAACAAATACCCAATGCCACAATGGACTAGGAACCATGGCAGTGTGTAGTAAGAATATAGATTTATTAATTTATTTACACCAAATTTGACAAACACACTAAAATAAGCCACCAATGCTGTGGCAACACAAGAACAAAAATGACTTCTGTAATGGCACCAACACAGAGATAATGCTGAGATATGCAGTCACAATTTCTGCAGCTTTCTTTTCAAATCACCCACCAATACAGAAAAAGAACAATTCAAGACACACAGTGATTGCTGATTTGGTTATAATACTTTTCTCCAAGCAACCACCACCCTCCAAATATCAATTAGACTTGGCCACTCTGAATTGAAGGCCAGTGGCAGAGAGTGGGTGCAAATTGGGAAAATCGTTTTGGGTTCTGATAGAAATGCACTCTTTGGAAAAGGGATTCAAGGGGAAAAATCATTTTTTTTCATTTATTATCACAGATGCAATATGAGAGAAAGAAAAGCAATGGGAAAATGTGTGTTGCCACACCTAAAAAGAACAGGCAGAGCTTTGTGGATAGGGTCAGAGCACAATGGGAACAAAGAGACAATTTTGTTTTTCCCACCACACATGCAAGGGAAATACCATGCTTCACACTTCTGATTTAAAATGAAGGGGATCAATGGGGAATTTCATTTTGCACCCTCACTAGGAAACAGGGCTTTGGGATTAACTCTTTTGGCAAATCTTTATGTCAATACCGGCTCAAACACACTGGGAAGAGCTTGTTAGTTTTGAATGCTAACAAAACACATCTCTTGATTTCTATAGTGTAATTAATTGATTTACTTTAATTAAATATGCCAATTCTGTACAGACAAACAAGATATTTTGCTATGGGGAAATAACTAAAACAATGTTTGAAAATGCCAGGCTCACACAATCTATGGCTTTGGGAATAGTTTAGTACCCTCTGGCTCCTCCAAAGGGTCTGAGTTAACTTCTTTGTCTCCTGGTCCCTGTGTCCATTGCAAGATTTGGGCCTCTCAACTTCGGTGTTTCGCGCAAAAGTTCAGCCGCAGGTAACCTCCCAGAATAAATGAAAAAGCCCAGTTATGATGCAAACTGGTTTACTTACAGGCAAATGACATCACAAACGTTTCATGATTCCCGCGAAAGGGATTGGTTGGTATTCTCTACCCACCTCCCACCTCTGTGCTAATAGGACAAGGAGATGAGGGGTGTGATTTAGGAAAGCTGTGGGAAGAGAAAGTTCTAAGCAAAACCAATAGATTCCATACTACTATAAATTCAAGTAAGAAAGCTTATGTAAATTATTTAATAGGTGTACCAAAAAAGGTATCACTGAACCATTCAAATTAGGCTACTGTAGACTCAGAAAGCAATCGAGGTAGTCTCTAGCTAAAACCAGTAAACATGTTTATTTTGCAGTGAAACAACGTAAACAAAGAAATTATTACAAAGACATTTTTAATTGAAAAAACAAAAAAAATAATGAATAACTAATCTAAACAAAAGCAAAGACGGAAATAGTCATCTTACTGCAGAAAATCAGACAAAAAACTATGCAGACAAAGTGGTGGCCTAAAACTGAGCCAGCACACTCGCATATGGCTTGTATTCAGCCAAAACACAGATTTCTAGATTTTACAAAATTAATTTAATCAATATTCTTCATTTATTCATTTAACTAACAGGTCTGCCTACGTGTATGTGTCAAAAATAGATTGGTAATAAGAAAACAACAAGTTAACTAGACATCTTGAACACGTTTCGGCAAAGAAGCCATCTGATTGGCAAGTAATGATTTTCTGCAATAAGATGACTATTTCTATCTTTGCTTTTGTTTAGGTCAGTTATTCATTATTTTTTTTGGTTTTTCATGTAAAAATGTCTTTGTAATAATTTCTTTGTTTACATTGTTTCACTGCAAAATAAACATGTTTACTGGTTTTAGCTAGAGACTACCTCGATTGCTTTCTGAGTCTACAGTAGCCTAATTTGAATGGTTCAGTGATACCTTTTTTGGTACACCTATTAAATAATTTACATAAGATTTCTTACTTGAATTTATAGCAGTATGGAATCTATTGGTTTTGCTTAGATTACTGTCCCTTTCCACTACTGCTTCTTGGGACACTTCCCCCTCTCTTCCGTGTTAAAAAAGGAAGAGAAAGTTCTGTCATCCCAAACTGACATGTGGGCTTGGCCTGTTTAAACTCTGAAAATCTATCAACATTGCAAGTACCCTAATTTTTCAAATCTTTACATGTATGTATATATTCTTAAGAACTACATTTTAAAGCAATGCAGAGCTCAGGTTTTCTTCATTTACTCAGGAGCCGTACCAGTGAAAAATATGCCACTTCGATTGTTAATTTTGTCCTTCATCCTCACATCAACTTTCAAATCTCTCGGAATCAAGGGAAATCCCAAATCCAATGTTAATTGATAACTTCTATTATGTTTATCACATAAGAACATACTCCCTGTGGCGTTTCCATGAAGAAATCCATGCCACAATAAGAAAACATGTCCAGACTGGCTGCACCAGTGTAGGACAGTATGGCCACGCAAGAACACTCATAATGTTAGTTTTAAGCCTAAATGCCCAGTACAAAATGTCATGCCACAGTATGAAAACATGTCCAATGTAGGACTGTCTAGGCATGTTATAAAACTCATCATGCTGGCTTTACTCTTGATGCAAGTACAAAATGCAATGACAGAGTAAGAAACCATATCCAGAATGGCTGAACCAACGCATGCTAGTCTAGTCACGTAATAACACTTTCCACGTTTGCTTTACACTTGATGCCCAGTAGAAAATGCCATGCCACAGTAAGAAAATATATATTGGCAGACTCCAATGATGTAGGCCAGTCCAAACACGTAATTACACGTATGTTGGCTTCTCCACTGATGCCCCAAAAAATAATATTCCACGCTGCAGTAAGAAAATATATCCATTCTGAGAGCATCAATTTAGGCCAATCTAGCCATGTAATAAGACTTATCATGTTCTCTTTATCCTTGATGCACACTAACAAATGCCACGCAACATAAGAAAATATAGCCAGATCTGCTACAACAAAGTAAGTCAGCCTAGGCAAGCAATACAGCTTATCATGTTTGCTTTACCATTGATGCCCAGTAATAATGCCATGCCACAGTAAGAATGTATATAAAAGACTATAAAAACTGGCTGCCAAATGACCCCCCATCCGAAATCAGTGGTAGACATTAATTTCTTACTAACAGCAGATCACCGTGAGACCAGAGACAACACACACACCCATCGGGGAAGAGGTACTATCCAGTACACGTGTTCACATTTACAGGTACCATCACCCATCTGGGACCACATATCCAATCTACTTGCCTTAAGAAAAAACCTTAAGGTTGAAACACGTGCCGGTACTAGTGAAACCTAAGCATTTGCTCGCTTTGAATTCTATGAAAGCCTGGACCAACTAGAATGTATGTCACAAGAGTGACAATCATTGTTTGAAGCACTTTACAAACAATAAAACAATAATTGTTGTACATACTTATCAAGTGTGGAAATTAACACTTATTAGGTATCAAGTATCACTTGGTCAGCGCAAAAGTATGACTTTTTGATCTCAGTTACCAAAACCATTTTCACAAACACTGGGACAGCAGGAGCTCTGTCCTTCTGAGATCTCCATACAGGCAGCAGGCTATCTACAGAGGAAGTTGAAACACACATCTAGAACATTGAAACAATAGCGCAAAGATCCACAGTTCCAACATGCACCAACACCTTGTCGTCACACATTCAAACACACACATTCATGCAGCATTTAGTCACTCACTCCCATGTACAGCTGTACAGCATACACTTTCTGATTCACCCATACACCCAAAAAACATACACACCCCCATTCACATGCTCACCCAGCCATACACTCTCTCATTCACACACACAATAGAGACACAAATCCATGCATACACACATACATTCGTACATTATTTTCCTTAACTTCAGGTCCCGAGCAGACTTTGCTCATTTTCATGCCATCTGCCACCAAAGCCCTATGGCGGCCATGACGCATGAAAAAGGAACCAGGAATCAGGGAGAGCTTCCTGGTTCCTGCACATAAGAGGAGGAGGTGAAGTGCTCTGAGCTTAATGCCCCAGTCTGACTGTATGTGCAGGGAGGCGCAGGAGCAACTCCTATGTGTATTCAGACCTGCAGTTCCAAAGCCTGTATCTTCAATGGGCCATGCAAGGCTGGGTAAGCAAAACGCTGCCAACCTTGCATGGCTCATTTTGCATGTGCACCGGGGGACCGAAACTCTCAAAGGGAAAATAGTTTTAACTTTGGCAACTAAAGCCAGCCCAGGAGCGCACCTTCAGCAGCTTGCTATAGCCGAGGGACCGTTCAGTGTTTTCACTGGGCTGTCTCATCAAGAATTGATGGTGGGTTTGTGCCCTGTCACCTCTGGGGTACATTGACCAGCCCAGCAGAACTCCCCTGCCTCACCAAACTACATCTCAGCAGTCACCAGCAGAATGGCTGCGCTGGCTCTGTTGAGCACTATCGCCTTGCATTAAAACAGCGCTTTGCTGTCTCCAAATGATGGCTGCGCTGTCTTACCAGCCACACATGGGGCAAGATGAAACACAGAACACCCTGAGAATAGCTGCCAGTAGTTTCTTCAATTGCACCAAAGAAAAGAATTCAGAGGCAGCACTGCTATGCTGCCAGCTCAACACTGTTTCACTGAGAAAGAAAATATTCTGCCTTTTAAAAAAACTGCGCCCTGATGCTCTTTTTCATCTGTTCAACAGTACAAAGTTCTGATCAGTGAGACCCAGCTAGGTCCCTCCATATTCAGGTCGTGCCCCAGCAAAAAGGGGGCATTTCTCATTGAATGACAGGCTGTGTCAGGCAACATCTGTGAAATAAAAAAAGAAACTTCACTTCAAGCCTTACGCAAAACACTTTCCTTTTTGCAACAAAATGACACAGATAAACCCTTCATAAGAAGCTTTCTCTCTCTTTGCTCATGTCAGTTTCATTGGACCCTTGCTTTGAACAGATTCCTGTGTAGTAGAAATTGACTCTGGCCATGGAAATGCTCAGAATAAAGATACCAGGAAAGAACGCATTTGAAAGTGACAGCAAAGGAAAATGAACCCTGTGGAAATTGGTGATTTTTACAAACAAGAAAATATCTGTTTAAAAGTGAAATGTTGAATTAAGGCACTGTCCTTGCATAGAAGTGTGATGGGGGTTTGTTTTTAAACCTACATAGGATGTTTCATCCCAACAGTCTTGCTTTCTGGTTCAGGAAATATATATACATATATATATATATATATATATATATATATATATATATATATATATATATATATATATATATATATATATATTTTTTTTTTTTTTTTTTTACTGTGAAACCAGCAGGACAGGTTTTGTAGGCCCTGGCTTCAAAGGACTGACTACAGGATCTACCACGACCTAAGTGTACCAGCATCTGGGGAATATGAATAGGCAATCGTGATGCATCTCACGCCCTCATCAGACTCTGTGGCAGTGCTCCAGCTGGGTACAATGGATTTCTGGGACACCTAGGTGTGACTTTATTTAGCAGCACCTCCCCTCAACTTAAACTGAGGAGCTTCAAAGGCAACTCCAGAGCAACATTGGGCAGTATGCCCTTATTTGGAAGATAATGCTGGCCATTTAGGGCAAAATACTTTTCTGAATTAATAAACTTTAGGGCTTTTATTTCTGCAACCGGAAAATGCAGGAATGCAAAAGCTTAACAGTTTAAATGTAATTTTTGTGGCATTAAATCAAGATATTGTGGCTTTCCCTAACATGTATATGACGCAAACGGCAGAAAAATGTAATTCATGGGGAAAGTGTACATGGTATAACTTTGCAATGTAATGCAAACATGCTCTGTAATAATAGGTACACATATATACAATTGTAGAATTTCTAAGTGAAATATTTCCCACCAAAAATTGCGAAAGATGATTAGAAGGGCTGTACGAGATACCGTATAAACTTGGGAGTTGGAATGTCATGCTCTGTGTGAAATATGTAATCTGCCTATGGGATTTTCAAAAGTGCCACAACTGTAAAAAGGTGAATTTTTGTGTATAACTGATTTTGGCAAAAGTGACTGTGGGATGGCTTTGTACCTCATGAAAACACACCCCATAAAACTGAGTCCCCTCCTTCAGTCCAATCTGCTTCTAGGGAGGAGGCGACATACATAGGCTGACCTATCCAGTTGTTTGAGGCATGTCCAGCCAAGCCTGCCCCATTGTATAATCCTGTGATAACACCCGCCTTATATAAGGTAGAGTCTCACAGAGATAAAGGACTCTTCTGAATTTTCCAGCTCCTGCGTATCCAGATATTCCATATTCATCCTACATGATTCCAGATACCAATGCCAGGCCAGAGCATAGCTGACCCTTTCCAGGCAGGACCATTGATCCAGAAAAAACACACTAAAAAAATCCCAATAACTCAGGGAGAAAGGGGGAAAATATGCGGTACCCTTTTTGAGAGTATCCTGTGACCAGACCAGCTTTTTGCCCCTCTACCTGCATGCCAGCTGTACCCTCGCTATCTAGTGACCAGATAGGCCCAGCTGTTTTCTTCTAGGAGACCACAAACGCTGTAACCAGTGACCAGATATTGCCTTGCTGTCCAGAAACTCGGTCCGCTGTCCAAAACACCCCATTCAAGTGCTTGTTGTGAGTAATTCCCTTCCCCAACAACCACAAACTGCATTCCTTTGTCTGTACCTCGTATTACGTTCAACCCCATATAAATCCCATAACTGCCTTAGCCGAAATCCTTAAAACTGTCAGAGTCCTCTCTGCATCTGTCCTTGATCTCCAAGTGTTAGCGCCATTCTTCCACTCATTTCTGTCTTGTGTAGGCCCTAAGTACTATTTTGATTAAACTAATTAATTCCCACATAAAGAGCCAGACGGCGTGAAGGGGTTACACTTGCAAAGTAACCAGTGGCGCGGCGGCATCTCTCTTTTCTAGCCACTAAAATATAGTTTCTGTAAAACTTGTCCTTTCCTTTTTAAACCGATTTTTCCCTGCCTACTGTTTTCACTTTTAAAACCGAATCTCCTTTCCCACAGAAAATCCCATCCTGTCAGTAATTTAGAGACGCTCTTTCACTTTCATATTATCCCTGTGATGTGCATCTGTCACTCAACATAAAAACCGCATTCCGATTTTGTCTATTTCACCCGATTTTCAAACCGTTTTGACATTTAAACCTGTGTAACTTAGCAAATGACATTTCTATGCGTGCGATTTGGCTGCACTGTGTTTTTCACTTTCTAGTTGATTTTCTGAATTGTATGCCCGTTGTTAGGACATTGCTTGTACTCTACTAGTGTTCTTACATCTGTGATAGTGCTATACTCACATTTACCTCATTTATTCAACCACACAGGTAAAACAAATATTACTAATTTCGATTGCTATTTTGTGCAATTGCAAAGGTTCTTAAATCCCATTTCGCGGAGGAAGGTCGGATTTCACTTCTGTTTGCTGCCTAGTATACCTGACTCCTTGCTACTCCTTTCTATCCACCCCAAATTCGGTTAATCATGGTTTGAGGCAGCATTGCAGGGGGAAATCTAAACTGAGGTGCTACATACCCGAAAAGTAAAATTGCTCCCATTCATTTGTACTTTGTGTATGTTATATTAGAAGGTCAAACTAAGTGGATTTTATCATTTTACAGTGTTATTATCACACCACTGGTGATTTCTGCCCAATATTAAATACTGTGATTTAATTTGGATTTTCAAAATAAATAAATATTGTATTACTATCCACCGGCCTGGTTCATGGTCCATTGTGTCCCGGGGTATTTGTAAAAGGGGGTGTGAGATGGGTTGGGTGACATCTCAATCTGAATCATTAGTAAAATAAAGTTAGAGTGTTTTCTCTCTGTTTTCGCTGCATCCTAGGCTAGTGGCAAGAGTCTTTGGTCTGGTGTGTGACGCCCGATTACAATCATTATACACACTAATATATATATATATATATATATATATATATATATATATACATATATATATATATATATATGTATATATATATATATATATATATATATATATATATATATATATATATATATATATATATATATATATATATATATATACATATATATATATATATATATATATATATATATGGTTATTTATAACACGCTTAATACCCAGAGGTTTCTAAGTGCTGCGGGGAACAAACCTGCATTGCTCTGCGTCGTCTTGCTTCCAAGGCGAGCGTGTTGCCTCTGAGCTATCCTCCCGGTATGTACAACCCACCCCTGCATTTTATCCATCTATAACTTTCAACTATTGGGTCATTGGGTTATTAGTGTGTTGTACAACCAACTATCATGTATAAAAGGGTCAAAAACCCGGTTTACCCGTGGCCGGACACAGGCCGCAGAAGTATCCCCTTTGTCTAACTTCTCATGTAACATTTTTATGTTACCTGTTCCTTGATGAACAGCTGGTGGCAGTGGTTTACTTTTAACTACTGTGGTGTGCATTTACCGTGGGATGCGTTCACAGCTGCAGTAAAGCACCCAAGGGTGTCATTTTTGTGAAAATGGCCCGGTCTTCTTTTTTCGTCATTTCTTTGTGGAAAGGTCCTTTCTGAGATTTACTCTGTGCGCTAAACCAGGTTTGGTTCCTTTGTTCATTTTGTCTTTAGCGCGATTCATGAGTGAAGCCCGCCTCTGGCTCCAGGGTGTCTGGCGGGAGCGTGAAGTGAGGGAGGTGCCCAAAACTCCCTGTGCTTAGTCTCCTAGAGGACCGGAATGCACTCTTAGGTGATTGGCCGGCTGGCTGTCCGGCAAGGACAACCATCCTGCTGGGTGACTGACAGCTAGGCTGGAATGAATGGGAGAAACCTGCATAAAAGGCAAGTTTTTTTGGCTTGGAAGGCAGAGTCAACCACTGGATGAAGGAATCCAAAGAAGAACTTTAAGAGGACGCCTGCTGCAACTCCTAGACCGTTGATTTGCCCGGTAAAGCCCTGCTGCTGTGCTGAAACTCCAAATTTGTATCGACAGAGAAGCCCCTGTGTTAGGCACTCTGTCACTCATCCACACACATCCCAGAACACCGCTAGCATTTCCGCTACACCTTCCTCTCACTCGCACAACATTTCCAGGTTACGAGCCTCACATGCTTTGGCTGCCTCGCAGGACCGATTACTGTGTGCCAGGTGCAATATGCAGGCCCGCTGCATCCCTTTTTGCACTGGCAGTTGCCATGGAGATCGCACACTAGGAGGATCGGCAGAACGCTTCCGCATCGCCCAGCTGATTCCACCAGATCACGTTGTGCGTGGCGTCCGTCACGTGACGGCATTACGTGTCACGTGATCAGGAAGTGCCCAATACAAAACGCTTGATACCCGAAACAGTCCTCGCTTCTCAGCTGTCTTCTGAACCCTGTTTGGCGTTACGTCTTGTTTAGCTTCCTTAAATACCTCAACCTCGGATTACTCACCTGGACTTCTTTGGATTTTCCTTTTGCTTGTCACCTTGGAACTGTTACCTTGTTGCCAACTCTTGGACTGTCCTTCACACTGCACTTGGATTTCCCTTGGACTCTTGAAAATACTTTGGCTACGTTCTTGTTCTCTGGCAGTTACGCTACGCAACCAAACCCTTCGCTCAGGTGGGTTAGCCTGAGACCACAAGCAGCACTGGTCCCTGCAGGACTTGGGGCTGCTGCGCACTTGAGTCTCGAACCACCACTAGGTTTACCGCATTCTGACCCATTGGATAGGTAAGACCCTTTCAACTTGTTACACTCTGCATTGCATTACTGTTATTGCCTGGTACTTAATATCGTTTTTCCTACAGCGGCGTTGTGGTTCTCGAGGCTCTGTGGATCCAGGCAGCGACATCTCCCACCTGTGGCCCCAAAGGTCGCATAGGGAGTACTTTTGGTTTCCCTGTGCATCACTTGAGGACGGAGGTATCTTCGGTCTACACAACTCTCAAGTCAGAACAGACTGAGAAGCCATACAGTCGTGTTGGACCATGCAGGGATCCACGGATGAACCCATGGCTGCGCTAGTTCAGGCCATCACAGTATTACGCGCAGCTATGGCTGCAGCAAATACGGTCATACACCAAAGGCTAGACTCCATATAGAGCGTACAGCATCCCCTCCCGCAGACCCCTAATTCGTAGATGCTGCCGCTCCACCCACACCACCTCCGGTGCCCAGCACCCCCGCTCTGGCTCCTGTAGTTCTCCCAACACCCTTCCCGTTAGCAGCCCCTGAACGCTATCATGGCGATTACAAGAAATTCAGGACCTTTATCAATCAATGTAAACTACATTTCTTGTGTAAACCTCTGGCCTTCCCTGATGCAACCACCAAAGCAGCCTTTACCTTATCGCATCTGGCAGGTACAGCCGCTGCCTGGGCTAATCCATTGTTAGAGAATGACGGCCCTGCACTCTATGACTTCGACCTTCTCGTGGCTGAAATGTCTTGAGTCTTCGACACCAGGCATAAGGTGCAGTCCAGGGACTTGGAGTTACTCGAGTTAACCCAGAGCAGGGGTTCACTGATAGACTACACCACACATTTCAACCAGTTGGTCACAGAGACCTCATGGCCAGAAAGTAAACGGGCAGTGGTTTTCTACAGGGGTCTGAATAATCCTATGAAGGATGCACTTTCAGTGGTTCCCTCCTTGCCCACTCAGTATCAAGAACTCGTTGATCTGGCGCTGCAGGTTGACGCACATCGATCTGAGCTCAGGGCCGAGTTGGGGTTCTCTCAGTCAGCACACGTCACTCCAACTGCATCCGTCTCAGAAGAAGCCATGCAAGTGGGGGGAATACGGAGCCCCATTACCTCACTAGAAAGGGAACGGAAGCGGGTGCACAACGCATGCTACTATTGTGGGTTAACAGGACATTATGTTAAGGAGTGCCCCCGATGCCCAAATAAGCCTGAGGTTTTACGGACTGCTCGGCCCTAGATCCGGGGACTAGGTCGAGCGCTCAACCCTCATCCTCGGCTACACCTCCTGCTTTTGGGCGCATACATCACATTTTTGTTCAGGCCATCCTATGTCCCTCCTCGGGTGTTTCTCACTCAGTCATGATAATCATAGATTCGGGTGCCATGGGGAACTTTGTGGACATTGCTTTGGCTCACACACTCAATTTACCTTTAGTAGTTAAGTCCCGACCCGAACCGGTACAATCCATGGATGGGACTGCTTTGATTTCTGGTCCGATCAAGCACCAAATTGCCCCCCTTTTATAGACCATTCAGGACATCCAAACGGAGACAATGAGTTTTGACTTGATTTCCATGCCCCAGTTTGGCATTATATTGGGAATACCCTGGTTACGTGAGCATAACCCACTCATCGACTGGAAAAAGAGTACTGTTGTCTTTGAATCAGAGATCTGTCAAAACTACTATCTCCTGGATCAACAGGGGGTCGACACGCCGTCACAGGCCCCCTCAGAGGAACAGGCCTTGAAATTATACATACAAAAAGCCTTACAGCTAGGTCACATACGCCCCTCTGCTTCACCAGCCGCGACTCCCATTTTCTTTGTCCCAAAAAAAGAAGGGGACCTCCGTCCCTGTGTGGACTATCGCCACCTGAATGCTATTACCAAAAAAGATAGATACCTAATCCCTTTAATCACGCCACTTCTGGACCGTTTGTCTCACGCATCCATTTTCACCAAACTAGACTTACATGGTGCGTACAATTTGGTGCGCGTCCGCGAGGGGGATGAGTGGAAAACCGCCTTCTGTACTCGCTATGGATTATATGAATACCTAGTCTTGCCCTTTGGCTTGTGCAATGCCCTGCCTACTTTCCAGCGATTTATGAACAACATCTTCAGGGACATTCTGGACGTATTCATGGTAGTGTACTTGGGCGATATTCTTATCTTTTCACAAAATTTGGATGAGCACGTACAGCCTGTCCGAGAAGTTCTGTCTCGCCTTAGGGAACATTCTCTATTTGCCAAACCTGAAAAATGCCAATTTCACCAGAGTTCCGTTGAGTTTCTGGGCTTCCACATCACCCCTGGAGAACTAGCAATGAATGAATCGAAGGTACGAGCGGTCCTGGAATGGCCGGTTCCCCAGACACTGAAGTCTTTACAGGCGTTTTCGGCTTCGCCAACTTCTATAGGCGCTTCATTTCTTCGTTTTCTGCTATTGTAGCACCTCTTACAGCTTTAACCAGTCCCCAGGTTCCCTACCATTGGCAGAAAGAGCAGCAGGGTTCCTTTGAGGCACTCAAAACCGCTTTCACCACAGACCCGGTCCTCCAACACCCCAATCCTGAGCTCCCTTTTGTAGTTGAAGCAGATGCTTCTTCATTCGCCCTCGGTGCTGTCCTGTCACAGATCTGTCCTACCTCTTGCAAACTACATCCGGTAGCATATCATTCCCGCAAGTTCACCAGTACCGAGACCCATTATACGGTGACGGAGAAGGAGCTCCTGGCGATAATGGATGCCTTTCGTGTTTGGCGACACCAACTCCTGGGGGCCAGACATCAAGTCACTGTATACTCTGATCACCAGAACTTGCAGGACATGGCTTCATTGAAGTGTATCAATAGTAGACAGGTCAGGTGGCATCTGTTTTTTGCCGCTTTTGACTTCCGCATCATGCATCACCCTGGGGTCGCGCATGGTAAGGCGGATGCCCTATCTCGTTCTCCTAGCGAGGTCTCCCTGCCAAGTTACCCTGAGACTCTTCTCAACAAATGCCACGTAATTTTCTCTTTGTACGCCTTCTCTCCCTTTGTTGGATTGAGTGCTGGAATGGACAAGAGGACACCCTGACCAACTGCAGGAGTGGGACCCGATTTACCATGAAGGGTTGTCCTTTGTTCACGATCGCCTGTTTCTACCCACACCCGACACCCGCAATTTGGCCCTCGAATGGTCTCATGACGCTCCCGTCAATGGACATCCCGGCCAGAAACGTACCATGGACCTCCTTAAGCGCTGGTATTGGTGGCCCTCCATGAAGCGTGATGTAGAAAGTTATGTGAACACTTGCTCTGTTTGCGCGCAGTGCAGACATCGAAGGGGTCGTCCGATAGGACTACTGTTACCACTTTCCATACCCCCGAGGCCATGGCACACGTTAACCATGGATTTTGTGACCGATCTCCCCAGGGTTTGGGGTTTTGATACCATCTGGGTGGTGGTGGATTCATTTACTAAGATGGCCCGATTTGTTCCATGTAAGGGGATTCCCACAGCTCCTGTCCTGGCAGACTTGTTTTTTGAATCTGTGTTCTCTTTGTTTGGGCTTCCCTCCGTTCTCATCTCTGACCGTGGTTCTCAGTTCACCTCACGCTTTAGGCGTGCCTTCACTAAGCTGCTTGGCATTGATACATGGTTTTCCTCAGCCTACAACCCCGAGACTGACGGACAGACTGAGCTGACTAATCAGTCCATGGAGCAGTTTTTGCGTTGCCTGGTTATGCAGCAGCAGTCCTCCTAGCTGGGCGTTTTGCGACTCGCTGAATTCGCCTATAACAACGCGACTCATTCTGCTACGGGCCAGTCCCCTTTCTACGCCCTTTACGGTCAGCATCCCAGGGTATTGCCCTTTCCTGATTTTTCAGTGGCGTTGAATCCTGCTGCTGCGGCTTGCCTTAGGGACCTGTGTTCTGTTCATGCCCGTACTCTTGCTCACCTTGGAGAGTCGAAAGCCTCTATGAAGGCCAGTGTTGATGGGAAACGCTTGGCTGCCCCGGCTTTTTCTGTGGGTTCCCGTGTTTGGCTGTCCTCTCGTCACCTGCACCTGGTTGGTTGTCGCAAACTTCTGCCCCGCTTTGTTGGTCCCTATCTGATCTCTCAGGTGATCAATCTGGTGGCTTACCGTCTGGTTCTCCCGGCTTCTTGACGCATTCACCCCATTTTCCATGTCTCCCTTCTCAAACCCTGCCCCGATGCTTCCCGTCTCCATTCCCCGGTGGCCCCGATGTCTTTGTCCACCTCTGATGTGTTTGAGGTGTCTGCTATCCTGGGTTCTTGCTTCTTTAGGGGCCGTCTACAGTACTTGGTGGACTGGACGGGGTATGGTCCAGAGGAACGTTCTTGGGACTCGGCCGTGGATGTCCACGCTCCCAAACTGGTGGCCCGTTTTCATCTGGACCATCCATCCTGCCCACGGGGTTGTGGGCCCTTGGGGGGGGGCTCTGTTAGGCACTCTGCCACTCATCCACACACATCCCAGAACACCGCTAGCATTTCCGCTACACCTTCCTCTCACTCGCACAACATTTCCAGGTTACGAGACTCACGTGCTTTGGTTGCCCCGCAGGACCGATTACCGCGTGCCAGGTGCAATATGCAGGCCTGCCTGCATCCCTTTTTGCACTGGCAGTTGCCATGGAGATCGCACACTAGGAGGATCGGCAGAACGCTTCTGCATCGCCCAGCTGATTCCACCAGATCACGTGGTGCGTGGCGTCCGTCACGTGACGGCAGTACGCGTCACGTGATCAGAAAGCGCCCAATACAAAACGCTTGATTCCCGAAACAGTCCTCGCTTCTCAGCTGTCTTCTGGACCCTGTTTGGTGTTACGTCTTGTTTAGCTTCCTGGAAAAACCTCAACCTTGGATTACTCACCTGGACTTCTTTGGATTTTCCTTTTGCTTGTCACCTTGGAACTGTTACCTCGTTGCCGACTCTTGGACCGTCCTTCACACTGCACTTGGATTTCCCTTGGACTCTTGAAAATACTTTGGCTACCTTCTTGTTCTCTGGCAGTTACGCTACGCAACCAAACCCTTCGCTCAGGTGGGTTAGCCTGTGACCACACGTAGCATTGGTCCCTGCAGGACTTGGGGCTGCCTCGCACTTGAGTCTCGAACCACCACTAGGTTTACCGCATTCTGACCCATTGGATAGGTAAGACACTTTCAACTTGTTACACTCTGCATTGCATTATTGTTACTGCCTGGTACTTAATATCGTTTTTCCTACAGCGGCTTTGTGGTTCTCGAGGCTCTGTGGATCCAGGCAGCAACATCTCCCACCTGTGGCCCCAAAGGTTGCACAGGGAGTACTTTTGGTTTCCTGTGCGTCACTTGAGGACGGAGGTAACTTCAGTCTACACGACTCTCAAGTCAGAACAGACTGAGAAGCCATATAGTCGTGTTGGACCATTCAGGGATCCACGGATGAACCCATGGCCAACTTCTCCCTTTGAGTTGGTGGGACCAATCAACTCCAAAGTAAGCCACCTGGACATCCTCTCTGTGCTGGTTGGAATTCCACTGCCGTTGCTGCTGGAACCAAATAGCCAGGGAGAGGAACACCAGAGTGTGTTTGTTGCTTTTAAGCTGGCTAAGAGCTCCAGGAAGATCCTCCAGACTCCCAGGATGAAGGATTGGCCGAGCCTGAGCCACCTCAACAGAGTGCTGGACCCCAGATGCAAGGAAAGCCCATCTCGACAGCCAGAAACCGCAGTGTTGCTATTTGTGGTAGACGCGAGGAGCTGAAACACTGAAGTGCCACTTTTTTTAAGATTGCCGGTTGCGGTCGGTGACCGTCCCATTGTAGTGCAGGAGTCCCCAGGCGTCCTCCCCCTTGTCCCCACGACTGAGGCCTAGGAACACCAGGATCTGCAGGGATGCACAGGAATTGAAGTCATCTGCTGCCCTTTTTCTTCAACCTTAAGGCACTGTACGGTCTAAGAGAACTAACCTCTTGTTGTGTAACCTCACTTGTCCTCGTTGGAGACTTGTCTTGGTTACATCCGTAGAGTTGCTAACAGCTTCTTTATCTCACGACAAAGAAGAGGGACTCAGGTACAAGGGAAGAGACATTCACATAGTGAGTGTGATTCTGCCGCACAGTATAAGACTTTCTTTAGGTGATCGAGGCTGATAGCCACATGCAATATTTGAGAGTACTCACAGAAGTAAGACTCTCGCCCAATGAGTGAGACTGTGCTGTAATGTGTGAGCATTACCGGCAGCCAGTGAGACTCTTCTATGGTATTGGTACTTATACCCACTGAATGGTGCTTTTCTCTGCTAGGTCTAAATCGAAAATGTGAGTGTGCTACTGTACTGAAAGACTCACATGCAATGGGGCTGACATCCCAGGAGTGAGCTTTAAATCTAATGAGTGCCCCTGTGTTCTTACATAAGAGACTTGCATGCTTCTATCCGCACAAACTATGTAAACCTTTGCTACGGAAGGAAGAGAAGGAGGGGGAAAGAGGGAAAAATAGTTGGAGAAATTCCAAAACAACACGTGCAATGGTGTTCCTCAGGAGCTTCCACGATGGATGGTGTTTACCCTGTGTCGCTAACTTTATCAACTAAGCCAGTTTCCTCTGAAGTATTATGTCTGCAACTGGGAGCGTAGTGCTCTGCTCTCTAGCCAGACGAAACAATGGATGTCCTTTAATTTCACAGAAATTATGTGGAAGTAAAGTGCACAGACACCGATGGGCAAACTTTCTGTGTCACGGTAACATATAGAACGCAAGTCCATGCACAGTAATTTATGAGCAGACATGTCATAAATCTAACTGGTGAACAGGCATTCAGTGGCAGGATATTTGGGCCTGATTTACAAAAAAATGTTTTAACATGGGAAAGTTCCATTAAAAACATGTTTGTAAATCATGGCGTTTGTGCGTACCGTAACCATTCCCTAAGCAGTCTGCGGCATAGTAATGTGTGGGCAGTCGTTAAATACACAGTGCTGATGGGCAGCGTACATGCCATGGTAATTGACATTCATTATGTACATAGTTATGAATGTGCTTTCATACTATGACACAATAGCTAATAGGCACGCCTTGTGTGTCACAGAAAGTCATCGAAAGGTCTTTTGTAAAATAACAACTGATGGACAGGCAATAAGTGCACAGTAACTGGAGGCTTAAGCTACATCAGTGAGATTAACGTGTATCTTGGTCGGCTGTGTTCGGCCTGTATTGCACAAGCTCAAATTCTGGTGCTGCCAGCTCAACCTTTTCATCCTTTAGAGGTCGATACATTGCATACCATTAAACTTGTTCAGAATAACTCCTGTGGTGTCACGTGCTGGGGAATGGCCGGTCACGTGACACTGGTACGACACATACGAGAAAAGGAAAAATAAACAAAACCCCTGAACTGACGTAATAACGGCAGTCCGGACGTGTGAGTGAAAACAAACGGTCATGCATTTTCTTTTCCTGCGCTGCGATGCGCTGCTGACTAAAATTTTTTTTGAACAAACATCCCAGTGCTGACAAGTTTAAAACATCACACTGGCCACGAAGGAGAAAGAAATGAATCTAAGGTGTTAAAAGAAAAAAAAAGGTGGAAACTGCAGTATCTACGCAGCGACGTAGTATGAGGTGAGGGGCTTTTTGACTGAAATATATAATTGCGTGTATGAGAAGAACTGTGTTTTTCATGCCCCCAACGTTCTGTTAATGAAAACAATTATCAACGGCTGAAACGTGCACATAAACAGGATTCTATAAGAGTGCCCCAACAGTGTTAATTATACAATCTGAGGAAAACAGTACTTTATTTTCAACATATTGAGACTGTAAAGGCAGATTAAGAACATGTAATGCCAATGCTGCATGTTAATACATAAAAATAAACCAGCCAGAGGTGCGCACTGTTTTCATTACTGGTTTTGGACAATTTTGAAGAGTTTTATTTGAACTTCAGACTACCTTTGTGAAACATTATAATGACAGTCATGTCCAGCACTGAAACAAGCCCTGCAAGGACCAACACAAGCTTATCAACAAGAAGGGATGGTACCTCGGACCACCCAGACCCAGCAGTGACTACTCTCGTGCCACCGTTTGACCCATTCACCACAGGCGCAGCTATTCGATGGGAAATCTGGTTACAACAATTTGAAATGCATTTAGATGCAAGAGAAATCACTTTACCAAAGAAAAAACACACATTTCTTCTACTCAACATTGGTGCAGCAGCATTACCTTTGTTTAACACAAGCCTGGACCGCGCAGATGAAAATAACTACGATATTGCAAAGAATGTTCTCACTAATATGTTTAAGCCTGAATTTAATCCAGATTATGAACGTTTTCATTTCTGTATGGCGAGACAACGTGAAAAAGAGACAGTTGACAAGTTTCATGCACGTTTATGTGAAATGGCTGTTGGTTGTGATTTTCCAAATAAAGAATTTGCTATCCGTCTTCAAATAATAAATGGAATTTCATCTGAAAAACTGAGGAGAGCTATCCTATCTGAAAGAAACATAAGTTTGGCCCGAATCTTAGAAATGGCCCGTTTGCGTGAACAAACAGAAGATCAAGTGGCAGTTATGGAAGCAGCAATACAGAAACTCCCACTTGACAACCCAAAACCAACGGAAGACGTTGCTGCCATATCGAGAAACCAAAGTAACGGAGAACAGAATGAGTGGAAAAAGAGAAATTCCAAAATACGTATGCTCCAAGGGAAAACAGGGCCTGCAAATGGTGTGGAGGCCCATGGCACAAAGGAGAAACTTGCCCAGTCTGGGGATCGACGTGCCGAAAATGTAACCGACTCAATCACTATGCAGCTGTGTTTTTAAATCCGCCAAATAAAGATGATTGAGAACAAACACTGTGGCAAGATCAGGAACGCCAGAAGAAATTCGGGCCCAGAGAAACAACTCGCCAACCAAGAAGAAGAGGGAGAGCGAAAGCAATAGATCGCCCACAGCGATCACTAAGCACCAGCGAAAGTGATGACAGTGAAGATGGTGCGTCACCTGATAGAGATGGACATGACAGATGGAGAAAATCTAATAAACGAGTACATCATGTGCACCTTATCTCAGCCGTAGAACCACAACGATCTAGAAGACGGAAAAGGCCATCCTGCACTGTCATCTCTGATGGAGAACCACTATGTGTAGTCATAGACACAGGGGCAACCTGTTACGCTCACCTGGTTCCCACAGGAACCAGGCTTTTGTTCAAGGTTTTTTCTGGGTAACTGGTGTGTGCACATGGCTGCCTTGGATCAATAAGGACCATTGGTATGATTAGGTGCGAGGTCTGAGTGTCCTTCTTTAAGCTCGGCAAGCAGACCTCTACGCTTGTCGGGAGTGGTCGTTTCCCGAATCAGGCTCTGTTTGATTTCTATCAGCAACTCCGACTACTTTTTTGGATGGTTTTAGAGGGCAATCCCGTAGAAAAAGTCCTGAGGCCCCACAGTACAGACACAACTGCATCTGTTGTCTCCTTTCTCTTTTTTTTTGAGTTAAGGGTCCCTTAACACCCCCCGATCTGCATTGGTTCTGATGCATCTGTTCCTTTGGGAGTAACATTGGGTTTAACCAATACTCGATTCTCGAACTTAGCTCGATCAGCTTTTCTTTTCTGAAGTCGTTGGTCTAGCTGGACCACTAAGTCTATATATTCTGTGCAATTCTGAGGTGGGTTCACAACTTGGGCCAAAACATCTTTGAGTTCACCCCGAAGTCCACAATGAAGTAATGTAATTCGCTTTACCTCTGGCCATCCGGTTTCCACCACCAACCTATTGAAGGTTGCGATATAAGTTAGCAGGTTCTGGTTTCCTTGTCGTAGGGATAGAAGTTCGTTATCCAGGGCCTGTCCCTGTGAATGTCTGGCTAATAATCTTTTGCTCGATTGAAAACCCTGAAAATCCTGAAGAAGAGGGTGATCCTGGTTGACTAATGGAATTGACCAATCCGCTGCGCTGCCACTAAGGTATGACATTACAAAGGCTACCTTGGCTTAGTCGTTTGGAAAAGCTCCTGGTCTGCATAAAAAGTGCAAGTGGCATTGGTTCATGAACACGGCAAACCTTTTCGGGTCCCCAGCAAAGCGTTCGGGCGGAGCTAAAGGAATGCTCCCTTGTAGAACCACTTGCACAAGGCTGCTCGATGAAACGGGGGTTGAATTCCCCCCAAGTCCAGGTAGTGGTGTTTGCCCGGCTTGGTTTTGGTGCAGTTGTCTGACAAGATCATCAGTGCGCTCCTTTGACACAATCAGTTCTCTCCTGAGGGCATTAGTTTCTTGGCGTGCAGGAGTTCACTTCTGCCCTAAGTTCTTCTAACAATTGGGCTAGTGGCAGAAGACTGGATGCTGACTTGCAGACACGGTGAGCGTCACGCTGCTGGATGCAGAATAACACAAAGCATGGGCTGCTGTTCGGGCGTGGTTTAAATAGCCTGCAAAGTAGTCCCAGGTAAGAAGTTCCCCAGAACCACACCCGAGTGAAAAATAGTCCCTGTAATAAAATAGTCCCATCCAGGCCTCACGTTGGCTTGGACTCATTTGCAGCATGGTCTACATAAGGTAAGTAAAGTCTATGAGCCTGGCGCCTATGGCGCCAGGACTGTTTTCTATGATGAGCCTGGCGCCTAAGGCACCAGGACTGAATCCAAACAGCCCCCAGCCGGGGCTGTTGGGGTTTTAATGAGTTTCTGGATGTCTGCTCCCGGGGCTGATGGACACGATCCGGATGCCCGGGGGTAAGCATCATGACAGCACTCCCACCCAAGGCCCCTCCTAAAGTTGTTCTTCCCCTTGGCCCTGGCTTGTCTGGGAAGTCCCAATGGAATTTTTTCACCAATCGAGGAGCATGAACGTGGTCACTAGGTTCCCATGACCTTTCTTGTGGTCAGTAACCCTTCCAGTCGATTAAATAAAAAAGTCTTGATTTAACCATTTTAGAGTCCAGAAAGTTTTTTTACCTTGAATTCAGGTTCTCCATCTATTAGGATGGGGTCAGGTGGTTTGGTTAATCTTGTCCCGGGTTGAACTGGTTTTAGAAGTGAAACATGAAAGACAGGATGAATCTGCATATTAGAGGGTAGTTCTCATTTGACGGCCACCAGGTTGATAGTGGCCTTAATGGTATAAGGTCCCAAATATCTAGGATTAAAAGTCTGAGTTCCTTTCAGAGGTATATGTCTTGTAGCCAGCCAAACTTGATCTCCGATTCGATATGGTGGGGTCTCACTTCTATGTTGATCAGCATTTTTCTTGTATTTCTCTTTTGCTTGTTTCAAACGTTTTGTTGCCTCTTTAAAGGCTTGTGTAATAGTAGAATGCAGATGAGTTACTGCCGGCATTTCTAAATGCTGGGGTGAATCGAGTTCTGAGGTTCGAGGATGATGTCCATATATGGTATAAAAGGTGCTTTGTCCGGTTCCTGAATGTACAGAGTTGTTGTATGCGTATTCAGAAATCCATAAAATGTCCTTCCAATTACTTTCGGTTTGGTGGATCATACAATGTAGGCATTGTTCAAGAGTCTGGTTGGTTCTCTCCGTCTGACCATCGGTTTGGGGATGGTGACTGATTGATAACCTTACGTCGATTTGTGCCAATTGACAACACTTCTGCCAAAATTGCAAAATGAACTGACTACCTCGGTCAGAGATCAATATGGAAGGAAATCCATGTATTCAAACAATATTTTCGAGAAATTCCTTGGCTAAGTTTGAAGCAGAAGGTAATCCTTTTAAAGGAATGAAGTGGGCCATCTTGGAAAAAAGATTCACAATAACTAGAATGGTGTTGAATCCATTACATGGCAGTAGATCTGTAATACAGTCTAAAGACAAAGTGTGCCATTGTGTGGGTGGAATATCTAAAGGTTGTAAAAGACCAGCTGGTTTCTTCTTTTGACTTTGTTCTGGGCGCAGATGCCACAAGACAGTACAAATGACTTTACATCTTTTCGCCAGGTGGGCCACCAGAATTGTCTTTTAATTTTAGCTTCAGTTTTTGCAATACCTGGGTGCCCTTCCATCAGAGCTTCATGGTAATTGGAGATGACTTGTTCTTGTAGTTCCTTGTGTGGTAGAAATAGACGCCCTTGATAGTAAGGTAGGTCATTGATAACTGAATAATCTTGGCCCTTTTTAACCCAGTCCTGCAGGGCTGCTGAACCGAAAAGTTGTTGGTTCTTTAAATGAATAACTTCTAAGGTCTATAGAGTAGTTATGCCAAGAATTCTTTGTTCAGGAATTATAGGCCCGGTTCCGGGTTCGAATATGCTTCTCCCATCCCGATTTGGGACAAAGCGTCTGCCTTACCATTCTTACAACCTGGTCGATAAGTAATCACGAAATTGAATTCGGCAAGGAATAAGGCCCATCGAAGTTGACGCGATGAGTGGGTCTTGGCTGTTTTTAAATACTGCAAGTTCCTGTGATCAGTGATTACAGTAATGGTATGCCTGGCACCGAGAAGATAATGCCGCCAAGCCTTGAAGGCGGATTTGATGGCTAGCAACTCTTTATCGGTAACCGCATAGTTTAATTCAGGGGCCGAGAATTTTCTGGACCAAAATGCTACTGGATGAAGTTGACCGGTTTCTGGATCCTTCTGGGACAGGACAGCCCCCCTGGCTACACTGGATGCATCGGTTTCAACTATGTATGGGAGCTCAGGGTGTGGATGCTTTAAGACAGGTGCCGACGTGAATTTCAATTTCAGTTCTTGGAAGGCTTTTTCAGCCTCTTCGGTCCACAAGAAGCGTTTGTTTTTTCGCAAAAGTGCTGTGATGGGGTGTACAACATATGAGAAGTCAGGAATAAATCTGCGGTAGAAATTAGCAAACCCAAGCATGCTTTGCACCCCTTTAACTGAACTGGATGATGGCCACTTGAGAATTGCGTCCACCTTTTGAGAGTCCATTCGGACTCCTTTTGGAGTCAAGATAAATCCAAGGAATTCAACTTCTGTAGCATGAAAAACACATTTTTCCAATTTTGCTTATAACTTGTACTGGCGTAGTTGCTCAAGGACTGCACGAACGTGCTTAACATCGTCTGATTCTGAGGAGGAGTACACTAGAATATCGTCTATGTATACGACAACACAGACGTCAATGAGTTCACGAAGGACATTGTTCATAAAATACTGGAAGGCTGCTGGTGCATTGCACAACCCGAAGGGCATCACCTGATATTCGATTAATCTGTACTTGGTGCGAAAAGCGGTCTTTCATTCGTCGCCCTTCTTTACACGTACCAGATGATATGCCCCTCGGAGATCTAATTTAGTGTAGATGCAAGCATCCTTTACTTGGTCTAGTAGTTCGGGGTTGAGAGGCAATGGATATCCGTTCTTCACCGTGATCTGGTTTATTGCGCGGTAGTCTATGCACGTTCTGAGGTCACCTTTCTTTTTGGGCACGAAGAATAAAGCTGAAGATGCAGGGGACTTAGATGGACGAATGAAGCCATTAGCAAGGTATTGGTCCAAGTACTGTCGTAGGTGACGGTTTTCGGGTTCCGTAAGGGTGTAGATTCTACTGCATAGAGGTTGTGCACCGGGTTTGAGGTCGATTTGACAATCGTATGATCTATGAGGTGGTAAGGTGTTTGCCTGTTCTTTTTGGAAAACATCCTGGAATTCTTGATATTCCTTAGGTAACTGCATGACTGGATTAGCGACAGTGGCCAGACTTTTGTTCAAGGTTTTTCCCGGAAACAGGTGTGTGCACACTCCGGGAAGGTTACACTCTTCTCTCGCCAATCAATACAAGGATTATGTGTTTCCAACCAAGGTATCCCCAGTATTATTTGGAACTGCGGGGCTTTGATTAAGTCAAACACAATAGTCTCTCGATGCCCATCTTGACCCAACAGTGTCATCTCTGTGATGGAACGAGTTACAGGCCCAGAGGCAATTTCAGTTCCATCGACTGTGGTGATAACATCCGAACTGGTCTTTTTGCAGAGAGGTAGATTCATCCTAGAATCCAATTCGTGCTCCACATAGTTTCCTACGGCCCGCTATCAATGTATGCCCTAACTGCGTGCACACGTGATGGCTGCCTTGGATCAATAAGGACCATTGGTATAATTAGGTGCAAGGTCTGAGTGTCCTTCTTTAAGCTCGGCAAGCGGACCTCTACACTTGTCGGGCGTGGTCGTTTCCCGAATCAGGCTCTGTTTGATTTCTATCAGCAACTCCGACTACTTTCTTGGATGGTTTTATAGGGCAATCCCGTAGAAAATGTCCTGAGACCCCACAGTACAGACACAACTGCATCTGTTGTCTCCTTTCTCTTTTATTTTGAGTTAAGGGTCCCTTAACCCCCCGATCTGCATTGGTTCTGATGCATCGTTCCTTTGGGAGTAACATTGGGTTTAACCAATACCCGATTCTCGAACTTAGCTCGATCAGCTTTTCTATTCTGAAGTCGGTGGTCTAGCTGGACCACTAAGTCTATATATTATGCGCAATTCTGAGGTGGGTTCACAACTTGGGCCAAAACATCTTTGAGTTCACCCCGAAGTCCACGCTGAAATAATGTAATTTGCTTTACCTCTGGCCATCCGGTTTCCACCACCAACTTATTGAAGGTTGCAATATAAATTAGCAGGTCCTGGTTTCCTTGTCGCAGGGATAGAAGTTCATTATCCAGGGCCTGTCCCTGTGAATGTCTGGCGAATAATCTTTCCATGCTCAATTGAAAACCCTGAAAATCCTGAAGAAGAGGGTCATCCTGGTTGACTAATGGAATTGACCAATCCGCTGCGCTGCCACTAAGGTATGACAGTACAAAGGCTACTTTGGCTTAGTCGTTTGGAAAAGCTCCTGGTCTGCATAAAAAGGGCAAGTGGCACTGGTTCATGAACACGGTGAACCTTTTCGGGTCCCCAGCAAAGCGTTTGGGTCGAGCTAAAGGAATGCTCCCTGATAGAACCACTTGCACAAGACTGCTCGATGAAACGGGGGTTGAATTCCCCCCAAGTCCAGGTAGTGGTGTTTGCCCGGCTTGGTTTTTCAGCAGTTGTCTGGCAAGATCATCAGTGCGCTCTTTTGACACAATCAGTTCTCTCCTGAGGGCATTAGTTTCTTGGCGCGCGGAGTGCACTTCTGCCCTAAATTCTCCTAACAATTGGGCTAGTTGGTCGGTTTCTGAGGTCTCCATTACGCCCGGGTGGGGATTTGTAGATAGGCTTTGTTTTCTGTTACGCTCACCTGGTTCCCACAGGGGCGTCGATCAGACCCGGACAGCTGCGGTCTCCACCAACGTGATGCGTAGTGAAGAGATGACAGTCTGGACTGGCCCGCCTAATCTTGTCTGCTGGACTCGTAGAAGTAGTCTCCTGCAAGTAGAGAAAGGGATTTAACTACCTGTGGACTTTAGTGATGGCCCCCCAACAGTTCTCGTTCTCCCCACTAATCACCTCCGATATCCCCTTTTTGTAATCTCACCTTATATTTTTAAATGATGAGCTCTCCATCCTGCATGGCATGCAGGGGCGCGTAGATACCCATTACTTCACTGGGTTGAAGGTACAGGAGGAGTTCCGGAGGAATATTAACTCCAGTGTCTATTAAGTTCAAAGAGTTCAATATGTCCGATGTTCACTCTTGTTTCATTCCTTCTTTAGGTTGCAGCTGGGTCCAAAAGAATATTGCCTGAAGGCAGCTGATGGCGTCCAGGTAAGAGTCTGTATTACCAAACACTGTCCGGTAAAATTTGCATGAGTTTAACTTGCTGTTTTCTCTCCCTTTATAGGTGCGGCATAGGAAGATGCGGCGAATTAAAGAATAATACCTTCGGTGGTAAAGCAGGTAAGCCTATGGTGGCAAAGAGATTGTCTTTGTCGTTTTTCCCGGCTCACCTTGTTATTCCTTTTGTTTTCCCCCCAGGTGCTGGATTTCGACGAAGAAAATGATGGAGGCAGCGCCGAGTCGAAAGATGCGGTGGACTGGTGAGTTTAATGCGGTGCTGCTGCTGGCGAAGCGACGCGTGCTGAAATAATGTCCTTTCCAGGCTCGGAGATGTGCTGGGTCCGGAATCAGATAAGGAATCAAATAATGTCCGTGATCTAACCTCTTCTCCTTTCTTTTCCTTTTGTCTAGGAGCTCCGGATTCGAGGCAGGCGTGGCAGAAGACTGGATGCTGACTTGCAGACACGGGGAGCGTCACGCTGCTGGATGCAGAATAACGCGAAGCATGGGCTGCTGTTCGGGCGTGGTTTAAATAGCCTGCAAAGTAGTCCCAGGTAAGAAGTTCCCCAGAACCACACCCAAGTGAAAAATAGTCCCTGTAATAAAATAGTCCCATCCATGCCTCACGTTGGCTTGGACTCATTTGCAGCATGGTCTGCATAAGGTAAGTAAAGTCTATGAGCCTGGACTGTTTTCTATGATGAGCCTGGCGCCTAGGGCGCCAGGACTGAATCCAAACAGCCCGCAGCCGGGGCTGTTGGGGTTTTAATGAGTTTCTGGATGTCTGCCTGTGTCAGCATTCAACAAGTTGGACCCGAAAACCAGACTCCAAAACAAGAAGGTCAAGTTATATGCATATGGCTGCAAGAAACCTTTACCCGTTCAAGGATCTTTCAAATCTGATTTTGCCCATAATAAAACAGCATGCCGAGCACGAGTTTATGTGGTGGATGCTGGCTGTGAAACATTGCTAAGTTGTAAAACTGCGGAGAAGCTTAAATTAATCCATTTTGCTTTCAACATTCAGTGCAGAGAAATTGATGAACTGTTAAAACGACACTACAGCGTATTGCAAGGTATAGGATGCTTAAAAGGCAAAACAATTAAGCTCCACATTGACCCCACCATCGAACCAAAAGCAGTGCACCATCGCAGAGTGCCATTTCATATGAGAGAAGCTGTAAAAGAAGAATTGGATAAACTAGAAGCAGCAGGCATCATAGAGACCATGGTGGTCACAAGAAAACCAAAACAACCGAACGCAGTACGAATCTGCATTGATATGCGACTTCCAAACACAGCCATTGAAAGGGAACGCCACATCACGCCGACCATAGATGAACTTATTGTTGACCTAACGGGAGCAACCATTTTCAGTAAACTTGACCTCAGATCTGGATACCACCAGCTTAAGCTAGCTAAGGAGTCGAGATGTATCACTACATTCTCCTCCCACCTCGGATTGCAGCGCTACAAAAGGCTAAATTTTGGAATATCATCAGCGGCAGAGGTATTTCAACATGAAATTAGAAAAGTTCTTACTGTTCTGGAGGGTACGATGAACATTAGTGATGACATCATTGTGTATGCGTCCAATGAAGGTGAACACCTAAAACGCCTGGCAGCAGTTCTAAGCAGGTTGGAAGAATCTGGATTAACTCTGAATGCTGAAAAATGTGAATTTGGAAAAGAAGAGTTAAGTTTTTTTGGTTATATTTTGAATGCAAAAGGAGTATCACTAGATACTGCCAAAGTCAATGGCCCTCATTACGACCCTGGCGGAAAGCGACTGACCGGAGCGCCACAGCGTAAATAGCGTTTCCGCCATTGCACGAAGGAGCAAAGTGCGGCCCATTCCGACCCATCGGGCACGAGCACCACGCCACGGCGGAAGTGCAAAGTCCCCGATGGCGGAAATGACCCCAAAACGGCCCACACCGCCGCCGTACGGCGCCCTAGGTGCAATACCGCCACCCCTCTTAGCGGTCACCGCAGTGTGCGCCTACCGGAAAGTACGGTGACCGGAAATATACGGAAACGGAAGTTAAAACATGGGCCCGGAACGGGAAACATCCCGGCGTACACCTATAAAAACACTAAAACCACACAACCACTAAAATCACTACCCTGAAACACACCCCAACCCGTCAACCACCCTAGCGAAACCAAGAAAAATGGGAAAAGTAGCGAAGAAAGCGTGCGACCGCAAGCGGCAGGTCCACTTCTCCCGTGAGGAACTCACCGTGCTAACAGAGACCCTCCAGGAGAATGCTGCCGTCGTCTTCTGCACGCAAATGACCAGGACGGCACTTGCAAACAAGAAGGCCATATGGGCTCTGGTGGCACAGCGGGTAAGTGCGGTGGGGACCGCACCCCGCACCCCACAGCAATGCCGCAAGCGATGGGACGACCTGCGGATACGCGTCCGCAGCATACTCTCTGCCAACCGCAACATTGCCACAGCCACCGGGGGAGGTCCTGAATCACCCATCAAGTTGACCCCCTGGGAAGAAATCTGTGCCTCCACCATCGGAATGGAGAGCATAGAGGGAGTCGGAGGGATGGAGAAAGGAGTGCAGACATCCGAAGATTCAGGTAGGTGGGCCAGATAAAACAATGCCAAATCCACACAGTCCATCCATGTGAAGTACCATGCGTCCACATAGTGCAACAGAAACACATGTCCAGGAGAACGTCCACACACATCGGCCTGATAGCGCACGTTAAAACCCACAATAAATACATAAATAATTAAAAACCCCTAATACACGCACTACACGTGCAGCAGGCACACCCTAACTGCAGGCTGCCAAACAACTGCACCCTCACTCCACACACAAATCAAAGCACCTCCAAGGCCCCGACCCAAATCACCCTCAGGTACCACCCCAAAGCATGTGATACAATGCCATTCCAATTCCCACAGACCCATCAATAACCCTCGCCCCCCTTTACTCCACCACAGGGTCCGATCCAAACGACAAGCTACAGGACACCCCTACCAGCACACCTGCAAAGAGGGCCAAGACCAACGGCCAGAGACCCTCCACCTCAGCTGCACGCATCAAGACACGGCAGCAGCACAAATCAGGTGGCAGCACAGAGGAGGGAACATCAACAGGCACCCCAGCAGCCAGCATGCCCACAACACCACCACCACAGGTCCCCCCAATGGATGCCACAGAAGGCACTGCCTCTGGTGGCAGCAGCACCATAGGTGACACCCCATTGATGGCAGCATGCTCGGACACAGAAAACGGGGATGCCGAAGTCAGATCCATCCATGACCTGTCCCAATCCCCCTGTCTGTCCCATCCCGTACAACATGAGGATACCACGCAGGGGCACCCACAAGACGACGACTGGCCATCCCCCACAAGCCCTGTGGCAAGGCAACATGAGGACAACAGCCCCTCTGTGACACCCCCGCAAATGGCCATGGCCCAGCAGAGGCAACAGTCCCTCGACCAGTTGATCGAACAACAGCAGCAACTGGCCACACTCCTCAAGGACCATGCCGATGAATGTGGGGGCACTAAGGCAGACATAGAAACATCAACTGAGACACTTAGGGCAGAAATGGAGAGAGGTACAGAGACGCTAAGGGCACAAATTGAGAGAAGCACCGAGAGCCTGAGGGGGGAACTGCATGCGACGTCCAAAGACGTATGTGCCGAACTTGCCGCAGTGCGCCGTGTGCTCACTGAGCTCTCGCAAACCCTTAGGGACATGCATGGACGTGAGCAGGCAGACACATCATCCGTTGCAAGTTCCGTCCAGGGCAGCCCCCAACGTAGATCTGGAAGGAACCTGCGCTCCACAGGCAGGGGTGCCCCTGATACCCGCAGAGGGGGCATGCAATAGCGACAGCCCACTGACAATGAGCATCTTTGGACACTGGTGTTCGGGGGGGGAGGTAGGAGGGTGGAGGGGGTGTGTTGGGCTCACTTGGGTGGCGGGTCGATAGGGTGTTCAACATGATATCACAAATGCCATAAAAAGTGCACGATCAACCAATGAGAAGTGTGGACATTGATCTTTGTGTACTAGGCCATCATAGGCGTACAGTCCATATTGTGCATGTCCCAGACACACGCAGTGCCACGAGTCCCGTGTCCATGTATCAGCCACCAGGCGTGAGTGCTAGAAGCATACATCAATGAGATGCTGACGAATGTCACGGGCCTCCGGTGCCTCGCAGACTCCATGAGGTGCTGCCACATCCCCACCCTCATCATGAGCATCATCAGGTGCTTGCAGTTCTGCGTCAGGGGGCATGGGCACATTTCTACGTACGCACATGTTGTGGAGCATGACACATGCCATCACCATCTTTGCAACCTTCTCATGGCGGTACAGGAGTGCCCCGCCAGACCTGCTGAGGCAGCGGAAACGAGTCTTCAGTAGGCCGAATGCCTGTTCAATGACTACACGGGTACGTGAGTGGGCATGGTTGTAGTCCTCCTCATGCTGGTCCCGTGGGTTCCGGACTGGTGTGAGGAGCCATCTCTTCAGTGGATATCCAGCATCACCTGTATGTGGACGAGAAACGTATGATGTGGAATGCCATTGATACGTACGCACACCCCCCCCCTTCCTGGCAGGTCATTGCCAATTCACATACCCCACATCATCATGCATGTAATAAGACTCACCGAGTAGCCAGGATCTGTTCCCTGCGTGTCGCTCCATGTAGCGTGGTATTGTAGAGTTCCTCAAGACCATAGAATCATGGGTTGATCCAGGGAATCGGGCACAACAATGTGTAATGATCCTGTTGGAGTCACACACCATCTGTACATTCAGGGAATTAAATTGTTTTCGGTTGCGGTACTGGGCCTCCATGGCATGTGGGACGACCAATTCAACATGGGTGCAGTCGATGGCACCAATGCAACCCGGTATGCCGGCAAGTGCATGGAATCCCACTTTTGTGTTGGTTATTTCCTGCTCCGAGCGTGGTAGAGAGATGTAGTCGTCTGCGTGCTGCAGGAGGGCATCGAGCACTTGCAATAGTGTCCGTGAGAACAGTGGCTGAGAAATGCCATGCAACTGTCCGACTGTGTGCTGGTAGGTGCCTGTGGCCAGGAAGTGTAGTACAGACACCACCTTCAGTAGGGGTGGGATGGCGGTTGGGCTATCTATCATGCTGACAAGGTCAGCCTGTGTCATGTCCACAATGGCGGCTATGGTGTCCCGGTCCAGACGGTAGAGGGTGTGGATCTGCTCATCAGTGAGGTTGAACGGATGTGCTCGGAGGCGTGGTATTGCGGGCTGCCTGCGTGGTGGTAGTGGCTGTGCTGGTGGGCCTTGCTGACCCTGCCTTGGCCTCCTCCTCCTCCTGCGTCTCCTCCGTGCGGCTGGTTGTAGTTGGTGTTCGTCTTCTTCTTGGAGTCGGAGCACTTGCAGTGCTATCAGGTCTCCCAGGGCCAACATCGCGAGTCCTGCCGGTAGCATTTCGGTGTGGTTGTGGGAGGAGACTGGCTGTGCAATTTATGTGTTTTCAGGCTGTATGGCCTCCACCTGTGGTGATTGATTCCACCTGTGCAAACTGCTCTCCCCTTTGGCCGAGCACGTCCCGCGCACAACGCTGCAATTCGGGGAATTGTATCTTGCTATTGCAATCATGTATTTGTACCCGATGGCCGTGTAAGATTGGTTGATATGTTCATTCTGCTGTGGTCCCATTGTTTCACATACTATCTGTGCAGTCGCGAACAGACTTGTGAGGGGTCAGTGGAACGTAGTACTCGAGTAACGGTGGGCCCTCATGCATCACTGTACCGAGTTGCAACGACGGGCGGGGCGTCCCATTCGTGGGTGAAGGCAGTTGCCATTTTCACACACAGCCACACTCGATGGAATAATTAGTGATTTCAAACGGCCACAGATGCCTTTTCGACGTGATGTTGCAAATGAGGAATTCGAAGGGCGGCGCTTTCGGTTTCCAGCTAGCGGCGAGGAGATGCCCACAGGTCTGACTGCAAATATAACGTTCTATTGTTCTATGTCCTTGAGACAGGGCCCATGGCGAGGGAGCAATGATTGATATGAATAGTTTGGGATGCGCAATAGCTACGTGGGCGATGAGGCCGTCCGTTCCCAAATACATGTTACTTCACAACACTGGAATTACGGGCTGGGGCACTGTGGATTTAGCAGGCTGCATAACGCACAGACTCAATGGATGTTTCTAATGTCATGTGAGTAATTATTCAGGCGTTTTGATCCCGGGATGAGGGAATGATGGATGGATGCATGGGCAGGTGATTTGATACAGAGTTTGCCATGTACAGGGCTTCTTGGGATCTATCCGCCTCCCCTACGCTATGTGATGCAGGGCTGCCATAGTGGGACCATCGTCCATCTGGCCTTGTTGAGCCCTCCCTGTCTCGAGGCGCCCTCAGACACTTGTGTCCATGCACGTTAACATTCCCATCTGATGGAATCTGTTTTGACAGACGCATGCACAGGTACACTCGTTTGTGATGGTGTTTGCACCTCGATATAGATGGTTATGAGTCGCAAGTGGTTTTGGGGTGGTGATGATCCTTTTGAGTGGGCTAGCATGCATATGGCTGTGGATTTCGTGTGATCATTGAAGTGAGTTGTTGGAATGTAGTTCTGATGGCCATTCTGTTCTTTTTCTTTTCTTTTGGTTGACAGGTATCTCCTCCCCTTTTGCCACTGCCATCTGTATGCCACTCCTGCAGATGGATTTTACTCCCGACACCTGCTGCTTCGTGTTAATCAGTGGAGCAGCATTACGGTCTTATGGGACGATCGCCAATGGCCCACATGCCCTTACGCAGTACTGGTGGCTCGGAGCAACATTTCGGCCTTTCAGCTGGACTAGTGCCTCCCCATTGGGACGGCCCTGCGGTTCTGTGCGCTTCCATGTTGCCTTTTCGTACGTGAATGTGGCTCTGTGTACCATGGGGGAACAGGGCGACACACAGGTAGTGGCTGGTCATTTCTTGCGGAAGCAGCCCACAATGGTGATTAGTGTTTTGGAGTTCATGGCCTGATGGCTGTATGGGCTTGGTGATTTTGATGTGCATAAAATTTCTATTCTGATTTGGCCCGTGTAGCGTTTTTCTTTGCAAGTGATGTGGCATATGCCTATTTGGGGGGCGATGTATTGTGAGGAGATCTGCATTGGGTTCCAGCTTCGGGGTTTAGTTGCGTGGTACTGTGCTGGGCGCGTTTGCCTACGAAGCCCAGTGAGGTCAGGGATGGGGGCTGCCAATATGACTGTTTGAATGTTGTCATGCTCAGGGGCGGGGGATTGGGTTTTGTGTAACAGATGCCGGTCAGCCAGGTGGACTGGTGGAATGATGTGATTTTCGGAATATTGCTGGTCACAGGTGCCTGTGTTTGCGTGCGTTTCTTGGTGGGGGACTGTGGTCATGTCCATTGGGATGGCTTCTGTATTCGTGCCATCTGTGCCCTGCAGCTCCCATTGGCCCCTCTTGTGTTTCTTTTGTTCGTTGCCATGCATGGGTGACTTGTACATTTCAATGGTTGCATTGTGGCTTCATTGCACCTACGGGGGGTTGTACTTTGTGGGCAGGGAGCGGTGTACAGGCACTCAGTGGGGCCGTTGACGGTTGATTCGCGATGCCGTACTTCTCGCCATGGCGGAATGGTACATTACGCCATGCCTAATGGCGTTAGGTACATGTCCGCTAGGGTCGGAATTGGCGTACCGTTGCGCCATGGTGGTGTTTGCGGTTTGGCATGGCGCGCGCGCGCGTGCTTGTTGCAGTTAGCGTTGGCGTTCACTACGGTGTCGCTAATGGCTTCGTACTTTGCGGTGACGGGTCATAGTCGCACCGAGCGCTATTCGATGGCGGTATTGCATTTCCGCTATCGTTTTTCGATTTCCGCCAGGGTCGTAATGAGGGCCAATGATATAAAAACCACCAAGCCACCCACTTCAGTTACTGAAGTAAGACGTTTTATGGGAATGGCGACGTATTGCGCAAGATTTATTCCAGATCTAGCCACCATAGCAAGTCCTCTTCATGATTTAACAAAGAAGGATCAAAAATGGGAGTGTTTGCATACTCATCAACAGGCATTCCAGCAAATTAAGGATACATTGGCCCTCATTACGACCCTGGCTGAAATCGAAAAACGATGGCGGAAATGCAATACCGCCATCGAATAGCGCTTGGTGCGACTATGACCCGTCACCGCAAAGTACGAAGCCATTAGCGACACCGTAGTGAACGCCAACGCTAACTGCACCAAGCACGCGCGCGCGCGCCATGCCAAACCGCAAACACCACCATGGCGCAACGGTACGCCAATTCCGACCCTAGCGGACATGTACCTAACGCCATCAGGCATGGCGTAATGTACCATTCCGCCATGGCGAGAAGTACGGCATCGCGAATCAACCGTAAACGGCCCCACTGAGTGCCTGTAAACCGCTCCCTGCCCACAAAGTACAACCCCCCGTAGGTGCAATGAAGCCACAATGCAACCATTGAAATGTACAAGTCACCCATGCATGGCAACGAACAAAAGAAACACAAGAGGGGCCAATGGGAGCTGCAGGGCACAGATGGCGCGAATACAGAAGCCATCCCAATGGACATGACCACAGTCCCCCACCAAGAAACGCACGCAAACACAGGCACCTGTGACCAGCAATATTCCGAAAATCACATCATTCCACCAGTCCACCTGGCTGACCGGCATCTGTTACACAAAACCCAATCCCCCGCCCCTGAGCATGACAACATTCAAACAGTCATATTGGCAGCCCCCATCCCTGACCTCACTGGGCTTCGTAGGCAAACGCGCCCAGCACAGTACCACGCAACTAAACCCCGAAGCTGGAACCCAATGCAGATCTCCTCACAATACATCGCCCCCCAAATAGGCATATGCCACATCACTTGCAAAGAAAAACGCTACACGGGCCAAATCAGAATAGAAATTTTATGCACATCAAAATCACCAAGCCCATACAGCCATCAGGCCATGAACTCCAAAACACTAATCACCATTGTGGGCTGCTTCCGCAAGAAATTACCAGCCACTACCTGTGTGTCGCCCTGTTCCCCCATGGTACACAGAGCCACATTCACGTACGAAAAGGCAACATGGAAGCGCACAGAACCGCAGGGCCGTCCCAATGGGGAGGCACTAGTCCAGCTGAAAGGCCGAAATGTTGCTCCGAGCCACCAGTACTGCGTAAGGGCATGTGGGCCATTGGCGATCGTCCCATAAGACCGTAATGCTGCTCCACTGATTAACACGAAGCAGCAGGTGTCGGGAGTAAAATCCATCTGCAGGAGTGGCATACAGATGGCAGTGGCAAAAGGGGAGGAGATACCTGTCAACCAAAAGAAAAGAAAAAGAACAGAATGGCCATCAGAACTACATTCCAACAACTCACTTCAATGATCACACGAAATCCACAGCCATATGCATGCTAGCCCACTCAAAAGGATCATCACCACCCCAAAACCACTTGCGACTCATAACCATCTATATCGAGGTGCAAACACCATCACAAACGAGTGTACCTGTGCATGCGTCTGTCAAAACAGATTCCATCAGATGGGAATGTTAACGTGCATGGACACAAGTGTCTGAGGGCGCCTCGAGACAGGGAGGGCTCAACAAGGCCAGATGGACGATGGTCCCACTATGGCAGCCCTGCATCACATAGCGTAGGGGAGGCGGATAGATCCCAAGAAGCCCTGTACATGGCAAACTCTGTATCAAATCACCTGCCCATGCATCCATCCATCATTCCCTCATCCCGGGATCAAAACGCCTGAATAATTACTCACATGACATTAGAAACATCCATTGAGTCTGTGCGTTATGCAGCCTGCTAAATCCACAGTGCCCCAGCCCGTAATTCCAGTGTTGTGAAGTAACATGTATTTGGGAACGGACGGCCTCATCGCCCACGTAGCTATTGCGCATCCCAAACTATTCATATCAATCATTGCTCCCTCGCCATGGGCCCTGTCTCAAGGACATAGAACAATAGAACGTTATATTTGCAGTCAGACCTGTGGGCATCTCCTCGCCGCTAGCTGGAAACCGAAAGCGCCGCCCTTCGAATTCCTCATTTGCAACATCACGTCGAAAAGGCATCTGTGGCCGTTTGAAATCACTAATTATTCCATCGAGTGCGGCTGTGTGTGAAAATGGCAACTGCCTTCACCCACGAATGGGACGCCCCGCCCGTCGTTGCAACTCGGTACAGTGATGCATGAGGGCCCACCGTTACTCGAGTACTACGTTCCACTGACCCCTCACAAGTCTGTTCGCGACTGCACAGATAGTATGTGAAACAATGGGACCACAGCAGAATGAACATATCAACCAATCTTACACGGACATCGGGTACAAATACATGATTGCAATAGCAAGATACAATTCCCCGAATTGCAGCGTTGTGCGCGGGACGTGCTCGCCAAAGGGGAGAGCAGTTTGCACAGGTGGAATCAATCACCACAGGTGGAGGCCATACAGCCTGAAAACACATAAATTGCACAGCCAGTCTCCTCCCACAACCACACCGAAATGCTACCGGCAGGACTCGCGATGTTGGCCCTGGGGGACCTGATAGCACTGCAAGTGCTCCGACTCCAAGAAGAAGACGAACACCAACTACAACCAGCCGCACGGAGGAGACGCAGGAGGAGGAGGAGGCCAAGGCAGGGCCAGCAAGGCCCACCAGCACAGCCACTACCACCACGCAGGCAGCCCGCAATACCACGCCTCCGAGCACATCCGTTCAACCTCACTGATGAGCAGATCCACACCCTCTACCGTCTGGACCGGGACACCATAGCCGCCATTGTGGACATGACACAGGCTGACCTTGTCAGCATGATAGATAGCCCAACCGCCATCCCACCCCTACTGAAGGTGGTGTCTGTACTACACTTCCTGGCCACAGGCACCTACCAGCACACAGTCGGACAGTTGCATGGCATTTCTCAGCCACTGTTCTCACGGACACTATTGCAAGTGCTCGATGCCCTCCTGCAGCACGCAGACGACTACATCTCTCTACCACGCTCGGAGCAGGAAATAACCAACACAAAAGTGGGATTCCATGCACTTGCCGGCATACCGGGTTGCATTGGTGCCATCGACTGCACCCATGTTGAATTGGTCGTCCCACATGCCATGGAGGCCCAGTACCGCAACCGAAAACAATTTAATTCCCTGAATGTACAGATGGTGTGTGACTCCAACAGGATCATTACACATTGTTGTGCCCGATTCCCTGGATCAACCCATGATTCTATGGTCTTGAGGAACTCTACAATACCACGCTACATGGAGCGACACGCAGGGAACAGATCCTGGCTACTCGGTGAGTCTCATTACATGCATGATGATGTGGGGTATGTGAATTGGCAATGACCTGCCAGGAAGGGGGGGGGGGGTGTGCGTACGTATCAATGGCATTCCACATCATACGTTTCTCGTCCACATACAGGTGATGCTGGATATCCACTGAAGAGATGGCTCCTCACACCAGTCCGGAACCCACGGGACCAGCATGAGGAGGACTACAACCATGCCCACTCACGTACCCGTGTAGTCATTGAACAGGCATTCGGCCTACTGAAGACTCGTTTCCGCTGCCTCAGCAGGTCTGGCGGGGCACTCCTGTACCGCCATGAGAAGGTTGCAAAGATGGTGATGGCATGTGTCATGCTCCACAACATGTGCGTACGTAGAAATGTGCCCATGCCCCCTGACGCAGAACTGCAAGCACCTGATGATGGTCATGATGAGGGTGGGGATGTGGCAGCACCTCATGGAGTCTGCGAGGCACCGGAGGCCCGTGACATTCGTCAGCATCTCATTGATGTATGCTTCTAGCACTCACGCCTGGTGGCTGATACATGGACACGGGACTCGTGGCACTGCGTGTGTCTGGGACATGCACAATATGGACTGTACGCCTATGATGGCCTAGTACACAATGATCAATGTCCACACTTCTCATTGGTTGATCGTGCACTTTTTATGGCATATGTGATATCATGTTGAACACCCTATCGACCCGCCACCCAAGTGAGCCCAACACACCCCCTCCACCCTCCTACCTCCCCCCCGAACACCAGTGTCCAAAGATGCTCATTGTCAGTGGGCTGTCGCTATTGCATGCCCCCTCTGCGGGTATCAGGGGCACCCCTGCCTGTGGAGCGCAGGTTCCTTCCAGATCTACGTTGGGGGCTGCCCTGGACGGAACTTGCAACGGATGATGTGTCTGCCTGCTCACGTCCATGCATGTCCCTAAGGGTTTGCGAGAGCTCAGTGAGCACACGGCGCACTGCGGCAAGTTCGGCACATACGTCTTTGGACGTCGCATGCAGTTCCCCCCTCAGGCTCTCTGTGCTTCTCTCAATTTGTGCCCTTAGCGTCTCTGTACCTCTCTCCATTTCTGCCCTAAGTGTCTCAGTTGATGTTTCTATGTCTGCCTTAGTGCCCCCACATTCATCGGCATGGTCCTTGAGGAGTGTGGCCAGTTGCTGCTGTTGTTCGATCAACTGGTCGAGGGACTGTTGCCTCTGCTGGGCCATGGCCATTTGCGGGGGTGTCACAGAGGGGCTGTTGTCCTCATGTTGCCTTGCCACAGGGCTTGTGGGGGATGGCCAGTCGTCGTCTTGTGGGTGCCCCTGCGTGGTATCCTCATGTTGTACGGGATGGGACAGACAGGTGGATTGGGACAGGTCATGGATGGATCTGACTTCGGCATCCCCGTTTTCTGTGTCCGAGCATGCTGCCATCAATGGGGTGTCACCTATGGTGCTGCTGCCACCAGAGGCAGTGCCTTCTGTGGCATCCATTGGGGGGACCTGTGGTGGTGGTGTTGTGGGCATGCTGGCTGCTGGGGTGCCTGTTGATGTTCCCTCCTCTGTGCTGCCACCTGATTTGTGCTGCTGCCGTGTCTTGATGCGTGCAGCTGAGGTGGAGGGTCTCTGGCCGTTGGTCTTGGCCCTCTTTGCAGGTGTGCTGGTAGGGGTGTCCTGTAGCTCGTCGTTTGGATCGGACCCTGTGGTGGAGTAAAGGAGGGCGAGGGTTATTGATGGGTCTGTGGGAATTGGAATGGCATTGTATCACATGCTTTGGGGTGGTACCTGAGGGTGATTTGGGTCGGGGCCTTGGAGGTGCTTTGATTTGTGTGTGGAGTGAGGGTGCAGTTGTTTGGCAGCCTGCAGTTAGGGTGTGCCTGCTGCACGTGTAGTGCGTGTATTAGGGGTTTTTAATTATTTATGTATTTATTGTGGGTTTTAACGTGCGCTATCAGGCCGATGTGTGTGGACGTTCTCCTGGACATGTGTTTCTGTTGCACTATGTGGACGCATGGTACTTCACATGGATGGACTGTGTGGATTTGGCATTGTTTTATCTGGCCCACCTACCTGAATCTTCGGATGTCTGCACTCCTTTCTCCATCCCTCCGACTCCCTCTATGCTCTCCATTCCGATGGTGGAGGCACAGATTTCTTCCCAGGGGGTCAACTTGATGGGTGATTCAGGACCTCCCCCGGTGGCTGTGGCAATGTTGCGGTTGGCAGAGAGTATTCTGCGGACGCGTATCCGCAGGTCGTCCCATCGCTTGCGGCATTGCTGTGGGGTGCGGGGTGCGGTCCCCACCGCACTTACCCGCTGTGCCACCAGAGCCCATATGGCCTTCTTGTTTGCAAGTGCCGTCCTGGTCATTTGCGTGCAGAAGATGACGGCAGCATTCTCCTGGAGGGTCTCTGTTGGCACGGTGAGTTCCTCACGGGAGAAGTGGACCTGCCGCTTGCGGTCGCACGCTTTCTTCGCTACTTTTCCCATTTTTCTTGGTTTCGCTAGGGTGGTTGACGGGTTGGGGTGTGTTTCAGGGTAGTGATTTTAGTGGTTGTGTGGTTTTAGTGTTTTTATAGGTGTACGCCGGGATGTTTCCCGTTCCGGGCCCATGTTTTAACTTCCGTTTCCGTATATTTCCGGTCACCGTACTTTCCGGTAGGCGCACACTGCGGTGACCGCTAAGAGGGGTGGCGGTATTGCACCTAGGGCGCCGTACGGCGGCGGTGTGGGCCGTTTTGGGGTCATTTCCGCCATCGGGGACTTTGCACTTCCGCCGTGGCGTGGTGCTCGTGCCCGATGGGTCGGAATGGGCCGCACTTTGCTCCTTCGTGCAATGGCGGAAACGCTATTTACGCTGTGGCGCTCCGGTCAGTCGCTTTCCGCCAGGGTCGTAATGAGGGCCATTGTCTGCATCCGCAACTATGGCTTTCTTTGACATCAAGAAACATACTGAATTTCTAGTTGATGCCAGCCCAGTTGGCCTAGGAGCTGTGCTTACCCAGACTGACAAGGATGGAAATGTTTGCCCAATTGCTTTTGCCAGTCGTGCTCTGACGAAAACAGAAAAGAATTAGGCACACATAGAGAATGAAGCCTTAGCAATATTGTGGGGATGCAGGCACTTCAAAGTTTACCTTCTAGGCAAACAAACAAAAGTATTTTCAGATCACAAACCGCTCATACCAATATTTAAAAGTTCGTCACCTCATCCACCAGCACGCATTGAGAAATGGATGCTTCAACTACAGCCATACAACATAGATGTAGAATACAGACCAGGAAAAGATAATCCAGCTGATTATCTATCACGCCACCCAAGACCTGCCACAGAAGAAGAGGAACACCAGGCAAGAGAGACAGAAGAACATGTATGCAATGTGGTAGCTTGTGCCCGCCCACGAGCATTGACTTTGCAAGAGATTGCTAATGAAACTGAGACAGACTCCATTCTAAATCATACCATAACAGCCTCCCAGTCAGGAAATTGGAAAAACTTCCTTGCATCTATGGCTCAGCGCACAGCGGCGGCACAAGTCAAACTTCAATCTCTCACATAGTACTAGCACATAGAATCAGCGCAATCCCTCATGAAGTTCTAGTTAGAAAGTGATATTATGAGAATACTAGATGGCAGTCAGCCCCTCTTTCATTTCCATGGTGGCCATGGAACGGCAATAGAAACGCGGCGGGGTGGCAGAGGATGCTGCCACCGCTGGAGATAACAGGGAAGTGGGGTGGAGGGGTGGCAGGACCGGTACAAATAAAATATAAATCAGGGGGGAGAAGATGGTGGAGCTGGGTGGGGGAAGCAGCATACAGGTTCCATGGAACGCAGGCTGAGAGTAGCAGTTTCAGCCCGCTATCCAAGGGCCCGACATCCAAAGAACCTGATTGACTGCTCCCCCCACCCCGGGTGCAAATGTTTTTCAGGCACGTGATCTGGTTGGAATGCTTATCTGCAACTGATGGTTAGGCATTTGGAAGTACAAAATCAGATAGGCACTGTTCTATGTATTATTGCCACTTGAAGAAACAAAATTTTGTGGGCTGAAACTGCTAATCTCAGCCCGTGTTCCAAGGAACCCGAAGGCTGTCTCCACCGGCCCACATGCCATCTTCCCCAAACCTGCTTTATATTTTATTTTTACCGTTCCCCCACCCCTGCACATCACATACCTCTTTTCATTCTGCCGCAGTGCTTCTGTTGCTGGTTCGCTGGCTGCCATGGAAATGGAAGAGGGGCTACTTATGGAGCCCCGCCTTTCAGATCCAAGGCGGCCATCTTGTGGCAGTAGTTTCATTCTATGAACGGGATGCCGCGCGCGCCCCGTTTGTTGAATGAAAATATATTTTTCTTAACACCCCAGGTTTCTTAATTGTAAACCCAGGGTGCTTATAGCCTTAAAACACTCGCCGGTAGGTCGAATTGGGTCTTATTAGCCTGGGGACCTTTGTTAAAAGCCAATGCTTTTCTCAGGCCTTTCGGCACCAGGCCGTTAACACTCACTCCGGCCCGCTGGATCGGTTCTTAACGCTATAGTATAAGTACTTCTTGGTGGTCTTGCAGTATAAGCAATGGGAAGGGTTGGCTTTCTGTGGATGTGAATGATGTGCGTTGCGTCAGTGCCACAGATGGTGGAGTTGAGCATGTTCTCGCCTATTAACTAACTGACATATATTTTGTGGCACTTCAGCTGATGGACAGGCATTCTGTTGTATTACAGAAAGTTGTGTTGGTATTTAATTCTTGGGCACAATAACTCCGAAAGCCACAGCACTGGTACAGGCATTTCTTTGGCATATTCTCAGTCACAGGAATTCTGATGTACATATTTGTATGGCACATGATCTGTGGTGGACACCATTTGGAAATACTAGCAGCTGTGACTGATGCACACATAACTATAAATTCGGCTGCAAGAGTTTATAGTTAATACAGCAGTCGTGAGTTGCAAAGTATTCGTTTACTTCAGGAGTAGTGTATCCGAGCAATCTTTAATATCGGTGGCATTTCTTTTGCCAAAAATGTGTTTTAAAATGTATAATTGTCTACATAATTAGAAGGAAATTCCATGCAAGGAGAGAGGGCACATCCCATCTTTTATGTTCTTGTTGCCACTGTGGATTTGCCCGCCAAGCATAGACTTCTAGCGACGTGCCTCTGTAATTGGAAAATAACTTACTCAAGGCCTATCATGGAGTTCGGATAAAGTAAGTTACACGGAGTGAGCGCACTGTGTTTCAATCGTCAATGGGGCGTGAAGAAAATGAACCAAAGATGAGTGATCCGTGAGTAGGGAAGGCAATAAAAGTGATGCATTCAGTCATAAAGCTGTAGAGAAATGAAGACATGACCTGAGAGCGACAGGGAAGCGATGACATGGACGACCATTTGTACTGCTGTGCAAACGATGAAAGATATGACGTATGTGGCAGTAAGACAGTGCCGATTTATCCAGGCTTATTGAGGAAGAGCCATTGGCCTCACCCGTATGAACAGCAGTCAGCGTGGAGAGAAATATGGCCTCGGAGACATGTCTTGCCAGGAAGGATTTCAGTTTGAGATGTAAAACGAATATTACTGAACCATGGTAAACCTTTGAAACAATGGCCCAGATTTACTCAAGCGTTTTTTAATGGGAAGATACGTTTTGTAAATTAGGCCTACTACATTTTCTGCATTTGGGCTATTTTTGCCATAGTGCTATTTGCACTTGCACTAGTGCAAAGTTTCTGTAAGGGGGATTTTCTGTATTGTTAAATACATGTGCTAAATCTTAACTTCTTAAAGAAAGCGTTTTCCTCATATTTATTTTCGGTTCTCGTTGAGTAATCAAACAACATATCGAGTTTTGTCACTTTTCCTGTAAAAATCTAAGCTGCATTTTCTGTTTTACAGATAAGCAAACATGTTCTTATTCATGTTTTTGTCGTCCAAAATAATGTGATGCGTAAATCCCCAGAAAATGTGCATATCTCAATGCAGATCTAAATCAGTGTAGTTCAAAAACAAGATGGATTCAATATTTCCGTAACCTACTTGATATGGTTAAAACATGACGTTTCAGGAAATCACATTTTAGCTAAAAGATTAAGCTGTCCTCACAAAACCTTCAATTAAACACACAGGGTAGCATTCACAAAGAAGAAACTACATGGTTGTGCAAGCATGAAATTATGGCAGATTCAAATTTCAGAAGGTAAGCATAGCACACATTGTGAAGATGATGTTGAAGATATAATTATACAAGTGCCATAACGGCCGTGGTGTTCCGGCCGTGCCACATGTTGCACTACGAATGAAGATTTCCTGGCCACACAGAGTTCTATGGGCAAGTTCAAGTTGGGAATCTGGATGCAAATAGCTGACTTTCTTCAGAGATATTATAGAAATCTGCAATTTCATGTAGAACAATGTCTTATCTGCTAGAACTACCACATCATGGGAAATGAATGTGCTTTTCTGCTTCCTCTTTACTAGGTGAGGTAATCTGGTTTATTTATTGTTTGCTTGTTAGGCGCTTATACAATAAGAATATACTGTTTCAAAGCGCCCACAGGGCAGAGAGGGAGAAAGGGTGGGAAATACATTACAGCAATTCAACACTAAATTTAAGAGCAAAGGCGAAAAGAGAGGAAGACAAACCTACTATGCCTTGTGAGTATTCAGAATGTGCAAGTGCAGAAAGGAAGAGGGAAGAGAGGGTGTGTGCTGGGGAGTCGTAGCCTGTGGCTTAGCCATGGACGAAGTGCTAGGAATGCAGAGTGCTACACGGCCTGGGCCGCGTGAGGTGTAAGTGCGAGTCTCCAGAGTGGAGGGTGCGCAAATGGAAAGTGCTGTGGACAGACTGGTGCTGGGAGGAATTGGGGGGGATGTCAAGGCCCAGAAGATGCATAAGGGCCAAGGACACTGATACAGCAACTGTGGGATTAGCAGAGGAGAGATGGATGGAAGGAGAAGGAAAAGAGGAAAGTCTTAAGGTGCTTACGGAATTTGAGAAGATCCTGCTCAAGGTGCAGGGAGAGGCTATTCCAAAGGAGGGAGCCGGCAGAGAAGAGTGAGCAACGCCCTCCCCACTATTTAGCAAAATGCTTTACACAAAAAGAGTTTGTGCCAGATGAGCGAAGTGGTCTGTAGGGTGAGCATTTAGTGAGATAAAGTTTAAGATAGTGTGGTCCCTGGGCCCAGACAGCCTTGTGGATGATGCAGAGGGATTTTAATTTAATCTGTGCAGCAACAGGGAGCCAGTGAAGACTTTTTAGTGCAGGAGAGATGCGGTCGGTGGTCTTAAGGCCAAAAATAAGTCTTGCTGCGCTATTCTGGATAAGCTAGAGAGGTCAGAGAGTGGAAGAAGGAAGATTCAGGAGGAGGCTGTTACAGTAGTCAAGTCTAGAGAGAACCAGGGCTTCAGTCACATTGAGCCTCTGGGGGCAAGTGAGAAAAGGTAGAATTCTTTTGAGAAGTAAGAGCTGATAATTGGACTTCTTGGCAATGTCCTGAGTGTAAGGGAGGAAGGCAAGAGAGGAGTCTAAGATGACTCAAAGTTTTCTGGATTCTGTTGAAGGCGCAGGTTGGGAGCCCAAGGAGGAAGGCCAGAGTGAAGGGAAGAAGGAGGGAGCAGAGGTCCCAATTGGAAGGTTTTACAGGTGTTGAGGCAGAGATCATTGGAGGCGCACCAGGACTGCATGGCATATATACAGTCAGGGGTGATGGAGGGTGCAAGAGGATCAGCACAGAGTTTGAAGAAGAGCTGTGTGTCATCTGCGTAACAGTGGAAGTTGGAGGAGAAAGAGGAGATGTGGCGTGCAAGGTATATATTAAAGAGCCAGGGGGAGAGTATAGAGCCCTGAGGGACACCGCAGGTCGAGGTGGAAGTTTGAGAGTAGAAGGGGCCAAGGATGACTTGGGAAGGGCGGTTAGTAAGGAAAGAGGACAGCCAATCTAGTGCTCGTTCCGAGATACCGAGTGTATCATGGAGCATTTGTATGAGAATGGAATGGTTAACAGTGTCAAATGCAGAGGAAGGATCGATAAGGATAAGGACAGCTGGGGAGTTGGAGCCCAGAGATGCAAGCAGTTCTTCACAGGTGTTCAGAAGATCAGTTTCCGTGCCTATGGATGCTTCAAATCCAGATTGATGGTCGTGGAGGCCTCAACAAGTTCAGTGGGAGAGTTAAGTTGGGGCAAGGACAGCTTCTCAAGTAGCTTCCCCAGGAAGGGGGTGATGGAGATAGGGCGATAGCTGGCAGGGCAGTTGGGGTCACAGGACTTTTTTTTCAGGAGTGGGCGCACAAGGGAGTGCTTGAGGGGGGAGGGGAAATGTGGATTCACAACTCTTCAAATCTCGGGCCCATCACACCACCTTATCCTTGAAAACAGAAATGTAGAACAAGATACTGATGCAAAGTAGAGGCAGTGGCTATAACAAAAAAGATGCCAAAAAAGGAAATAAGAGGTGTCATCCAGACACACCTTGGATGCTCTCATCTCTGCAGACATCCTCATCTCTAACCCTCGCATTACACCTCTCTCCTGGTCTGATCATTCCTTCCTGTCCTCTCAACTGGACTGCCAGGGTCCCCCGGCTAAGCCCCTGTCTGCACTGCCAGTCTCCTTCTCTGTCATTCGACCCACCAAGCGAGTGTCCATTGCTGCTTTTGCCACCACCTTTACTCCCCCTCCTACTCTTGCCATTGACTCTCACTCTTATACAGCCTTCACTAACCTTCTACTCTCCATGTCCAACACTCTGAACATCCTTGCCCCTGTGATGAGTATCCGCATGAAACTGCCTCAAAGTGCAACTCCTGGTCTGACTCCGACCTGGCCTCTCTGAAACACAAGTGCAGAGCAGCTGAGAGGAAGTGGCATGCTAAGCACATCCTCTGACAAACTGGTCTGCCACCTGCTCCAACGGCAATGCCGATTTTCCATCTGCTCCAAGAAGAGGGCCTATATCCAAGCCTGGATCTCTGAGGCCACTATCAACACAGCTGAACTTTTCAAAATCTGCCAGGAATTAGCCAATCCTACTGCAGTCTCCATTTCTCCTCTGACTTCCCTGGCCCTCTGCATTTCTCTGGCCTCTCACTTCATTCCTAAAACTGAGGACATCCTGTCTTCTCTCTCCTCTACATCTCACCTTCTCCTCAAATGCTCTCAGGCCTCCCTTGGCCCACCTCCTCCGTTCCCCCCTACTCTCCTCTTTCTCTCCCATCTCACCTGATGAGGTCTCTAGACAAGACCGCTCTTTGAAAGCCTCATCCAAACATTCTCCCATGCTCCTCCAGAAATATCAAGGACAAAATTGTCTCCTTTGTTCCAGCCTTGGCTGATTTCTGCAATCACTCCTTTGCCACTGGATCTTTCCAGTCCTTCCTCAAGCACTCCCTTGTGCACCCTCTCCTCAAAAAGCCTTCTACTGACCCTTCCTGTCTGGCTAACTACTGCCCTATCTCCATTACCCCCTTCCTGGGCAAACTCTTGGAGAAGCTGGCCATCTCCCAGACTATCCACCACACTGAATATGTTGGTTGTCTCCACGACCACCAGTCTGGCTTCAGAGCTTCCAGAGGCACGGAAACTGCACTCCTGAACACCTGTGAAGACTTGCTCTCTAATCTCGATTCCAACTCTCCTTCCATTCTCATCCTTCTTGACCTTTCCTCTGCCTTTGATATGATCAGTCATGCCACCCTTATAAATCGGTTCCGTCATACCCTTGGCATCATGGTCCTGGCTCTGGACTGGCTACCCTCCTTCCTCTCCAAACGACCTTCCCAGGTTCAACTGGGGCCCTTTATCTCCTCCATCTCATTCTCCACCTGTGGGGTCCCTCAGGGCTCCATTCTCTCCCCTTGACTTTTCAACATCTTCCTTGCCCCCCAGCCCATTTGACCTCTGACTTCTCTCCTAACGTCCAGTGTTATGCTCAGAACATAACTCTCCTTCAAGCTTCCTTCGTCTGTCTCCCCCTCTCTCCTACCTGACTGTCTGTTATCTATTCAGGCATGGTGCACTGCTAACGATCTCGGCCTTAATGCCAGTAAGAATGTCCTTCTCTCCTCACATCACAGACCTTGCCAAGAAGGCTCACTTTCAGCTTCACCTCCTCAGAGGCATTCTTCGTTTTCTCACCTTCCCCCAGAAACTCAGTGTCTCCAGAGCTCTGGTTCTCTCCAGGCTGGACTAGGCTGGACTACTGTAACAGCCTCTTCCTCAACCTACATAACTCCTGCCTTCGCCCCCTTCAATTAATTCAGAATAGGACTGCAAGACTTATCCTTGGCCTGAAGCCCAGGGACTGCATCTCTCCAACCCTAAAATCTCTCCACTAGTTCCCAGTTGCTGCAAGGACTAAGTTCAAAACCCTCTGCATCATCCACAAGGCTTGTTGGGGCCTTGGCCCCCACTACATCCAACTCTCTCTATCTAAATACCTGCCTGCTAGAGCCTTTCATTCTTCTAGCTCCAACTCTCTGCAGATCAGATGCTTCTCCAAGCAGAGAGTGGGGTGTAGATCGTGCTCCTCCACAGGTGCCTCCCTCTGGAATGGCCTCCCTGCCCCTCTCAGATTTGAGCCGGATTTCCTTAAGTTCTGGAAGCTTCTGAAAACCCTCCATTTCTCTTCTTTGACTGGCTGCCTGGTTCCGTCAGATTCCTACAGGGCACTAGGCTCTTGCCTACCAGGTGACCCCTGCACTTGTTCCGCTCAAACCCCCCCAACCTGTACTTGCCCTTCTGGGTTCCCTTCCCCTCCACTAACCTGGCTGTGCCTGCACCCCCTAGCCCTTCCAGCCCATCCCTCGAACTTAGCACTCAGACTTTTCTGCCCCTGCTTCACTCTGGCTTCTATCTGGCCCTGGGCATTCCCTGGCCTGGTAATGACCCCCACTTGGGTTATATTGCAGAAACATGATTAGGCTATTGGCAGCACTCTATCTGTCCTTGTATGGAGCGTTACCTAAAAAGCAGCAGAAGATGGTGATCCTCCTGCGACTTCAAGCTCCACCAAGGTGGCAGTAGCACACAATGCCCAATCATCTCCTAGGCCTGCATGTAATATTCTGTATGGGCACAGGTGGCGTGCTGAAGCAAAGTGAAATGATTTTGCAAACTGTCATAAACAGAACAGATGCAGTAATAGGATTAATAAACTGTTATTTGGTTTTATTACATTTTGGTGGCCAAGCCATAAAAATATGTTCAAAACCATTTTTACGGAGAGGAGAGCTAGGGGATGTTACAAAGCAGCATATTAAGTTGGCATGGCAACTGGAAACGTGGCATGAATTGGCAATACATGTTATTTCTTGTAACATTCTGCCATATGAACCAATTAGGCCTTATTTAACTATACATCTGCCAATCAGAAGCTACGACTTACAAAGCTGCAATTCTAGGCTTTCATGTAAGAGGGCATGCATAGTGCTCTTTATTACATCCTTCTCTGCAAAGCACTGGCAAAGCACTTGTAACCCCTAATACAACCTCTTTAAAGACATAACTCTGCTTCGTATTAACATGACGGTTCACGTTTCAATACATGGTATGGGAAGTAGTGTTAAGCAGCACCATGTTCATAGCTTAGCCCATACTCCTCTTTCTCTGCTCATATCTAGTTAGCATTTAAAAGTGAAGGATGAGGTTGAAAGTTCACTGCGTTTTGAGGATCGCACGGCAGTATGTGGTGTGAGCAGAGAAGGACATGAGCCTGAAGGTGCACACTATAATGGTGACAGTGTCTGGGAAATGAGGGAAAACACATGTGACATGGGAGGCAGGTTAGTGATGCACACATACCTGGAGAGTGCAGGCAATAGAAAGAGGAGGAACCAAAGATATCAAACTATAAGGGGCCCAGCACAAAGTGAGACGGTCTGGGCATACACCCACCCCCTCTGAGAGATGCTTCCAGCATCCCTCACTAAAGAACACCTTAAGTCACTCCTTCCACTCCCCCGCATGAACTGACTCTTGCTCCAAATGTCTCATGCCCCACCTTCTAGAAGCCAGTGCACAAGACAAAAGAAGCATGCCATCATAACGCCATGTTACCATTGCACTCCTAAGAACAAACATAATAATACAAGGCAGTCTCAGGCTCACTAACTCAAAGTTACATAAAACTTAAGCAACACAACTTAGGTCTAAGGCAGCACTTGGCAAAGGCAACTCTCATATCTTTTTCTGTCCCCTCAAGGTGCAAGGAGGGAATGACCATACGGTCAAAAGGTAATTTAAACCTGATATAAATTCTGGAAAGAAGGGTAGCCATCGACATGAAGACTATTTCTGAAACGGGGGGGGTAAAGACACTGCTGGTGAAGGTGGCGGTGAGTTGCAAGTTAACAAGCATAGGGCGGGGTCTGTAGTGTTGCTGAAGGAGGATTGTTCAGGGACTGCCAGGCCATTAGCGGGTTGTTAAAAGGTGGGCAAGGCGTTCAATGTTCCATACCCTACCATTGGACGTTCTGATAGCTCCTTTAAGAACGTGGGTAACTGTAGAGATATCGCGAGAGCCGCAACTCTCGCGAGATCTCGGCCGCGGCCACTAGGGCCGCCCCCGCGCGCTCGGCGCGCATTACGGGAGCAGCAGAGGACGCGGGAAGACGTCCTCTCCCAGCTCCTCCGAGAATTAGGCCCCAGGCCTAGCAGAAGGCATTACAGCCTCCCAGCTGCAACCCCTTACATCAGAGGCAAGCTGCCCAAGTGGATTTACCACCTACCTATCTATATATGATGAATGATGTTGTATGCTGAATAAAGGACATCACTATCACTAAGACGCCTCCTGTCATCCTTACAACTATTATACTACATAAATTGGCGACGAGGATCACCACTACAACCCACGTGAACCATGCAAGGCGTGACACCACCTCCGCCCTTCCTACAAACTCTAGGTAAACCTGCCATCCTGTGGCCGCAATGGCAACCTTTATTTATGACATACGTAGAGGCAGTGGGCGGTGCAGGATTCTCAGCGGCACGGCGCAGGGCAATGTTACTTAACGCCCTAGGGGTAGAAGGACAGAGGGTGTTTGAAAGTCTCACCCCCGGCCCGGTGGTTGGTGACAACGATGACGTATAAAAGGAAGCGGTAAGAAGAATCGTAAAAAGGTTTGCCAGTAAAGAGAACACGGTTCTGCACAGAATACATTTCTATAGCCGCAGACAAGAAGCCTCAGAACCCGTTGACGACTACGTCACAAAGCTACGGGAATCGGCAGCGCTGTGCAACTTTGGCAACAATGCCGAGAGCCTCATCTGCGACATGCTGGTAGTTCACACCAACAGCAGGAAAGTGCAAGATAAATTCATTATGGAGAAGGAACTGCTGCTAGAGAAAGCAATGGAGATTGCCAGAGCAGTCGAAGAAACAGCTGGGAGACGAAAAGAACTCACGAGAAGCCATAGTTCCACTGAAATACAAGCAGTGGCGTTTCGCCCGAAGAAAGAGAGACAAGTATCGAACACGAAAGAAGAAAAAGGGAGCACGAAAGAACCACTAAAATGCCACAGGTGTACAAGCACGAAACATTTGGCGTTTGACAGGGAGTGCCCAGCCAGAGATAAAGAGTGCTCTATCTGCAAACGTATTGGCCATTTCTCGATTGTGTGTCGGTGGAGAAACAAGAAAGTCACAAACGTCAACATGAGTCGCAACACGGAAAGAGAGTCGTCCTCGGAAGATGAAGGGAGACCCACGGTCATCATGGTGAACAGCACACGGGCCAGGAGAGAAAAACCCCATTGCATAATCAAAATCGACGGTATGGAAACAAAAGTCATGGCGGACTCAGGTTCTGACCTCACCATAATCCCCCTACGCACATACAAAGAAATGTTGGGGATGGAAAAGGTTTTGGTGCTCACCACACGGCACAAACCCACGGTTTTTGGAGGTGCATCAGTTGACCTATTGGGCTATATCAATGGGAAGGTGGAGTTTAAAGGAAGGGAAACCACCACCAGAGTATATTTCAGCCAAGAGGGCCCAGCAGTATTAGGATGGGACGACCAAGATAAATTGAAAATCAAACTGGATCCCAGCACAGAAGATCAAGTACTCTCTGTCTGCGGGAGGAGGGTACCAATAGTCAAAACTGATTATCCCAAACTCTTCTCGGAGGAGCCGGGGCATATCAAAGGCTTTGTCCACAAAATAATGCGGTCCCAGTCAAACATTGCGTGGGGCCAGTACCAGCAACCGCGAGAGACACACTCAGGAGTCAATTGGACAAAATGAGGATGGATGGCGTCATTGAAGAAATTGAAGCTTCAGAGTGGCTGAGCCCAGTCATGCTCATAAAGAAACCCAACTCACAAGAGCTAAGGGTTTGCATTGACCTTCGCAGTGTAAACTTGGAAGTCATTACGGACAGTTACCCGCTACCAAGCATAAATGAACTGATTCTTATGATGAAAGAAGCCAAAATATTCTCAAAACTGGATATGAGAAACGCGTACCACCAAATACAATTGCACAAGGAATCCAAGCCCCTCACAGCATTCATCACTCCGTTTGGCACCTATCAGTTCAACAAGATGCCATTCGGCTTATCTTCGGCTGCATCGGCTTTTCAACGAATGATGGATGTCCTACTACGGAAGGTCAAAAATGTGGCATATTTTCAGGATGACATCCTTGTCTATGCAAGGGACGAACAGACACACAATGCCACATTGAGAACAGTCCTAACCAAGCTGCAAGAAGCGGGGGTGAGGTTACGCTACGAGAAATGCGTATTCAAGGCGAAAGAAGTTTGAGAACTTAGGGTACAAAATATCCGAGCAAGGGATAAGTCCCAAACAAAATTTAATGCAGGCCATAATTAAAGCACCGGAACCCACCAGCAAAGAGGAAGTAAGGTCATTCCTCGGACTGGCGGAGTACTACGCAAAATTTATCTCTAAGTTCTCGGAAACCTCAGCACCCCTCTTCGAACTCCTCAAAAAGGGGTCGGAGTACTCGTGGCAAGAACCCCAAAAGAAAGCGGTAGAAAGCACAAAACGCCACATAATGGAAGCGCCGTGTCTTCAACCATTTAACCCCGAATGGGGTACAGTCATCACCACAGACGCCAGTGCGTACGGATTAGGAGCTGTCCTAACGCAGAAGAAAGGTGACACGGAACATGTGGTAGCCTTTGCCTCGAAATCCCTATCTTCGGCCAAACAGAATAACTCCACCATAGAAAAGGAAATGTTAGCTTGTGCATGGGCGGTAGAACATTTCAGAACATACGTGTGGGGCACAAAATTTCGGAAGGTAACCGACCATAAACCCCTCATCCACATGCTCAGCCCAGGAGGCACCAAAGCGTCAACACCCAGGTTGGCACGCATAGCAGCCAAACTGCAGGAGTACACATTTGAAGTACAGCACATCTCAGGATGGAAGAATTCGCAGGCAGACTCCATGTCAAGATTACCTGAGGGTAAAGACAAGGCCACCACGTTTTTACAAGAGGAATGCATCGTGGCATCCATCACAGATCTCAAAGCACTAGACTACTTGGAACTCAGTGAGAAGCATTGGTTGGAAGAAGACGGAAAGGACCCAACCATGGCGAGAATACGAGAGTGGATCAGGGAAGGGTGGCCGAATGAAAAAGCGATGCCAGTAGGCATGAGGCCCTATTGGAAGGTGGCAGATGAGATATCAGAAACAGATGGAATAATATTGAAAACGGACCAGATAATCCCACCCGTAGGTATGAGAAGGACCATTCTTTGCAGAGCCCATGCGGGCCACCTAGGGAACACTATGACCCGTCGCAGAGTGAGAGAGGCCTACTGGTGGCCGTCCATGGATCAAGAGATTCGCACCATGATAGAGAGATGTCATGAATGCCTCAACAGCGACAAGCGCTTAAAGGTCAGACAGGCGCCTCTGATTCCCACAGAAGTACCAGAAGCGGTGTGGTCAAAAGTAGGTATAGACTTTATAGGACCCTTGGAGGCGATGGCGCCCGAACATCGCTATGGCATAGTACTAGTGGACTACTTATCAAAGTGGGTTGAGGCTGAGTTTGTCCCAAACATCACCACCGCGACAGTAATCGAAGTCCTCACTGAAATTTTTCAAAGGGAAGGACTCCCCAACGAAGTGCTAACGGACAATGGGGTACAATTAGTTTCAAGGGACATGGAACAATTCCTGAGGAAGCACCACATACACCAGAAGAAAGCAGCGTTGTATCATCCTCAAGCCAATGGACTGGTAGAGAGAGCCAACAGGTTTATAAAAGGTGCTATCCAGCTAGCAACCGCTTCCGGAATGGACCCGCTCAAAACAACCAAAGAGGCCATAGCGGCCCACAGACTTACTCCCAACGGGATCACTCAAATATCCCCGTTTCGAATGTTAAGAGGGAGAAGAGCAGCTTCGACGCTTATACCACAATGGTTGACCAAAGTAAGAGAAGATGAAGAAGTAGACATGTCAGAGGTGGTGTGGAGAATTGAAAACAGTAAAACACGCATGAAAACTTGGAGTGACAGAAGAAGAAGGACTAAACAAGTGTCAGACGTTAAAGAGGGAGATTGGATCAAAATACGACTACCGACAAAGGATCAAATCACGGGCTCTCGGTACAGCAGACCAATAAAAGTGATCCACAGAGGAACCAACCACGTCCGCACCGAAGACGGGCGCACTTGGAACCTGGAAAGAGTGGCCCTATTCCAGAAGAGACAAGAGAGAACAAGGACCCCAGAGAGATCAGAAGCGGAAGGAGGAATGGACTGCGAGAGAGAAGAAGAACGTGAGCCAGAGAATGATGATGGAGAAAGGGAGGAAACAGAGATGGAACCGGATGCACCCGCAGCAGAACGAGAACTGGAACACCAGGATGCCCACAGCGAGAAAGGTGACCGGCCAAGAAGAGAACACAGAAGACCGGTGCGATACAATGACTATGTATTGCAATGAACTGCCTTTGCATTATCAGGGGGAGGTGTGTAGAGATATCGCGAGAGCCGCAACTCTCGCGAGATCTCGGCCGCGGCCACTAGGGCCGCCCCCGCGCGCTCGGCGCGCATTACGGGAGCAGCAGAGGACGCGGGAAGACGTCCTCTCCCAGCTCCTCCGAGAATTAGGCCCCAGGCCTAGCAGAAGACATTACAGCCTCCCAGCTGCAACCCCTTACATTAGAGGCAAGCTGCCCAAGTGGATTTACCACTTACTTATCTATATATGATGAATGATGTCGTATGCTGAATAAAGGACATCACTATCACTAAGACGCCTCCTGTCATCCTTACAACTATTATACTACAGTAACCTTGCAGGTGATATTTAACTTGGAGAGCCCTTTCGGGACATCCGCAGACAACCGTATTTTTCCTAGTATCCAACCTGGAATGATGGTACTTGAGTGGCATGTGTGCGCTGAAAGGTCTCCTTCATGTGTTCCTGTGAGGAAGCTACATTGGAGTGCACCTCGTGGAGGTCCCAGGTCGCAGACATGTTTGTGGCACCAATGATTTGAAGTAAGCAGTGTCTCCTGCCCTGTCAAGAGCTTGAAGGTGAAACCCCAATGCTAGACTATAGAATGACCCTGTAAGTAAATACCATGTGTCTAGCAGCTTCTATGGGCTCTAAGCTGTTTTGTCAGCGAGTTGAATGGTAGAAGTGAGTACTTTGTGGCGAACTGTGTGGGTCAGTAAAGACAGTACATTAACTAGATTGCTAATAAAGAATCTACTAATTCTGGGGAACTGTCATAAAATAGGTTGGCTGCATTCCATTACAAAGGTCATTAGGGATAATGGGTCAGGATTCATATTTCGAAAACCGAGAAAACATTGCCAGCTTGCCTATCCAGCTCCTCAAAGCGAAATTCTGGACTGTCTGGGAGACCGCAAATCTGCATACATCTTCTGTCAGGCTGTATCTCCTGCTGTGTGCTCTTAGGGGATTAGCTGGGTATCTCACTATAGTCTCAAAAACATATCAACGGATCCTTATGACCAGGGATCGGCAAAATGCTTTCCATTTAAAAGCTATAACATGTAAATAGCCTGGTGCTTTAAACCTAGGTGATGGCACTGCATGTGTGGCGAGATCTGTAAATCATGCCCTCTGGATTTTCTTTCAGTGTATAAAGAGAAAGAAACATTGCCACACTTTGGTATCAGGTAATATCCCCACAATAATATCGACATATACATGGTTGTGGGGTAAGGCCATAGTTAATATTATTAGTGTGGATAATTTATAGGGTTATTGGGACCAGGGCATGTGGGGGTGTCCCCCGCTCCATTAAAAAAATGATGTGGGTTGCGTGGGTGTCCCCCACAGGTTCCATGGCTTAATATCGCCGCAAAAACATGGTGATATTTTTGCGGGGATATTAACACATGGAACCCACACTTTGTGACGTTTAGTCCTCTTTCTAATGACACACAGAAAATATGTGTATTGAATGTGTTTAGGCGCTGTGGGTTATGACATTGGGGATTGGTTTTCTTGCTAATGCTCTCTCTCACCCTCGCCTGTTTTTTTACAAGTAGTAAAGTTTCTAAGTGCAATATATACTTCGCTGATGCCTTCTAAACCTTAAATCATTCAAATTACTTTATGTTTTAAATAACAGTGGGAATGAGATGGCGATGGGTTAGTTCTGATTTTATGTCCTTGCAGTAACTATGTTTTAATTTTCGCTTGTCTTTTTTATGATGTGATTTATTGTTTTAAATTGTGTTTGATGGATTTTGGTAATCTGACATAAACAGATTTGACTGATTGAGTACTCTGTTTAACCTCTCGGTCATCCCTTTAGAGAGAGAGAGATGATGTATGAAATTGAAAAACCTGAGAAAGGCCTTCATGCGGTCTGATGTGAGCGGGATCCCATTGTCTGATAAGATGGTTTTGGGAAGGCACTCTTTTTCTAAGAGTTCCTTCAAGAAGTCTGTGACGGCATCTGTGGAGAAAACCTCCGCAAACCTCACCTAAGGCCACTTAGAGAAGTGAAAAATAACCATGGCAAAACTGGGAAAACATGGGAAAATGCTCCCCAGTCCAACAATGGTGAGGGCCAGAATTACCAGGGGCCCTCAGGGATGAAAGTGGGTGTTGAGATGGCCGGTCTGGTGACACATGTTTTGTCCTAGCCAGCACGAATATGACATTGCCTTATGTACCACTCTTCAGCTATACTTGTTTCATCATATTTCCTGTTTGGAACCTTTTTTTGTGAAAGCAATGCTAAGTTAGCCCTTCCTGCCCGGCTCACTATCATCCAATCTCCATCACTCCTTTCCTAGGAAAACTCCTGGAAAAGCTGGCCATCTCCCAGCTTAATCTTCACTGTGAATCTGTTGGTTGTCTCCATGACCATCAGTATGGCTTCACAGCTGCCAGAGGCACAGAAACTGCTCTCCTGGACATCCGTGAAGACCTGCTCTCCAACCTTGATTCCAACACCCCCTGTGTCCTCATCTTACTTGATCTCTCTTCTGCCTTTGACACGGTCAACTATGCCATCCTGCTCAACCGTCTCTGTGATAACCTGGGTATCACCGATCAGGCCCTGGCTTGGCTGACCTCCGTCCTCTCGGATCGACCGTCCCAGGTCCAACTTGGGTCCTTCCTCTCCTCAATCTCTATCTCTACCTGTGCTGTTCCCTAGGGGTCTAACCTATCTCCCAGACTGTTCAACCAATACCTGGCACTTCTTGCCCACCGCATTGCCGCTCTCTGTCCCAACTTTCAGTGCTATGCGGATAACACTTAACTCATTTTCAGGCTCCCTTCTGCCACCTCTTCTCCTTCTCTCATTTCTGACTGTCTGTCTGCCATCCAGAAGTGGTGTGCCGCCAATGATCTCTGCCTTAATGCCAGTAAGACTGAGATTCTCCTCATCGGCACACCTGCTCCCTCCTTTCCTGTCACTCTCTGGCCGGCCTTTCTTGGCCCTGTTCCTGCTCCCACCTGTGAGGCTAAAAACCTTGGGGTCATCTTCGACTCCACACTTTTCTTCTCACCCCATATCTCTGACGTCTCTAAGAATTCACACTACCAGCTGCACCTCCTCAGAGGCATTCTTCCTCTCCTCTCCTTCCCCAGAAGTTCACTGTCTCCAGAGCTCTGTTTCTCTTTAGGCTTGACTACTGCAACAGCCTCTTTCTAAATCTGCCTGCCTCTACTCTCTGCCCTCTGCATCTCATCCAAAACAAGACTGGGAGACTTGTCCTTGGCCTCAAGCCCAGGGATTGTATCTCTCCATAACTGAAATTGCTGCACTGGCTTTCAGTGGCGGGAAGGATTACATTCAAAACCCTCTGCATTGTCCATGAGGCCTTCTAGGGCCTCAATACCTTCAACTCTCTCTTCCTAAATATCTTTCTTTTCAAGCTCTATGCCCATCTGGCTCCAACTCCCTCAGGGTTAGTCGCTTCTCCAAGCAGCGAGTTGGTGGTAGATCTCTTTCTTCTGCTGGGTCCTCCGTCTGGAACAGCCTCACTGCCTTTCTAAAATTTTAGGAGAACCATCTCCGGTTCCGGAAGCACCTCAAGACCTTCCTCTTTGCTTCTGATTTCTCTCCACCTCTCCCCTGCTGATCACCTGGCTGAAACTGCACTGGTTACCTGTCTACCCTCTGATCTCTGGCCCAGGTCCCCTCTCCACCAGTTGCACACCTGCACTGCCCCCCTGGCAACCCTTGCACTCGGGGACTGCTTCTGTATCCCTACAGCCTCTACTAGCACTTAACACCTGATGTCTGCACTTACACATGCACTTGCCTCCAGCTGGCCGCACCTTTATTTATAATTTATTGTCTTTATTTATTTTACTGCCATCCAATGTACTGCACTACCCCCTACCGTCTTCCCCTGCACCTTTCCCCTTCCCTCTTGCCTGCACTTGCACGATCTGAAAGTCACCTGGCCTAGTAGGATCGGTGTCTCTGTCTTCCCTCTGTTTCCGCTCCCTTGCCTCGTTGTGCCTCAAAACACTTGTGTATAGGCGAGTTATAAATGCCACATCATATCATAAGAAGGCCTCTGTGAGCAATGTACAGTTGCTTGGATCTGATGCCCACAGGAGGAACTTGCCCATCTGTTCTTTAAAGATGATTACAGTATAGCAACAATTCGTCTTGGACCTTCCTGTAGGAAACAAAGAGAGCTATGTAAACTTTGGGAAGGGGACACCCGGTCTTCACAAATTCCCTTATCTCTTTTAGGACCAAGTTATCACTATCAACCAACAGTTCGTCTTTCCTTGTAATACAAGCCTGGGTTAGAGTGGAGGGTGGGCGCTTGACTAATAAGTCGCTTGGCATCTTCAAGTGTGACAGCTTGCTCTCTGGACCACATACAGCACGTTTCTTTCCTCACCATTCATCTTAGCGGCTCAACTGTAGCAGTAAAGTTAGGTGCACACTCGGTATAAAATTTGCAGAGGCACAGGAATGGGCGTGGGCGCCTCTACAATGGCTTTCAATAAGATGAGTTTGGACTGAACACAACAGGACAACGGAGTGTGTCCCATATATTTCCCTTCTGGAAGAAGGAATCCACACGTGCTATCTTTGAGGGCAAGCATATGTTCTTTACCGATGGTGAAACCTTGATGGAGCAATACCATGTGCTTTTTCATGGTGATGGCATAGACAAGAAGGTCTTTTGGAAGGTGACCACTCGTTAAGTGCACTTAAATAGCTGATCCATGAGGCTTTCGGCCACTTCCACCTTAGAGGCTAAGGGCATCCACAGAAACTGGTTTTCCCCAGTCTGAAAGGGAAGGTGGAAGGCAGCCTGATGTTTCCAGCTGAGCACTGGGGGCTTTTCACATAGATGTTGCTTACAGTTGCTGACAGTGGACCCCTGTTTGTAAGTCATCAGTGCCTGCATGTGCCCAAGGATTTGCATGTGGCGGCTTGTGTTTGTGGAAAGTGAGCAGTTGATGGGTGGGTCAAGTGTCCATTGTCTTGAGCAAGGGTGTATTGGTAGAGTTGTACTCGAATTATGGTTTACAGAGGCCCCAAGCCAGTTATGAGAAAGCTTGTCTTGCCTGCTATGTTCACTTGCATATTGGTCTAGGGGGCCCTACTCTTCTTCGGGACCCTGAAGTGCTAGGAATATTTCAGAGGAATTACTAGTTAGTCGTCATCCTCAAGAAGGGGTTCACCACACCAAGGTCCTCAAGCATGGCTACGTTTGTCCTGGTGGGGCTTGAGGCAATTGGCCCATCGGCTGACCCACGCTTCCCTTTCATGCAGACCTTTGAAAAATGGTAGAGGCATTCACAGACTGTGCCTTTTTGGCCCCACACATGGCATTTTCTCTAACGGGTGTATGCGCTCTGCTTCCACACCTGAGAAAACAGGATACAGATGTCTTCTGAATGGGAACTCTGGGCTTGCGGAAGGTATCGCACCTCGGTGGTGGTGTCATGGGAAAGGTGCGAATGGCATTAACAACGGGCAAACAGTAAGTTGGTCCCACTTACTGCACAGCCAGGGTTCAGCTGTTGCCAAAGGTAGTTTGACTGGCCTTTCCTTTGCAATTGGCATTGCTCCAAGACATACATTGTTTCACACCTATGGCTAGCATGATGGCTTTGTCAAAGGCAGGCACCATAGCAAGTCACAAATGATCTGGGACATTTTATTTATTTTTAACCACAATTACTTTTGTCCTGTTGATTTGAACTTTCAGGTTATCGCGGGATTGCGAACGGTGGCCACGTATTTCTCAATGGTCTCTCTAGCACCCTGCTCCCTTGTGAAGAACATGTGCATCCCCATGGTCGTATTCACTTTCGGCAGGTAGTATTTGTCAAGTCTCACCAGTGTCGCTTCAAATGGTCATAAGGGAGCTGGACCCAGTGCCATTATGATGGGGTAGCTGTCTACCAACGTCATGTGCGTTAGTGCCTAGGCAATTCATGAGGATCACATTCTTCTTTACTGGACAGTACAAGTGGCTATCTTTAGATTTCAGATAAAGTAGGAATTCTTGCTTCCACCTGTGCCAGGGGGTGCCTGTGGTCATGGGACATTGCAGATATTTTGTCAGGGATTTCACATGTCGTAGAATGATGGAGCATGTGATGGCTATCGGCTCATGCCCTTCTGCTTGCCAGCCTGGGACCAGGAGTCTGTGGGCACTGTCTCGGTGCTGCAGTGTGGCAGACATAATAAGGGCACGTGTGTTGTTCTTCTGATGCCTGCAGCTGTGCTATTCTGCTGTATTTTTACTTGGGTACTGTTCTGTGGATTTGTGCATTGGGTTGTGATTCATCTGTTGTGTAATACTGCCCTGAGGGTGTAGGTGTTGCTCTAGTGATGCTCCCAGCTGTGCTATTTTGCTGTTGTGTTATTTGGGTACTTTGCTAGGGATATGTGTATTGGCCTCTTGTTTCCTGCCCAAGGTGCTGCTCTGTGGTGACACATTTTCTTCCCCTTTTATTTTCAGAGGTCCTCGTATTTCATCTTTCCATAATCATTTACTTTTCTATATTTTTATGTCGCCACTTTTTGTTGTGACAGTCACTGAACAAGGTTGTTGGAGGGCATGATCAAGGGTCTCCCTTCAATTACTGTTGACCATGTTTTATTAAAGGTCACTGGATGCATGCGTGCATTCTGTAGCCAGAGGCGAATTTGCTAATGACAGTGCAATGCGTTTCCAGGGACCCGTCATGTTTGTAGATGGGCACCATGACCAGGATGTGCCATAAGCTGCTGTCTTCTAACTTCGTCAACAGGAGGGTAGGTGCATGGCTGTCCTCTGGGACAGTGGAACAGGGTCACACACAGCCGGGCGAGAAAGCTTCCAGTGGAGCCTACTGACAGGAAAACTAGGTGGAGATGAGTTGTAGAGTGGTGATGGTGGGAGAAAAACACTTTTCACACAGAGGTGGTCGGTGAGGTCGTTGTGCTAGCCGCATTGACGCAAAGTAGCTCAGGTGTACCTGCTGGAGACTGAAACATATTCTGTAAGAATTTGCTCATTACCAGTGAAATGTCCCAGCAGTGTGGAGGATCAAGGCAGAAAGGTATTGTTGAAGAAAAGTAAGCATTTATTCAGGTGCAGGAACGCCAGCAAGCTGCTTCTTCCACTCGGCCACAAAATGTAAATTATGTAATGTAAAACACACATAGGTTGGAATTGGCATGGATGTCGTGGAGTGAAATAGAAAGACATGGTGGGTAAACCTGTTCAGTTTTATGACAGAGGCAACATACCAGATGTTATTTTATTGCACGCTGGTGCAAATGATTTGAGATACAGAAGAGAAACTGGATTACGTTGTGTAATGAAAAATGACTTGGTACACCTAGTAGGATTGTTTACAAGAACTAAAATGATGGTTTCCTGATTGGCTGCACATAAAATTTGGATGTGTGACAGTGCTGAACATGGCAAAATTATTAAGCACAAATAACTTTAAATAGATGTATATATACATTTTAGTTCACTATATTTTTCACTGCAACATAAAAAGACAAGATCCAACTATTTTCTGAGTTGATGGAGTACATTTAACCAATAAGAGGAATAGTTTATTTTTAGCTAATATTATTGAAGACCTACTTAATATATTGCAGTAATGGGCTGCTTTATTTTTGTTAGTTGTAATGTTGACTGCTTTACTTTTATTTCTATTGCACAGAGCATGGTTATTGGGGTGGGTTTGTAAATTGTTATAAAGTTTCTTTCTTTAGTATATGTTGTGATGTGTACGCAGTAGGTGTGTGTGCATATGTTGTGTGCGTTCATTATACTGTTGAATGTGTTTTGTTGCTTAAAATTCTATGTATTTCTTTGCTTTTGCGTATGTTGTAATGTGCGCGCAGTGGGTGTGTGTGGATATGCTACATGTGTTTATAATGTATTTTCTTGCTTTACTGTTTGTTGTAATGTGTACACAATGGTGAGTGTGTCTGTTGTGTGTGTTTATGATCATGTGTGCATGTTGTTGCTTTAGTGTCTTGCATGTGTATTGGAAGCAAGGCATGGTACCAAGAAGCAGTCACAGACACAATGGATACAAGTTTCAAAAACCTTTATTTGGTATTTTGGTTGGGGGTTAATAGAATACCTAACTGGCCCTAACTCTAGAATGGGAGTAGTTTCAACCTTAAAACAAATTAAAAAAACAAGTCCAAGTCAGTCTGGTAAAAAAAAAAGGCCTATACTAAAATAAAAACTTACCCTCCTTCTCAAATTGACTAATGTTTTGAGGGAATACAAAAGGAATATAGTGTCTCAAAAGAAATGTCAGAATGGCTTCTGTAACAACTACCTTCCCCACGTTCAGCACCACAGTGCTTGAAGAGTTTTTCTATAAGGATAGGTGGATGGCACACTTTGGCTTACTGGTACAATTCAACAATTCCGCCTAGGGCTTCAAACTTCTAGTAGTTTGTTTTATTGTTTGTTTTATTTATAGCGCGTGCCAGACCTGAAGGTATCCGGGCGCGTGTTCATGAATACTTTAAGCTTACATGATAAAGTTACACATTTCAGGTGGTTACAGGATGCATTGACAACAGGGTGATGACAAAATACATGGTTATATACACAGGTAATTGTACACAGAGGTGTATACACAGAATACATTGATTGTCAGGAGCAAGGTGAAGTAAGCGGGGGTGATGAACATGGAGGTATGTGTTTAGCTGCAGGTTAACAGGTGGGTCAGGCGTGAGTAGTCCTAGTGTAGTCAGTTATAGGTCATTTTCTTTGAGCCATTTAATACAATTAATTCTGAAGTGTGGATAGGATTGGTCGGACCTTAAGGAAGATGGGAAGGAGTTCCACAGCTGGGCCGCTTTGACAGGGAAGCTGGTGCCTCCGGCTGTGCTCAGCTTAAATGGGGGCACAGCTAGCTGGTTGGTATATGCTTCTCTGGTAGGTTTATTAGAGGATTTTCTTTTGAAATTCACTCACTTCCTTTGGCTTCCTCCATTTTGTCAAAAATACACAGTTCTACTTGTGACCTTTACTTTCCCACAGTTCAACACAGGCTTCCCTCCGCCTGGCTCGAGCCTGCCTATTCGCCCTTTCACTTTAACACACAGTTCTGCGCAGGCTGCCCTCTGCCGGGCTCAAGACTGTCTTTCTCTTCATGGGGGTTCCCTTCCCCACGTTTTGTCTTTTCCTTTCACTATCAAAGACGTTCTAAACTGCAAGTATTTTATGTATACCTCTTCATGACCACTTAGACCTCTCTTTACACAATTGTACAATCCACTATCTTCCTCATCTTGCAACACAATGCCTATTGGTACTTGTAGTTTCTTATTCTCTTTACTTTGCCCTCTTGGCCTCTTTCAGAGTTCACATACCTTGCTTTTTACTAATTCAACTTTCTTTTGGGATCGCGGTTGCCTTTGGTTCCCGTTATAATATACTTCAACTCAACATTTCATAGAGACTTTTGAATGTGCGACTTTGCCTCGCAGGACCACTCTGTTGCTTTGTATTCTTTCCTTTTACAATTCAGCAGTTGTCTTTTCCATTATGCAATTTATCGGCACATGCCCAACCTTCAACTTTTGAGTTATCATTACTTTTTCTTTTAACATAAACAGGGCTTTTGTTGCTTTCGATAATTCACTGGTTGTGTTAATTGGTCTTCTTTCATCAGTGCTTTTCATGCAGCAGTCAAGGCAGTTACCAACGCTTCCTCTGCTCCTCCACAACTCTGCCATTCAGCCGGGATGTTCGCGGGCAGCTTCCAAGTATCTTGAAGGTTTTTCTCTTCCGCTTAATCAGTTTCAGTCCTGGAATGCTTACTGCTTCCTGAAAGTGTGGAATTCTCCCCTGGCTTTCTCTCGTTCCTCACAACTGCTGATTAGCCCCTTTGCCTTCCAACTTCCATAGCCTGGTTCGCATCAGTCGCAAAAGAGCTGTTCCTTCTCGCACCCAGCCTCACTCAGTGTGTGCCTGTGCGCACCACCTTTTATCCTGATAGGGAGTGTTAACAAGTGGCAGGTGTGTATAGTTAGGATTCTGCCTGGCCTCATTACAGGGACAGAGCCATTGCAAGTCAGTAGAGGTCATTTTTCAGGCCTCATTCCTCACATTCCTTGGCTCAGTAGAGTTGTCAATGTAAAATGGGGAGGAATTATGGGAGCAGTAGTTTCCCATAAAATAAGCAGGGATAGAGGTTAGATGGGTTGTGGAAAAAGGGGGATACCATGTCTCACCATCGGCTGCTTCTCTGCCAATCCCTGAGGACCCCTTACCCAGGTTATCCTCCCTCGCTTGTCAACCCCAGGGTCGGGATCCGAAAGTGATAGCCCTTCCCTGGCTATCTGAGTATGGTATCCCTGGGACTAGATAGTGAAACCCCCTCTGGATTTTCACATACTCTTCCCCTATGCCTTGTGGATGAATCTGTTTCACAGGGGAACCGTGAAAGGTAATCCAAATTGCTCTAATCTTTACCTTTTCAATGTTCTCCTGTGAAACAGTATGGCTGTAAATCCAGAAATCATTGCATAACACGTGGGTTGGATTCCTTTTGCTGACTTCCAGACAGGGGAAAATGGTCAGTTACTAGGATGAATTTTCTTTCCAATAGGCAATATTTGATGCAAACGGTGCCCCATGTGATAGCTAATGCTCCTAATTCTAATACTGAATAGTTCTTCTCTCTGGGAAATAACTTGAGACTGGCAAATAATATAGGATGTTCTAAGCCGTCATGTATTTGGGACAATACAGCACCCAGTCCAGTCAGAGAGGCGTCAGTCTGAAGTATAAACTCTTTAGAGAAGTCTGCCACTTTCAATATGGGATTTTGACATCAAGTTTGTTTTAAACTATGATAACAGACTTCATCCTCATCAGTCCAACAATTCTTTTGGTGCTCAGCATTTTTTAGCTTGTCAATCAGTCGGGATGTTTTTTCAGAGAAATTAGGGACGAACCTGCAATAGTATGCAATTAGACCCAAAAATGCTTCAAGTTCTTGCTTGGTCTTCGTTGTTGGAGCATTTAAAATATCTTTTACTTTCTCTTGCTGAGGCTTTAAACTACTAGTTCCTACAAAAAAGTGTATATATATTTTTCAGCCGATTGGGCTAGCTTACATTTTCTAGTGTTATATTTTCAAAAAGGTAGCAGGCGCCCCTCTCCAGAAAGAACATGGCATGATAACCTGTTCTCTGGGTTTTTCTGACTTTGAGAGTTTGCAGCCATCGGTTTTTGCTCACTGTACCTTTCAAAGATGAGAAATAACTTTTGCTGGACCAGAGTACCAACAGCAACCCCATAAATGTGTTTCAACCTTGTTGGGCCTCATCAGTGTGATGTCGCTGTGCCTCTCTGAGCACAGTGAGCAGGCACTCCGCATCTGGGTTCCCCCAGGTAATTCATGGTGACCAACCTCAAGTTCCTTGCAAAACATTTTCCAAAAGGTAGCAGGCGCCCCTCTCCAGAAAGAACATGGCATGATAACCTGTTCTGTGTTTTTTTTCCCACTTTGAGAGTTTGCAGCCAGAAAGGTACTGTGAGCAAAGGGCAATGGCTGCAAACTCTCAAAGTGGGAAAAAACTGCAGAACTGGTTATCATGCCATGTTCTTTCTGGAGAGGGGCACCTTCCACCTTTTTTGATTTATTTTTGCAAGATACAAGTTACATGGGGGAACCCAGACGTGGACTCCCTGCTCACTGTACTCAGTGAGGCATAGCTCCACATCACTGATGAGACCCAACAAGGCTGAAACACGTGTATGGGTTGCTGTTGGTACTCTTGTTCAGAAGGGACTTGCCATAGCATTTCGGTGCTGGACTGACCATGTGGGCGGGGCAAAGATTGATATGCAAATGAATATTTCCCATTTGTGAAAGGTACAGTGAGCAAAAAGCAATGGCTGCGAACTCTCAAAGTGGGAAAAAAACACAGAACAGGTTATCATGCCATGTTCTTTCTGTAGACGGGCGCCTGCTACCTTTTTTGAAACATTTTCTAGCGTGAGCTGTCAGCCCGGCTTTTTGTAGGGCTCTCATAATGGCGTAGAGATGATAAAGATGGTCTTCCCAGGTTTGGCTATAAATATTAATATCATCAATATACGCCCCGCAGAAGTCAGAATAGGGCTGTAAAATCCCATCCATTAGTCTGGAAAGTCGCTGGTGCACGTGTAAACCAAAGAGAGGACCTTAAATTGCAAAGGTCGTATCAGTGTTGAAAAGGCAGTTTTTTTTGTCTGGATCATGTAAGGGAACTTGCCATTATCCATTAGTTAAATCAAATGATGACAAGAAAACAGAATTCCCCAATTTGTCCATCAGGTCATCTTTACGAGCCATGGGATATGCATCAAAGGCTGAGATAGCGTTAACTTGCCTAAAATCTATGCAAAATCTCCAAGTTTGGTCTGGTCTGGTCACCAAGACAATGGGAGATGACAAAGGACTTGAAGAAGGCTTGATAACATTAGCTCTGAACATACTTTCCACTTCGTGAATAACTATCTTTTTCCTTGCCTCTGGGAGTCTACATGATTTTAAGTAGACTACTTTCCCCGGTGGTGTTCGTATATAATGATAAGTTCTGTGTACCCTATCTGGTGTCTCGCAAAACACATCAGGAAATGCAGAAACACATTCATTCAAACTTTCTTTCTTTTCATTGGGGAGTTCTTGAGGTATTAGTTCTACATTATTAATTTCTTGGGGTACCAAACAAGAAAATATAGGAATATGAACTGACTCTGGATTTTCTTTCCACTCCTTTAGAAGGTTGACGTGGTAGATGTGAGTCTTTTAGGGTCTGCCTCGTGGGCAACTTTATAGTTGAATGTTCCCACCTGTTCCAACACCTCATAAGGCCTGTGCCACTTTGAGACACATTTACTTTCCGAAGTAGGCAAGAAAACCAGAACTTTTTGACCCACTGAGAACTATCTTAAACATACTTTCTATCATATGAAAGCTTCTGTTGATATTGAGATATCTCCATGTGGGTATGGATAAAAGACCTGACTAGGTTCATATGTTCTTGTAACTGATTTGAGGTTTGAGACAGAGGTAATGGGGCTTCCACCCTGTCCTCCCAGGTTTCCCTGAGCATGTTCAAGTCATCCTGTGGCTCTCTGCCAAAAAACAGCTCAAAGGGTTGAAATCTGGTAGAGGCTCGGGGGGGTTTTCTCACAGCAAATAAGGCCCATGGAATCATGCGAGCCTAATCTTTCCTGCCTTCATCAACTAGTTTTCTTAGAATGGTTTTCAGGGTCTTATTAATTTGTTCTGCCAATCCATCTGTTTGGTGATGATACACTGAGGTGCTTAACATAGTGATATTAAGTAGCTCTTTAATTTCTCCCATGAGCTTACTCATAAAATGTGTTCCTTGATCTGTTAGAATTTCTTTTGGGAACCTGTCCCACGAAAAACAATAGTAGCAGATGTTTGAATATTTGCTGGGTGGTACTATTTCTAATGCAGAATGCCTCAGGATACCTCGTAGCATAGTCAACAATCACTAAGACAAATGTATTGCCCAATTTAGAGGTTTCGAGGGGTCCAATGATGTGCATCCTGATTTAGTAGAATGGGACCTGTATGATAGGTAGTGGATTTAAAGGGGCAGGTGGAGGAATATTTGTGCTGGTCTTTTGACATATCTCACATGTCTGCACAAAGTTTTTAATATCGGCAAATATTCCTGGCCAATTTTCCACTGATATGGGCTTGGGTTTTAACTTGTCCAAGGTGTCATCCTGTTAAATGTGAGTGGGCAATTCCCAGAACTATTTTCCGATGGGTTTTGGGTATTACCAACTGGGTTTTACCTGTTCCTGCCCGTGAGGTTTCCCTTCGATATAACAGTCCCTGTTTTAAAAAGCAGAAGGGACCTCCTTTTTCATTAACTTCCGGCTCTGGTATTACCTGTAAGAAAGCCTCTGCTAATAATGGATCATTTCTCTGAGCACAAGCTAAATCTGGAAGGACAGTTGGTTCATCATCATGGCTAGTATTGATGTTAGGCCTCTGATCAGCCTCTCCAAACCCTAAATCTCCTCTCTCTGTCACCTCCTGTTCTGTCTCTTCTTTTAACTGGGGGTGTAAAGCCCTTTCAAGAATCCCTTGTTCTATTTTATCTCCAGCATGAATGTCAAATGATGTCTCCCCATGATTGTGTAAAAGTACTTTCACATCTCCCCTGAAATCCAGATCAGTAACTCCTGCGAGTACATCTAGTCCAAATTTCCAAACTAAACCGGATTTGGGGGCTAGTCTGATGTAGCATTAGGGGGAGGTATTAGAACCAAATCAGTGGGAATGATACTCCTTTTCCCTAGAGGAATGGATGTGTCCCTTCTACTGCAGATGTTAAATCCAATAGAACCTTTTCAAGCTACAGTGGTGTTAAAGGCTCGACCACTTAGGCTTTGAAATGTTAAGGTTCCCCAATTTGTATATGGGCATGGTATCAAGTAGTAGACACAGACACAATGGATACAAGTTTCAAAAACGTTTATTTGGTATTTTGGTTGGGTTGGTAGAATTCCTAACTGGCCCTAACTCTAGAATGGGAGTAGTCTCAACCATTAAACAAATAACAAAATAAGTCCAAGTCAGTCTAGTCAAAATAAAAGGGCCTATACTAAAAAAAAAAGAACCTTACCCTCTTTCTCAAACTGACAAATGTGTTGAGGGAATACAAAAGTAAAATAGTGTCTCAAAAGAAATGTCAGAATGGCGTATGTATCTCTCTTCCTCATGTTCAGCACTATTGGGTCTTGAGAGTTTCTTAAAAAGATAGGTGGATGGCACAGTTATATCAGACTTGCACACGTTGGCTTACTTGTTCAATTCAACAGTTCAGGCTTGGGCTTCAAGCTTCTGGTAGTTTATTCACTTTCTTAGGCTTGCTCCGCCTTGTCAGAAATACACAGTTCTACTTGAAAACTTTACTTTCCCACAGTTCAACACAGGCTTCCCTCCGCTGGGCTCGAGCCTGCCTATTTGCCTTTTCACTTTATCACACAGTTCTGCACAGGCTTCCCTCTGCCGGGCTCCAGCCTGTATTTCTCTTCATGGGAGTTCCCTTGCCCACATTTTGTCTTAGGTGTCTTTTCTTTTCACTGTCAAAGACTTTCAAAACTGTAATGATTTTACATAGAACTCTCCATGACCATTTCAACCTCTCTTTACAAAATTCTACAATCCACAATCTTCCTCATCTTGCAACACCAATGCCACTTGGTACTTGTAGTTTCTTATTCTCTTTAGTTTGCCCTCTTGGCCTCTTTCAAAGTTCATATACTTTGCCCTCTTGGCATATTCCGAGGTCACATACGTTGCTTTTCACTTTTTCAACTTTCTTTCGGGATCACGGTTGCCTTTGGTTCCTGTTAAAATATACTTCAACTCAGAACATTTCACAGAGACTTTCAAATGTGCGACACCGCCTCACAGGACCACTCTGTTACTTTGTATCCTTTTCCTTTTACAATTCAGCAATTGTCCTTTCCATTATGTGTTTTATCGGCACACGTGCAATCTTCAACTTTTGAGTTACAGTTGCTTTTGCTTTTAACACAAACAGGCTTTTGTTGCCTTTGATAACTCACTGTTTGTTTTAATTGGTCTTCTTTCATCAACACTTTTCATGCCACAGTCAAGCCTGTTACCAATGTCTCCACTGCTCCTCCCCAACTCTGCCATTCTCCCAAGAGGGCCGCAGCTGCTGCCAAATACCTTGAAGGTTTCCCTCTTCTGCTCACTTGGTTTCAGTCTGGGATTGCTTACGGCTTCACAAAAGTGTGGAATCCTTGCCTGGCTCTCTCTCGTTCTTTGCGACTGCCGATCAGCCCCTTGGCCTTCCAACTTGCATAGCCTGGTTCGCTTCAGTACCAAAAGAGCTGTTCCTTCTCGTACCCATACTCGCTCAGAGTGTGCCTGTGCGTGGCACCTTTTATCCTGACAGGGAATGTTAACAAGTGGCAAGTGTGTGTAGTTAGGATTACATGCCTGACTCTGCCTGTCCTCATTACAGGGATAGAGCCATTGAGAGTCAGTAGAGGTAATCTTTCCAGCCTTATTCCTCATCTTCCTCGGCTCAATACTGTTGTCAATCTAAAGTGGGGAGGAATTATGGGAGCTATAGTTTCCCTTAAAAGTAAGCAGGGATAGCGGTTACATGGGTTGTAGAAAAAGGGGGATACCATGTCTAACCATCAGGTGCTTCTCTCCCACTTTCCAAGGACCCCCTACCCAGGTGATCCTCCCTCCCTTGTCCATCCCCAGGGTCAGGATTCAAAAGTGATGGCCCTTTCCTGGCCACTTGAGTACAGGATCCCTAGGTTTTGAAACACCCTCTGGTTTTTCACACAGAGAAAAGCATCATCTCTGCTTGCATACACAGAATCTCGACTCCATCTTTATCCACCTTGTCCTCCATTCAATTACATTTCACAGAAAGAAGGGCCACCTCTGCTTGAAGACTATCCATTTTCACAAAAGCCACATCAAAGGACTCTTTTAATAAATGAATACCTGGTTTCATAACTAAATGTTGGTTTGCACATAACTCCCAGCTTTTCAAACACTGCACATGCTCCAAGAGGCAGAAGACTGTACTCTGTTGGGCCAAAACTTGATTCATTGCTTAAATCCAGCACTGTGGGCAACGTGGAAGCAGCTTTCATGGAAGGAGAAAAAATGTCCACATGTTTTGGAGTTCCTCCCCTCCCTTTCAGTGCCCCAGCTGGTGCAGTGAAAACCTGGTATTTTACCATCCCTCTGAAATCAAGTATCCTCCTTTGCTCAACATAAATGAAAAATGTTCTAGTCAATGCAGGAGTAGATCTATGATGATCGTATGTTTCCACGCAATCTCAGTGAATAAATCTGATTGAACTCCCTCCTCGAATCAAATTAGGTTTTAAAGGTCTCCCGACTAGCCAGTGAGGATGATCACGCCTCCTATTGATTGATTTTTCAACTCAAGATGATTGGCTGCTTCCACCACATTGATCACATGAGAACCTTTCAACCCTTTTATTATTATGTTGGGCCTTTGACCGCTACTCAATTTCACAAGCTTTTTTTCCAAACTGCACAAGGTTCTTTCTGTACTTTTTTATTTTGGGATGCTGATAGAAACCGCATTTCAAGCCATCACCATGTATCCCTGCATATTTGCCTGTGTCTTGCTGTGTCCTTAAATATGGCTGTACGTATTTGCTGTCCCTAAAAGGCCAGCAGACATTGCCTGTAATTATTACACTGTTTCGTAATCAACCACCATCTCTAACGCAAAAGCAGCCACAGCTGGTAGTTCTATGGAATAGATCAAAGACAGATATTTTGAGCATGACATAATTGAACATTAAACATTAAATAGCAGAAAAGTGATAATGATGACATGATAAATATGTTGAGTGAAGATACCCGCCTGCTCCTTTCTGCACTATACTCCACCACAATTCCAGCACAAATAGAGAAAGAGCGAGACACGCTACTACCTAGCACAAAGTTGCACCACCTGAGAAAATAAATTGCCATGGCTTCACTAACGTTGTCTGTAGTCAGATAAACGAGTCTGACAACAAAGATGTTGAATGATGAAGGATAGATCAGGGCAAATAGGAACGATGGTCACAGACCAAGAGTTGGTTACTCCAAGCAGCATGCAGCTTGCAATCTGCCCACACCCCCACCGAGCCTCTGTCTGCCTTCTCGCAACTCGTGACTCAAGCCACACCAATAAACTGAACTAGGGCTGCTTCTAAGTCAACTAAATAATGTATGTATGTCGCATGAAAAATGAAACACGGCCTTCAGAAGAGCATTGTCTTTCCCCATGCTTATTTGTAACGTGGATTGCTTGAAACCTAATTACAGTTATTCAATCTCTTTTGTTGTCTTGCCCATTTTGAGAGTGAATATTACTTATTTGGCCTAATATGTTTCTGGATTTATTGCCAATATTGTCCGAGTGATTCAGCTTGCTATTTATTATTTATTTATGTAATTTATAACGCCCATATCTAGCTGGATAGCAATGGAGCTATGTGGAAGTAAGATTTAATGAACACATAGCATTCATTCAGGGGTTGAAAACAACTCTCAAGACGGTTTTGTAAATGGGTTTAAAACTAAATATGGGATTAGATTAGATGTGATTTACTACCTGAATTTCAGGCTAAGGAGCCATGAATCCTTGGTTGAAATCTCAGCATCTCCACACAAAGATATTGTTTCAACCTCTGTAAGCAACTCCATAGTTGTGTTTTATTTTGCTTAGCTTCCAAAATTGGGATCACCTACCAATAATTCAGTTCAGTTTGGGCTATAGAAAAAGCTTGACTCACACATGGTTATCGGGCTATAGTCTAGCGCCATGCATCATTTTATTGGTAATTTGTCATAATAACAAAGACTAATTATATTGTTTACCTCACAACCTGAATAGTGCATTTGCTCACTCGTGGCATTGTCCCTTCCGAGTGATGGCCCTATCTTCAAAGAAAAGTGAAGTAAACTATATATTATGTTTAATGTCATAAAAAAAACAGGGCAATATTGACTACAAAATTAGTCAACACAGTAAATTAACTGCCTGATTCATGGAATTATTTGTGTGAAAAACGCTGATTTGCGCGCCTTTCTGCCGAAAATCCCCACACTTCAAAAAGGGATTTTCGGGCACAGAGGCGTGCAGATCTACGTTTTTCACGCAAATAATTCCATGAATCAGGCTGTTAATGTTCTTTTTATTCTTGACTGAAAGGCATTCCTATTACCCATATCACTGTACCAATATTAATGGCATTGGCATTGCGTGCAAAAAAAAGTACGTGTGTGTTCTGGCCCTGCAAACTTGATTGCAAATATCATCACTGTTATCATCACTGTGCCCAAGAGGCATTATTATGCGGAGAGCCATGCTCAACTTCAGGCAGCCCTTTGTTGCTTACTCAAACTGCTTTCAACTATAGTTCACATTAATACAAAAAGCCCACCCTAGTTATGCTAAGCACAACTTAGAAAACACAAGCCTGTGACAGGGATGTCATTTCACCAAAATGCCAGGGTTAGTGGAAGTGATATAACACAACACTTGAAATCTGATGGCAACACAGGACGTGATGTCATTTGACCCCGCCCCAGTGACATCACAGGAAGTGATGGCACACAACCTTTCACCCCTTGAGAAAAAAGGAAGTGGCATCACATAGAATTGTTCCAGTACATTAAGATAAATATGGTTACGATATCACTTTAATATGATATGCATTTCATACAAGAATGGATCACCATATGTAGCATTAATATCGGTATTGGACGAAATAAATGAAAAAAAAAATGCTCAATGCATTTTCACTGCGCATTCGGTTTGCAAAACAAATTCAAAGCCCGTAATGCCGAGCATGGGGAGCGGGAGTTGCAGGAGTGTCTCCCGCTCCCCTTGTTCGGCATTTTGGGCCTTGGAGGTTGCAGGGATGTCCCCCACTTCCATGACATTGGAAGCGGGAGACAATGAAGAAAAAAAAACACTGCATGGAAAGAGGAGAGTCGGTGGCACACTTCTGTGTGTGCCGCTCAAAAGGTAATTGAGGGAGGGCTAGGGGGGATACGGGATGCAGGGAAAGTCCTCTATGTGATCACTGTACAGCATGATTTTGGAATTTTCTATTTTTGGATTTGCAATTTCGCGTTGCATAATAATCACGTAGATCCTTGATATCAGTGTGTATAGCGCCAACAACTGTAAGTCAATAAAGCACTGTCAACCGGTTGGTGAGAAACTGTTGCTGTGTAAAAGTTCAGAAACTGAACGTTTACAATAATAACAATTTATAAATTTTGTACAACTACTTAACACAATTTATCACATATATAATTTTCCAATTTCATAAATACATTTATCAAAACATCACACTAAAAAGAAGCAAAATCGAGTCATTTTCAGATTGTCCCACGTCTCATTTAACAACCCCAATACATACATTTGCCTACCATAGACTCCTGTCATAATCATCACAGTCATATTCCATTTCTATGTCAGTCTACCCTAACATCATCACTACCGATCTCCAGACCCTATAAAGGGCCAACAATGCGGTGACTGAAGTAGAATTGAGACGAAGAACCCAAAACTCATTGTTTTTAATGGAGTCTAGGTTGTGGACAAGATGGCCCACTGCCACCATATACAAAGAGCCAATGCTAGGGCATTCCGTCAGGATGTGCCTAGGTTTTTCAAGGTTTGAGGGGAGATGGCAGATCTTACAAAATCTGGCCTCTCATGGAATCACTTTCCGGGGCCTCACAGATGCCCAGAACTGGAAGTTGATTCACGCGAAGCCGAAGATAGAAATCTCTGACCCTCGGGTCAGGGCATAATTCTAAATAAACAACAGAATAAAGGTAAAGTCAACGTGCAGATCCCACGTTTTTAGATTGGCTGGGTTATTCAATCCTTCATTGGAAGAAAATCATGAATTGACAATAAGTCTTAGACTGTAACAAGACTTGGTATTTATTTCGCTTGTAGAAAAGTCAGCCGACACGTGTTTCGACCCTCTGGGTCGTTGTCAAGGCTGTACATTAAACAATATAAGTAAAAACCAAAAAACAAGATTATTTTTTAAATGAACAATAAGTATGGTATTTCAAGGTTGAATTACAAACATGATATAAGTAAATATATTATTATCACATCATAGGAGGTAGAGCAAAAATAGACAATAGTTTCATCATATCATTGTGGCATAGCAAATCAAATAGAATATGTCATAAAAGAAAGGTTGGAAAGCATACCATGGTTCAGTCGAGCTAGGGTTGTTGTCAACAAATGATGAAATGATCATGGAAAAGAAACATCCATTATGATACAAATATGAAATGAAAATCAGTGTAAGTTTGATAATTAATTAATTATCATGTACTCTTGACAGCATGCACATGGGAGCATCTCATGGGTTTAGAGGGTGAATATATGAAGCACCTGAAAGAGCCATATGCCCTGAGAGAATAATCTAGAATACAGAAGTAGATGAGATCAATCACCAGTGTGTACAGGTAGTAAATGAAGTAGTGGGTGCAATTTCAAAAGTGAATGGGTAAGGAAAGTAGTATGGTGGGGGGCGTGTCATGCATAGGTGGGAAATAAGATCTGACACGTACCAAGTGTCCTGGTAGGAAAAGGAACCAATTAGATGAATAGGTATTTTCCACCTAAGTCAAAAGAAAGCGTAGGGGATGGACATTAAAACGTTGTTGAATAAGTAACAGAGCGCAAAACCAGAAGGTTTGTAATCAAAGTGGGTGTCAACTTACCCTGAATGGTAGAAAACAGTTAATCAATAATATAAGGTAGTATATCGAGTGGTCATCAGTGAGAGAAACTGCAATAAGACATAAGGTAAAGCTGGTTAAACCCTCCGTAGGTCATGGTATAATCAATTAGCTTGAGGAATATATAGCTAAGGGGGCGGAAAACGCACAAGGATCGTGGGATGCTAGTTAGAGACATACCTGTTTCAATAGTATAATGCTGTGTAGCAAGTATAGAGGCCTAATCCCCAACTCTCAGTCAAAAGAGCATGAATCCGTTCGTCAGGGGGCCGGACGCATCTTTTACTAAAATCCAACACCGAACGCTGTGACGTCAGGCATGAGTCACGCGCATGACGTCACACGCACTTTGGAGTGAGTGACGTCATGCGCACACAAATCACGGTTAAAAGGTAAACAGAAAACATGTGATGCGGATGATATGTGCAATGAATTAGAAAGAAAACCATGGGTAACTAATGTCTAAAGCGAAAGTGTAATAGAATGTAAAGAGAAAAGGTGTTAGTAAAAGATATGTAGGTAGCACTTGATTGGTACTGACATAATAAAAAGTATGGTTCATGGTTAGTGTTAAAGTGCAAAAGAAGTCATCATATCTTGAGAGTCAAATAGTATGTTCAGGAAATCAAGGAATGGGTCCAGATGAGATGTTCTCATGTCTCTGATTTAATATTTGGAAAGATATAAGCATGCAATGCTGATTAGGCTGACAAGAGGCAAGGGGGGAAAAGGTTGTCATAAATACTAGCAATCTCAAACTATTCTAATGCTAATTGCAGTGTCTTGACAAAACAAATAATGAACATAAATACAAGTAATCTGAAACTATTTAGGTGCTGATAGCAATATCTTAACATTACAAAGAGTGAAAATCACAAGAAATGGGCATGTGGTTACTAAAATTGATTTGTCATAAATACAGGTAATCTGAAATTGTTCTGGTACTAGTTACAGTATTTAGGTACAACAAAGAGTGAGCATAAATGCAAGTAATCTGAAACTGTTTGGGTGCTGATAGCAGTATCTTCGCACAACAAAGAGTGAACATCACAAGAGATGAGTATGTGTTCGCTAAACTTAATTTTATAGTTGTGCTTTAAGCATTACATAAATACATGCATTTCATGGTCTGTGTTGAGGCCTATGCTGGTACAACAAAAGCGACAGATAAGCTTGGATTCCAATTGTCTGAGTTTAAAGCATATGTTGCCCCCTCGTTTACCACACTTCACTCTGATCAGACAACTAACCAACCGTTTCAAGCAGAGAGGCTATCCCGAAAACACAGTGCGCAAAGCCTCTCTAAAATACTCTAAAATGAAACGTGGAGAACTATTAGTTGCCAAACAAGCCCAACAAAGCACAGTCCTTCATTCAAGCAGACCAATCTCGATTATTACACAGTTTTCAAGAGATTCATCAACCCTATACAAATTGGCCTCCAAACATTGCATTTATTACATTTGGATCAAGACCTTGTGCCCCACATTACGAAAAAACCCAAACTTACTTTTACTAAAGCCAACACTCTTCGGAACCAACTCAGTCCTTCCTTTTTTGACCCGACAGAGACGTATAACCCTTCTATATGGCTGAAACAATCCGTTGGTTTTCACAAATGCGGCAGCTGCAATCAATGCCAATATGCTCATCAAAATTGCCAAGAATCCAAATTAATGGTGTATGCCATCATCTGTGTGTGTCACAAATTATATATAGGGAGTACTATTAGGCAATTAAGGGTTCTCATCAGAGAACATCTCTCGAGTCTTAAGAAACTGGACACCAACCTACCCCTGGCACTCCAATTGCAAACCAAACATCAAATGGACAACCAAGGCGATATCCGCTTTATAGGTGTGATCAGAGTGAAGTGTGGTAAACGAGGGGGCAACATATGCTTTAAACTCAGACAATTGGAATCCAAGCTTATCTGTCGCTTTCGTTGTACCAGCATAGGCCTCAACACAGAAAATGAAATGCATGTATTTTTGTAATGCTTAAAGCACCAACTATCAATTTAAGTTTAGTGAACACATACTCATCTCTAGTGATGTTCACTCTCTGTTGTGCCATTATACTGTTATCAGCACCCAAATAGTTTCAGATTGTTTACTTTTCTGCTTACTTCTTGTTGCCCTAAGATATTACACTTAGTATTAGAACAATTTGAGATTGCTTGCATTTATGACAGATCAACTCTAGTGAACTCAAAATTACCTCTTGTGATGTTCACTCTTTGTTGTGTGAAGATACTGCTATCAGCACCCAAACAGTTTCAGATTACTTGCATTTATGCTCACTCTTTGTTGTACCTAAATACTGTAATTAGTATCAGAACAATTTGAGATTACCTGTATTTATGACAAATCAATTTTAGTGACTACATGCCCATTTCTTGTGATTTTCACTCTTTGTAGTGTTAAGCTATTGCTATCAGAACCTAAATAGTTTCAGATTACTTGTATTTATGTTCATTCTTTGTTTTGTCAAGACACTGCAATTAGCATTAGAATAGTTTGAGATTGCTAGTATTTATGACAACCTTTTTCCCCCTTGCCTCTTGTCAGTCTAGTCAGCATTGCATGCTTATATCTTTCCAAATATTAAATCAGAGACATGAGAACATCTCATCTGGCCCCATTCCTTGATTTCCTGAACATACTATTTGACTCTCAAAATATGATGACATCTTGTGCACTTTAACACTAACCACGAACCATACTGTTCATTATCTCAGTACCAATGAAGTGCTACCTACATATATTTTACTTACACCTTTTCTCTTTACATTCTATTACACTTTCGCTTTAGACATTGGTTGCCCATGGTCTTCTTTCTAATTCGTTGCACATATCATCCGCTTCACACGTTGTCGTCATGCGCGTGACTCACATTTGAGGTCACAGCGTTCAGCGTTGGCTTTTAGTAAAAGATGCGTCTGGCTCCCGGACAAACTGATTCATGCTCTTTTGACTGAGAGCTGGGGATTAGGCCTCTATACTTGCTACACAGCATTATACTACTGAAACAGGTATGTCTCTAGCTACCATCCCGCGATCCTTGTAAGTTTTCTGCCCCATTAGCTATATATTCCTCAAGGTAATTGATTATACCATAACCCACGGAGGGTTTAACCAGCTTTACCTTATTTCTTATTGCAGTTTCTCTCACTGATGACCACTCCATATACTACCTTATATTATTGATTAACTGTTTTCTACCATTCAGGGTAAGTTGACACCCACATTGATTAAAAACCTTCTGGTTTTCCGCTCTGTTACTTATTCAACAACTTTTAATGCCCATCCCCTACGCTTTCTTTTGACTTAGGTGGATAATACCTATTCATCTAATTGGCTCCTTTTCCTGCCAGGACACTTGGTACGTGTCACATCTTATTTCCCACCTATGCAGGACAGGCCCCCACCATGCTACTTTCCTTACCCATTCACTTTCGAAATTGCACCCACTACTTCATTTACCACCTGTACACACTGGTGATTGATCTAATATACTTCTGTATTCTAGATTATTCTCTCAGGGCATATGGCCTTTTCAGGTGCTTCATATATTCACCCTCTAAACTCTGGGTGCCCATGAGATGCTCCCATGTGCATGCTGTCAAGAGTACATGATAAGTAATTAATTATCAAACTTACACTGATTTTCATTTCATATTTTTATCATAATGGATGTTTCTTTTCCATGATCATTTCATCATTTGTTGACAACAACCCTCGCTCGACTGAACTATGGTATGCTTTACCACCTTTGTTTTATGACATATTCTATTTGATTTGCTATGCCACAATGATATGATGAAGCTATTGTGTATTTGTGGCCAACCTCCTATGATGTGATAATAATATATTTACTTATATCATGTTTGTAATTCAACCTTGAAATACCATACTTATTGTTCATTAAAAAAAAAACATTCTTGGTTTTTGGTTTTTACTTATATTGTTTAATGTACAGCCTTGACAACGACCCAGAGGGTCGAAACACGTGTCGGCTGACTGTTCTACAAGCAAAATAAATACCAAGTCTTGTTACAGTCTAAGACTTATTGTCAATTCATGATTTTCTTCCAATGAAGGATTGAATAACCCAGCTAATCTAAAAACTTGGGATCTGCGCGTTGACTTTACCTTCATATTGTTGTTCATCTAATGTTTACCGGTACTCACTAGGGGGTACAATTTGAAGTGTTTTGACACAGCACCTCCGACTAACAGTACACTATTAGCATTTGCATTTTTTGCGGCGGTAAAAATTAGTGCACTACCTATTATAACGACCCCTAGGTGCTACTTATAGCAAAATTCAAATTAACTCTCAAGCTTCAAGTATTGATGAATCACTGAAGCCACACACAAATAGCTTTTTAGGGCACAAAGGTGGTCATAGTTTCGTACCCCATCATATTTCTGGATTCTTCGCTTGAGGGTACCTTTCAGCGTTTCAAAAGTTTTAAAAAGCTTTTTACAGCCTGTAAACTCAGGTTCTGCCCAAAGAGAATACAGAAGTTGATTCCAGATTGCGATGCCTGGTGTCACCAGGCTTTACCAGCTGCTGACAGCAGATCTGCCAACCAAGCCTCCTGCTACTCGCAGCAGTCTCCAACATAATGAGGTTGTTTCCCACACTGCTGCAATTTAACATAATTCTACAGCAAAAATAGTCTGGAGGGAATTCTCCAGTTGTCCAAGCAAATCTCAGTGTTTCTTGGGATAAGTAAAAATACTTCCCCAATTAAACACCTATATGTGCTAGAAAAAGGTTTCTTGATGATTTTGACATACAAAATGGTGGAGGTGACTGCTAATTTAATCTCGGAAAGAGGAACGGTGGAAATCCAATGCAGTCAGAAGGCATCGAATACAGAACTTGCAAGGGGCACGTCTCACTGCTTTTGCCAATGTGTGTTTCTGCCAGTGGTATTGCATACCTCAGTCCATCCATGAAAATATGTTCCATTCCATTTGGAAGATAGTAGCATAGCCCTGTTTTTTTCTTTGCAGTGCATTCTGGGAATTGTAGGCCTGTGTCTATAATGGAGTAATCCAAGACTATCAGTCAAAGAATGTATGTATTTATTTATTCATTTATAAAGCGGGCTTAGCCCAGAGGCCTCAAGGCGCTAGTACTTAAGAAGATGGTTACAGTGAAGTGTTGGCACATCGTAAATGTTGCTTGATGCATGTTACATATTGCATTTACATTCATAAGGAAGGTACGTACTTGTTACTTGATACTTGTTACAGTTTATATTTACATTCACAGGAAAGGTACAGGCAGGAAAACATGCAACATAGTAATGACAATTTGATTTTAGTATATGCCCTTGAATAAGACACAATCAGTATGCCATCTATCATCTGTCGCTTGTGTATCATTGTTGTGAGTGTAGACTGAATAGTCTAGTTTGGGGACTTTTTCAGAATTACCACACTGATGGGTTGTTTCTTAATTGTAGTGGAAGGAAGTTCCATAGATTGGCTGCTACTACCGGGAAGCTGCACCCCCCTGCTTTTACTCTCCTAAATTTTGGGATGGTGATGTGGTTGGAATAGGAGGAGTGAGTAGGTCTGTTGGATTGGGGTCTGATGATTTGTTTACTGAGCTAGATCGGAGCCGTGTTGGCCAGGGATTTGTGGGTAAGGGTAAGAATCTTGAATTTGATCCGGTCGTGGACAGGTACCCAGTATGTGAGTTGTCTGATGGAGGAGATGTGCTCATTCTTAGGTATGTTCAGTGCCGCTCTGATAGCGCTATTTTGCACAACTTTAAGTTTTTCGATATTTCTCATGCATACGAATGCACGTAAAAACACATGACTGGACTAACATCTCCCGAATAGAATGTAGCAAGTATGTCGACCATTCTGTGAGGTAGCATTACCAAGAAGGTGACTGCATGCTCTAATGTATAGTGCACATGACACACTGTGAGTTTGAAGTAGCAGATAACAGACACTGGCCCTCATTACAACACCGGCGGTAACCAATGGCGCTATTAGCACCATGGTTGCTGCCGGTATTGTAACGAGTCCACCATGGTGCAATGGGGAATTACCACGCCATTCCAAGGTTGGCGGGGCGGTAATTTCCCATTCACCATTGGCCCTTCACCATTCCCATTTTTGCCCCATAGGGCTCAATGGGAATGGGGAAGGCGGTAATTACGGTACCGCTAATTACGGTACTGTAATGACCTTCAAGGTCCCTTTGCGGGTCCCTACTTTAACGGCTGGTCCAGACCAGCCGTTAAGGTCGGGAGCCGCAAAGGGACCTCGTAATTAGGCGCTAATGTTAAGGGTGCCACAGCCTTTTATGGCGCCATTAACCCCTTAGCGCCAGGGTCGTAATCTGGCCCACTGTGTTTTACAACTAAGGCTAAAATGAGTGCCAGATGCAGCAAACAAGGCTGCCATTACTGTGCCAGTGGGAAGAGTGTTCATGCATTTTTGCTCCCTCAAGCAGGACGATTAAAAAAAAAAAAACAGTGTCCTGTTTAAAGGCTTTGCAATGGTGGGGCATCATTGCCAATCCTCCATGAAACATCAAAGGTGCAGTACATTGGAGCTGGAGAATCACACAATATTTTATTATTATTTACATTTAACGTGTTAGAGTTCACAGAACTTTTCACATTATATAGTATACATTGTTGGAGATTTCTTTGGTTTATATTTAGTATCTCGTGGTATTTTGTGGTATTTTGCTATGGTGGTATTTTGTGGTAATATATTGTTGTAAATGTATTGGGTACTTTTATAGTGGTGAGACTAACTTCAGAACACTGCCTAATAGGTATTTCATCAGGGACACTAACAGTAAACACACACTGGACTTATTACACTCTGAATCATTTGCTCATACTCTACTATGATACGTTATCTACGATATCACTCTTATGCCCTTTTGGCTGTGTTTCAGTATATATTAAACATGCAAATGAAAAACAAAACATTCACTCAACCTCTCTTGGTAAAATAATTTACTGTGACTAACTTTGCTTTGAGATTTTTTTACTCTACGTTTGCATACCAAATCAATGAGATTGAATGGAGAAGAGATACACTGAGACTAAACTAACATTTTGAATTATTGTTTTCTTATCATAAACAAGAACTATGCAAGTTACACAGAATGACATGTTGTGAATTCAAACACACACAAGGTTTTATCTGCAATAAAGTGCAGAGCTCTGCCTTCCACCGCTCTTGACTTCGCAACAAATCTGGCAGGAAAAATACGCTCTGAATAACAGCAAAACTTTGAGAAATATAAACACACTTTTACATGCACATTTAAGTCCTTGTCACTAATGCAGCACCGACAAATTAATGGAATTATTTAACCTATGCTACATAGTATCAAACATCCACTTCACACGCCCCTCAATTAACAGCATAATTACCTAGGTCTGTTGGCGATATTCCCTGACTCAGCTTGGCAGTGACCCAGGGTCAATTACAGATAAAGTCGCTCAAGACTGCGGCTCTTCTAATGACTGCCAACCCAGGAGAGAGACAGGGTCAGCCCTGAAGTCTCAGTCTGCCCAGGAACCAGCCATCTCTTCCTTACAATACTTCTGCCTTCTTCGTCAGTGAATGTCACTCAATAAGCACCTCCCCTTGGCAAGATCATCCCACTAAGCTACCACGTGATTTCCTCTATGCCTTTACCCAAACACAAACTGCATTGCTGAAGATAATTTGTTACATCTCTCTTGCGCTTCCTGCCTCAAGACAATGCACTGTCTTTAGCAGAACAGATCTTCACATTCCACATCTTACAACACAATGCAGCTTCAATGCTGCATGTTTAACATTTTTCCATTTCCAGAGCATCATGCATTTCCATTAACTTGCATCCAGTTTATATAATGGATTGATTTGCACTGTGTGTTATTATGTTAGTTTCATTTTCTAGTGCAACTCAGCCCATTACAATAGCATCATGGAGAAAAGTGATCATTTTCTAGTATGTTTTCTGTGCATTGGTATCTATTTAAATTCAGCATGAGACTCATACATACTCTTGAGTCACATCTATGGGTCTCACACCCGTGGCCCTAGTTAAAATTCAAACCTTTGCTACCCCCTCCTTTTATTTTGTTGCTGGGACACAACTTAAAATCACTTCAGGAAAAAACAAACATATATGCTCTAAAACACAGGTGCTTCTCAGCTTCACAACATTTTCAGGGTGAGATATTGAGCACAATTTGACCTTAAACTTATGAGCCAAAAACAGGCATCATGCAATTGGTAATATTCATACACGAAAAAAGTTAGTCTCTAGTCTTCAGCAAAAGAAGAAAAAAAATATTTTTTTTAATCTTATCTTTTGATCATCTTTATCTTTTATCTTCTTTTAATTGGTGATCTATTTATTTTTTGGTTTGTTGTTTTTTGAATTTTTTTTCCCAAAATAAAATATTAAAGAAAAACATTGTCACTTTCAAAAACATAAGTCCATAGAACCTTGCCAGTGGCCTCAGTCTGATGTAAGAATCAGTAAAAATCAGTTTGTAAAAATAATAAAAATTAGTCTTTGCAGTAAATTTAAAAATAACTCAGGAACCCGTTCTTGGTGAAGTGAACATCCATTCTGGGACTTCATGGGACTTCTTTCGGGGTCATCATCTTCACATCTTTCAGGGTCATCATCTTCACCCCCTTCTTCGGTCCAGGGGGCTTTCCAGGGGACCCCAGTGGCATCCTCCAGTGGCATCCTCCGGGTATCC